>NC_071441.1:68679688-68988260 GCF_017976375.1 Cuculus canorus | reverse complement strand
AAACACAGTGGGCTTTGGTCAGGTCTCAAAAACTGGAAGAAAATAGTGAGAGGTTTACCAGGGTTACCCTTCTTCTGCTCCAAATCACCACGCGCATATCAAGACACAGCCTACTCACTCAAAGCTATAAAAATGCACGTTTTTAATTTCTAATTAGACTCATTAGACACAGATGTACTTCTTCCAAACCTGTGCAAGCATTTATAAGGGTCAACCGACATGGTAGTTCAGTCTTGCACAGAAAATAAAGCAAGGCTCCACATTTGGAAACCAATTCCAAAAATACCACTGCAGAATTCAAAATTCGCAAATCTTGATGGCCCAGATCAAACATGCTTCATTTATGTTCTCTACGAACATTTTCCTGGTGGGCAGTGTGCAATGAAACCCTGTGATCCTTTCCCCCACCTAGAATTGAAGAGTTTGATGTTTTTAAGGACTCACAACCATATTCTGCCAAACAGAGACTTGGTCGTACCAAAGATTGCATGATGCCGCATGAAGCACCATGATGATGATTATGACCATCCAGTTCTGGACTGAACTGCTCCTATAAAAAGAGCATCTTCTGACCAAGGCTGGTGACAGCTAACCCAAACAGCAGACATGGAAGAATAACACCACAAGTCAGGACCAGTTGTTGGTTGAAGGTTTGGGAAGCTGAAGTCAACGCCTCTAGTTTAGTGTTCCATCTCCTTATACACAATTATTTTCCTAATTTGCTCTGTACCCTACGTACTTCAAAGTTTTGCAGTCTTACAGAGAAAAAAAACCCATCAAGGCTTTACCTCCTCAAGTAAATCAGCCTTTGAACCACAGAAGTGTTGAGGGCAAAAATCTGTGGACTCACTAAGGGCCAGAGAGAGATGGGAGAGTCCCTGGAAGAATGCACCTGCCCTGTGCACAATGGTGTTCCTTTCTCCCCAGTTCCACATAGGGCACTATTTGTGTCTGTAGTGAGGCTAACAGAAGGATTCTCAGGCCTCAGACTTCCAAGAAAATCCAGTCTATCCTCCTAGCACCGAAGAACGCCAGGACTGACACACTTTATGCCTGAAGATCAGGACCAAAGCTATTGAATGAGGACACTATATATTACAATGATTGTTAGTCCATGGGCTGTTTCCAGGAAGAAAGTTCATTATCCTTTTTGCATAAGTGATTCCATAAGCAGACATTCTTCTATGGCAAGCAAAACCACAACTAATAGAATAGCTGAGTCTTTAGCAGTAAGCTTTTACAAAACAGCAAGTTGTGGAAATAAACATTTATTAATGAGAACAGAAACTCAACCAACAGAAGAGGTTGAAACAAGGCTCCATCATGTTTTACAGATCATTAAAGCAGAGACCTGTCTGTACCGTACCAATCAGAAGAGCGTGAAGGTACAGGGATTCACCAGGTTAGAATGACCTGGTACATAGAACTGGCAAGGGAAAATACATCTTCACTCCTGATGGTACATTCTTTGCAGCACTGCTTGTTTTCACTGCCTTGAATAGCAAGGTAAAGATAGCAGGATAAGCAAGTGACTCACACACTTATTAACATCAGTGACTTAAAAATAAAATCAGTGAGCATAGAAGATACATTTAAGTCACTGACTAAACTTCCATTTAAAAATTCATTTTTACTATTATGTCTGGTCCGTCTCTTCGTTTTTCAGACAAGGCTAACTTTCAGTTTGCCACTAAATCTAGTCTTACATCATAGGTACTATTTTTGCTACTGGTAACACTCTGCATATAAAAGTAATCATTCATTGTTATGTTTATCCACTCTCTGGTGTCACGGTAAATTAATCTCATTTCCCTTCCCTAAAATTCCTACTCTTCTCCTGAAATGACATTTGAATAGAAATTGGAGGTCAATCCAACTTGTAAAAAGCAATGAAAAGTCTTAAAATCATTGCACATCTGATATTATAAATGCACATTTTGAAGCAATGTGTTGCAAAATTGATCAGATTTCTGACCACAGGTCTGACAAGATTTCAGAACAAACAGCTCTCTGTCTCAGACCTCTTTCACAGCTTGTGGAAAAGTAAGTTTTCTTCACTTTTTCCAAATCCCAATTGATTTCTCAACTGTGAAATTATTATTCAACTAGTTCAGCTTAATAACCTGAAAAGTCTTTCTCATGTCCCTAAAGACATGATTACCAAAGAAGCTGAGGCTGTGCACATCAAGCTGAGGTACCAGGTGTTCAGACAGTGACTTCTCCAGTTGCTGGTCTGAACATTAAGTGTTGATATCACCAGTTGCTCTGAATATTTTATTTATACAGTAGCAAATTTCTTTCACGCATGTTGATTCTGAAATAAATACTTGTTTTCAATCTTTAAAATAATTGATTACCTATGTAAACTCAGATTCAATTATATGCCATATGATTACCCGTTACCATCTGACAGGCATCACTGGGTTGAGATTGCAACAATGAGCAAAAATATCATAATTCAATTTCCCCAGCAAAGCACTGTTTATGTGTGTTTCTCTGCAATTTCCATCCCATTACACCCCCAAGCATCTCCATCTCTTTCTTCTTAAAGAGTGCACGTAGCAACCACTTCATCCCTACTTTTGCAGTAATAGCCCCAGAAATATTCTTTAAACTCAGATATGAAACTGTTTCTCGGCTTAACTGCCTCTTTCCAACAGGCCCTCTGTATGTGCCTGCTTGAAAGAGGAAGGAAAGTTGAAGAGTATCAGAGGACAGGCTGACAAAATAACAGACATCTCTGAAACCTTGATATTTGCCTCCAGGGTGCAGAAATGTTCAGATTGGTACAGGATATGCATACGTACCTAACCAGATGCTGCTGTCTTCCAGCAGCAGAAAGCAGTACTGCTGATTCACAGTAGTCATAAAAACAATGTGCAGTCTTCAGTATTTGTAGGAAGAACAACCCCCTCCACTTCTGAATTCTGTTCTGCTAACAACCAGGTGTTGAGAAGTACACTGAAAAATAAGCAGGTATCCCAAAACCAGAGTCATCAAGGCTTTAAGTGATTAACTGAGTGACTTATCTCCCCATGAATGTATTGACAAAAACCTCTCAAAATGTGATTTAATGCAGCAGGAAAAAAAGTTTGATGTTGCTCAGACTTAAAGATATTTTTGTGCATGCAGTTGCATGGCCTCTGACATGTCGATTCCTATACCTGTAGGAGGGACTGGACTTGGCTGTGCAATCCTCTTTGCAGAAGCAGGAAAACAAGAGGGGTCAAGCTGAAGACAGAGGCCTTTCCACCCTGTAAATACTGAAAAGGGAGGTAAATTTACACTCATCCGTGTAGAAAAAGAGGCTGGTGCTGAGAGGACCGCTGCAGTCATCAGCCACAGATAAAAGTGCATTCCCAATGCATATACAAAAGTGTTATACTTAATATTCCCTGGAAAAGCTCCCTCCATCCCACCAGGTTTTGGTGGCAGGTTTGTGTCCACTAAGGTTTCAGAACTTCTGATCATGGGAAAGACTTGACTTTCAAGGGCTTTGCTTTCCCATCAGAAGCCTTGTTAGAGGTCACTGGCCTCTGGCATTTCTTCATCAGCCCTACTGCTTCCTAATTACAGCTTAATTGACGTTCTCACAGCAGAAAACTCATCCCACTGAATACCTGACAAGCTTGTGGCTCCCTCTTCTGTGTGCAGGGCTGATGGATGGGTTGTTGCTTTCAAGTTCTCCAGGGATTCTTCTCCTCTGCTACAACTTGTGATAGATGTGACAGCCTGCGTCATGTCTCATAGAATCATTATGGTTGGAAAGGACCTCTAAGATCATCCAGTTCAGCTGTCAGGTCAACATCACCGTTCCTACTAAACCATGTCCTGAAGTAGCCTGGCTACACATTTTTTGAACACCTCCAGGGATGGAGACTCCATGATTTCCCTGGCCAGCCTGTACCAGTGCTTCACCACTCCTTCAGTAAATATTTTTTTTTTTAAATATCCAATCTAAACCTCCCCTGGTGTGACTTGAGGCCACTTCCTCTTGTCCCATCACTTGTTACTTGGGAGAAGAGACCAGCACCCACCTCACTACGCTCTCCTTTCAGGTAGCCGTAGAGAGTGATAAGCACTCAAGTGGTCCCACAACCTGTGTACTGATGTCTGCTGTGACTGTCTTGCCAAGAGTTACACCTTCTCACACAAAAAAAGCCTTACAAACCTCTGCTGGGAAATAGCAAGCCATCTTGCCTTAGCTGCTTCCTCTGCAGTCACTTGTAGGTGCAGACAAAGCTTGGTGCTCTCACTCCAAGAACAGAAACCTTCAATTGCACACAAATACATTTGGCTGTGCCCCAGTATTTAAAGTAGGATCTGACCCCACGGCAATCTGAAATAACATAGGAGGACAGCAGCAGGAGGGCTGGCAGCAAGGAAGACTACTTATGTTTAGTGATACTTTTGAAAGCAAAATAGCAATCTGCAGAAATGTCATGCAAAATACTGACATCCTAATCAAGAAAAACCCTCAACCGAAACAACTCCCTGGGTAGAAAAGTCTTAAATCTCTGCTGAGCACAATTGTATAGATATTTGTGAATAAAAGCACTGCATTGAGAACCCTGCTTAGCACCCTGAGTGCCTTACAGATGGGCTAGGAAACAACCTCTGAACTTCAGTGCTTTATGGCTACTTGTCTTAAGAGACAAAACCTTGTAGAGCAGCTCTGCACTAGAACTAATGCACAGCAATACTACAATCAATCGGTGCTAACTTTTTACATCAGTTTTCTCCTCACACAAGACAGTGACCCAGAATAGTCTAGCAGAAGTTCCTATTTTAGCTCATACTTTTACTATATTCAATGTGACTGTTCTGAAATAAATACTTAGAAAAAAGGAGTCCTGTGTATTTGCTCCTTTGAACACAGCCCTCCAAAAGTATCCAGAGGAACCTCGACATAAGACTCCATTTGCCCACCCATTCATTTTCTTACAGGCACAGCCAAAACATACAGGTAATTTTAAACTCTTATCTGATGGTTTTCACTGGAGCATGGTAGAGGTCTTCCGTTATTTCCAGTTGCTTCCAGAGCGTAGCATACCATGGCAACATAGATTAATCTACAGAAATGACCAGAACTATTTGAAAAAGATTTACTGACTAATTCTTTCAAGCAAGAACAGAACAGATATCAGAGGCCAATCAACACAGCTCGTGCTCTTCTGAAACATTTTTCCAACAGCTGCAGAATCCATGAAAACTTCCTCCCGGAACACCTTCCAGACAGTTTTTTAGGAGGGAATGTGGCAGCATTGCTGGCAATCCCTCATTACTCTGCAAAGGCTCTAGAGGCTGCCCCCAGTTATCCCCGCCTTGCACAAGCCAGAGAGATATGCAACTCTATGCAATATTCTGTAGAGCTTAGAGATTGTTTAGAAATTTAATTACAGTTTAGTTCGGCAAATGACTGCTACGAAAAACCGAGTTCTTCACTGTTTTTTAAGCAAAGATGCTTGTGCCCACATTTCCATCCTGCCACACCTGCCAAGTTACCTACAAAACACATTCCTTAGGACCCATAAAGCTAAAGCCAAATAAGTGAACATCAAAAAAATCTTCCTAGTCTCTTTCTCTCCACAAGCAATCTCTCTGGAAGCAGCTCAAATATGTTGGTAAGCAAAGGGATGACACCAAGAGCAATACAACCTCTGCATGATGTCTTGCATAGCTTAGAGGCAAACCTTTTCCATGTGGCTAAAAAATATAATTCAGTGCTTTGATGGACTTCTTACTATCTAAGTCACTGCAGTGCAGCCAAAAGACAAACCCACTTAGCTTTAAGCAAGTTACCTGAGACTCATTTTCTCCACAAAAGCACAAAGCTCACCGAAGTCTGAATTACCTGCCTTTTGGAATGGATCTTTCAGTCCTCCTGTGCTCTGTGCTGGGAGGCCTGGACAGAGATGCGTAGTTAACATTAATTCAGGCTTCTCTATACTATACTGGAGTTGTTGATGCGGTTACAGCACAAATGCACCCTCAGGTGTTCCTGGAAATGGAAAACAGTATGGCACACCCATTCATTTTCCCACATAGCTGTAGCAAGCATCAGCAGAGTGAAGCCCAGGAGTGCTTACATAGTATCCCATCCCACACCAGGCAGGAGGTTCTTTCCATGAAAGAGACTCAAGAAACCCATTAGAAAAATGATACACAGCTCATATGGTAAGAGGTGGTTACATTCCATGCCAGTTAGCTGAAAGACACAAGCATCAAGCTGTGAGAGACAAAACTTTTTACATAAATAAAAAATATTTCTGGTAAAGGTACAATCATAGACTCTTTGTCTATATAAAAATGAAACCAGTTCAGAATTGTAATTTCTGTATTAAGCCAGCTTGGAACATCCTGTCAGTAGGAACAAGGGGAGGGGTGGCTATTTGAGGAGCACATGGATGTGGATGTCACACTAATTGCCAAATGATCTTCCTAGTCTACAATGGCTGCTGACCACCACCTGACTTTAGTGAGTACAACAAGAGGGCATCAGGACACAAATCAAAGCTGCCAGATCACTTTACAGATCATCTGCAGAACACAGGTATCCAGCACTCAGGAGCTGTAAGATTTCTCACACTGTTTCATTGCCAGGATAGGATTAATTTTCCTTTGGAGAATTCCCACTGCTTCCAGGAGAGCCATGAGCTGCTGAGCTCCAAAGGAAAGCTGATGTGAGCAGTCTATTCCTTTAGTCTTGTTTCACCCTCACCTGCCACGCCAGTTTCTTAGGGAGGTGGCCAGTACTTCCGTGGGGAGATCTGCCAGAATTTCACAGGCACTCTTGAACTCAAAATCCACTTTTTAACTTTAGAGATACAGGGCAAGCACTGTGCGGTTCCAATGCATTGGCCCCTGACCACCAAAGAAGCAAAGGAAAGACAGTCTTAAACAGAAAACCTGTTCCACATTAGAAACTTATTTAAAATATAATCAATTGAGAACAGGCATCTATATCCCTGATCCTGTTAGCATTGCTTCTAGGTGCTCACAGGGCTGTCAAAGCTCACTTCACCCATGGGAATAAACCTTGTTTCTACCAGAAAGAGCAGGGAAACATTAAATACAAATCTAATATTCAGTGTTTACCATGTGTTGGTTGCCTATAGCAACACAGGGGCACTATTGCCAGACTTTACTTAACCAAGATTGTAATTTTAATCAATATTAACTGAGTGCACATCCAATCAGAGGTTTTTCCTTGATATCGACCCGACATTTAGGTGCAACCATCTGGTTCAAGAGCTATTTTTCTGAACACCTAGACCTGGTTATTTACATGAGAATACTTAAAAGACACAGCGGTGCAGCACCACAAAATTATGTTCTTAATCAACACTGCATACAGAAAATTCAAACCTTACAAAGAACAATCACTTAATCTACAGAAAACTTTTAAGTTTGAGGTTTCTACTGTCTGCCATCTCTTCCTCTAGAAAGCAGAAGTCATTACCTAGTGTCATACACATGGCTCTTTTGAGAGACAGAGGGACTTATAGAAGCCCGGCGTACCACCGAAGACAGCTACTGCTGGGCTTTCACAGTGTATCAACAAGATGACTTTTCACAGTAATAGACACATCACCCCAAGGGGACCATTAACTTCCTTCCTGGAAGTCTGAGCAAAAACTCTCTGCAGCTGACCAAAAAATTTTACTTATTCTGGCTCATCAGGTAGTACCTGTGACTCTTACATGCCTTCTAGACATCCTGGGACAGAACTAAACCCCTCCACCACCAGTTGCCCAGGTCTGTCCCTTTTTCAGTCATCCTTTAGCAGAGACAGGTTCACAGAAGATATTCCAGCAATTTGGGGAAGAAAGACTTTGTGCTGTTTTTATAACTACTCCCTTCAACGGGCCACAGCAGACAGAGCTTGGGTGCAAGTTTTACCTTAACCAAACACAAACCTGAACCAGGAAAGAACCTTTCCTCAGGTCAAGGACAGGGTGGAAAAAAAATCTGCCAGCTGCAAATAGCAATGCAGGCAAAGGCGTGATGACAGATGACATGAGCAAGGTGCACAGTCTTAGCTGGTGGTCACAAATCAGATAAGACACTGCCTACACCCCAAGTCTTGCACATGTAATTTTGGACTGGCCCATAATCCTTTTATTTCTTAGCACAGCTAAGAGCATACCTGCTACGCCAGAACAGCAGAACAATTTGCAGGAAAGCTTCACCCTGCAAGCCACGCGGTACTCCAGCTTACACAAACCTGTCAGAGACCTGCAGGTAGCAGAGGATCTGCCACGCGTGTCCTGCCATTAGCTGCATAATTAGCCAGATGGCAAGCTTGCAACAAAACCACCACGAGACAGTCTGTATTCTTGTTCACTGGACCCCATAATGCAGCTTAATTTCTCCAACTTAAATATCAAGCCCTAAAAGCTGCTATTTCTCTTGCCCATTTTCTAGATAACAGTAGGATTCCAGAAGGGAGCTGTTTGCATTAAAAACAGGATGTGTCACATTAAGCCATTGGTGTATTCTATGAAAGCTGCGGTAAAACTTTTTAAGCACTCTAAATAACACCGGCCTTTCTTCTTTTCACTATGTGGCCTTTGCTTTCAAGAAGCATTCAGATCAGTGAAGTCTACCCTGCAGCCGAGTTCCAGTGAGGAAAGTCCTGACCCAGCACCACAAACATAGCTAAATCTATAGAAAACCATCTCAGAGCTATGGGAAAAAGATAGGGACTTCAAAAAGGAGGTCCTCTGGAGATCGGAAAGAATCCCTGCCTGTTGCTTTACCAACAGCTTTTAACCCAGCATTCCAGATTTGTTTTCAAAAGCTTTAGCACCAGAGTCACTCAATACATAGCACGAGACATAGCCCGAAACCAGGGCTGACCGGTGCTCAGTGATGTTTCTTGGCATGCATGGCCACAAACTCATCTCTGGCTACAACACTCAAGACAGTGACCGTACAGATTGCTGTGGAACAAGCGACAGAAGCACGCAGCAACTCTGTCCTAGGCACACACACAAGTAAACAGAGCTTAAACACATGCTGAGGCCATTACTGAAGACTGGCCATTGCATGTAAGTATACAACCTGTTTTTCCTTAAATTGAAAAGTATGTGCACTATTACTGCTAGCCAGTGTGCTATGAAAACCTTTGTGTTTTATCAGTGGAATGTCATGCAATCATTTCTCTTAAATACTTGCATTTCATCCGCTACAGTCACTGCTGGAAGGGAAATGTCTAAGAGCCAAAGAAAGCTTGGTGCAGCACCAAAGCTAGCACCTGCTAGCCAAGACTGAGTAAAGACTGGAGTGATGCTCACCCTCTCAAGTAGAACAAATCACGCTAATCACAACCTTCTTACCAGGAGAAGTCACTGGGTTTCAAAAATGCAAATATTAATTTTCTGTCCACTGGCAACTGTAAGAATCTCAGTCATTCCTTGATACTAACCTGGTAATAATGCATTTTTCAAGGAAAGATACTGTTCTTCCCATAAACTTACCAGCTGTGGTTTGGAGTAAAATCAATAGGTAAAGGTTTCTCATTTCTCAATTTGACTTTAGGGGCAGGACGGGAGGAAACCAGAGACAGAAGTTGAAAGAAAACACTCCCTTAAGTTCTTCATCTTCACCTGGAACAGAACCCTACCGCTCTCTCACTGCGCCCATACCATCCTACTTATGACCCTGAAAAAACCTGCCACTTGCAGGTTTGTAGGGTCTTCCTTTGTGGTCTTAACTGAGATTTATAACAGCAGCTCTATGCCTGAGGCACCACTCACCCCAACGGTCTCTCTTACTACTCAGTTTAAGCTGTTCACAGAGCACAACCTACTGACGCAAGACAGGACAGAGACCAGCCTCAGTGACAAGTGAAACATTTCCCATCTACTGACTCAGAAGTAGGATGTCCTCAGGCATGTAACCCTTTCAAACGGCCTGGCTTTTTTGCTTTTGTTTGGTTTGGCTTTTTTAATGTATATAAGGAGACTGATACAGTTCTCCTATATGCTCGAGGACACACAGGCTCTGTAAGAGTCCACGAGCTTTGTGCAATTGAAAACCATGCTGTGTATCAGCCAGGTCTGAAGACAGCAGGACAACCTGCAGCAGAGCAGGCGACACCAAGAAATCCACTGACCTCGAGGAACACTACGGGCTAACAGCACCTTAAGATGTTATTTTCTCTCTGTCCATCATTGGTGCCGAGATCTCAGGGATCAACCATTCCATCTCAGAAAACACCTTCATTTTCAATTTAGAGCTTCCTTATACACATTTCTTGCTCAGCACACCTCTCTGCCCTAAATAAAGGTCTTCTACTTTCCTGCTACAAACCCATGTGAACTTCAGAGCAGCAACCGAAGTAAGGAAACATCAATTAGACTGAAATATTCACCGGACATGGTTGGGAGCTTTCCAGATGCTCTGCAAAACTGAAAGAAGGCTGCATTTATAGAATCACTTACTAACTTCAGCAAGCAGAAAAACAATTTTTAACAACCCTCAGTGCTTTATTAGCCCTTTTCCCATCCTACTGTAGAAGAATTACCAAGGCATTTCTAAATACCAGCACGCAGAAACACAACAAATTCAGACAGAAATGCTAAACAAACTGGTAAAAAACAGCAACAATTCCTCTTTAAGATTTTATATTTCCCTTTTAAGAAAAAGGTTTTTGCAAGACAAAAGTTAGTAGTTTTAAAATAACTTCAGAAGACATATATCTGGTCACTCTAGCCTTCAGAAGTCTGTAACTTGAACTATCGACATTTATCAGGAATTTAGGACAGGGTTAATCTGAACCCTAACCATAGTTAGTTTTTACTCTATCTCCCTCATGTCTGTTAGGCGCCTCTTGCCCTGAGAAGGGGACTGTACAGCCCACCAGCCCTTGAAAAGACCAGAGCACAATCCTCTCTTCTAAATGGTAGCAGGATCTTGCTGAAAACTAACCAAGTAGCTCCTAAACCAGAGTGCTACATACGCTCAGCACCCAAGTACTGCTTGCACCAGTTGTTCCAGAGTGAAACTCCAAGTGGTTGCTTACAATAGATTTGGGCTGCAGGCAGCCACTTGAAGTATTAACCAAAGGTCATGCTGACAAATACAGCAAAACTTACCTGGAAACTCAATGAAAGGCCACAGCTAGCTTTTGAAAAATCTGACCCAGCAATACTGAATGGCAGTTGACATTGCTATCAAGAGACTGTTTGAACAAAGGATGGTACTTCCACATGTATAACGCTATTTTGAAATTTGAAAGGATTCTGGTGGCAGATCCGTAAGGGCATTCACTCTTTGCTGCAATACAGGGTGTGTAGCACTACCACCTGCCAGGAAAGCAGACCTGTCTGTGAAGAGCAGGTATATGTCCACCTGGAAACTACTATTTAGACACATTGTGGTTGTTATTCCAAAAGAAATGGTAGAATGAGGACTACTACAATAACCAAAATACTCATTTGGAAGTGACCCTTATGGTTTGCCAGTTAAGTTGAAGTGTTTTTTATTATTGTTGGCAATCAACAGAATTAAGCCCTATGCCATAGTAATGGGTTTCAACTTTGAAAAATTAAAGGATTTGTCATTTTATCAACTAAGATCACAGTCTGAAGTACAGCTTCAGACTATTAAAAGCAAGTTCTTGAGTCCCTTTAAACCAAAAGAACAAGTTTGCAATATCAAGGGAATAAAATCTCAGCAAGGGTCTAATACACTTCAGAAGGTCAAGCTTGGAGTGGTATTTAATAGCCTGCCTGAACCATGCCTCCTGGCTCTCTGTGTGTCAGCATGAAAACATTATCACCACTGCAACCGACTGCTGGTAATTCCCTGTGATGTTAATGAGTTTTGAATTTATGCAAAGTCTCCCGGCAGGTTCTTCCGCGATATCTACCAACCACCATACCCATGCAGGATACCTGTGGTAAAAGCATCTAGCTTTTTCTCACTTGTCAATTAGTATAGAAAGGAAGACTTCAGCAGCCATTTCAAAACCCCAAAATCACCTGTCCTGGAAAGAAGGAGTCAACTAAAATGCATCAGGACTTAGTTTTCAGTTCATACGTACCTACTAAAAGAAGCTCACAACCACAGAATCCTAGAATGGTTTCAGTTGGAAGGGACTTTAAAGATCATCCAGTTCCAACCCCCCTGCCCGACACCTCCCACCAGACCAGGCTGCTCAAGACCCCATCCAGCCCGGCCTTGAACACCTCAAGGAACACAATGTGTTCCTATAATTCTGACTAAACTCTCCCTAAAGAGAAGTCAGAAACCAAAATGAAGTCTTTGATCTTCAAACCAATTAAGATTTGCAAGAGCTGTCAGGATCTTGTGCAATCAAGTGAATCTGCATAACCTTCAGACCACAGATGTGGACTTAGAAGCTGACAAGACTGATGACTTAGCATTAATTTTTCTAATTTTACAGAATTATTAATGATCATTCAGCATCAGAGACACTGTCAAACTGCCAAAGCTTACTAAGAAAGAATAAATTTTTTTTGCTTGTAACTCAGAATCATTAAACGGATGACGAAATTAAGTAAGCCAGCAAACACACAACTCTTATGCCAGTAAAAGTACCTCATGCCTCTCCAGCTGATATTAGCCACCAGCTCCAAATTAACACCGCCATCCATATAGGCATATATAGTACTAAACATTGCTTCAAAGGTTAATTACTTGGACAAGCAAGGGAAAACTTTTGCACTATTACAGGCTATATTATGGACTACTATCATCCAGAACAGAGTTGAGAGCTTGTGTCTTGGCAACACACACACACACAAACACTTTCTCCATCTCATATTCAGACTGAACAACCACTAGGGTTCCATTCACTGAAAAAGAAGTGAAGTGTGCACCTCATTCATGCATCTGCATTTGTCAAACCGAGCACAGCCCATGGGAACAAAACAAGCAGCAACTACTGCAAAGTTCACATCTCTGAAAGACAATACAGGAGCACATCTAAGATTTAATGTGTGAAACCAGTTAAACTTATGGGACAAGCTTGTTTTTCGCTGGGTTGGTCTCTGCCTGAAGAAACTTCCTCTCTAATTCAGTGATTAATCTCAAAGAATTCAACGTTACAAATACAGAATCTTAGAGTTAATAAAACCTCATATCTGACATTTCCCACTGCAGCAGGATGAAACTTTTTTCTGCAAAAAGCAAGGATTATAAATTCTATGTAGCTACATAATCCAAACAGAGTATTCTCCCATAACCAATCTTTTTAATAAATCTTACATGCACAGCGTGGATCATCTTTATTTTCACTATCACTTTGCGCTAATTTCTGTGAGAGGTACAAGAAATCCTTTTCACAGAGAAGTCTTTTGTGATATGTGATCTAAAGTACATCCATCGACGGGTTTGGCTCTGCGGAACAGATGAAGACAGGAAGCAGTATGATTTTTTATTCCATCGAAGCACCAGAGGAATTGCTAGTGCTTTGCAGAATTCTAGACTGTATCGTCAGTCTTTGCATTACCATCATGAAGTGGCAGTTCCTGCCAGTTAAAACCTCAGTACAGATGTGTTACAGCACGTTTGCAAGAAGAGTTGGACCTCCTCTAACTCTTTTACCATACCTATTCCCCTTATTCCTAGCACAGTGATCAAAACTGGAATCCGAATCCAACTTTTGACATGCACACATTTACAGAAATGGAATCACTTGTCAGCAGTTTCTCCTAGCCTTATCGGCTGCCAATAACCCAACATAAAGTACAGCTCTTACATGCTCCAGTGAGCTAGGTGACCTCCATCTTCAAAGCCTGTGAACATGCTGTTCCTATAACTATTCTCAGGACTTCTATTCCCATTTTTTTTCCCCCTTACATAAAGGCAAATTAAGATTAGAGATCTAGACAGACCCACAGACTCGAAAGAGGTTGGCAGGGGAAGAGAGGAATGGTTAAGTCTTTCTCTGGACTACAACACAACTTTGCTGCAAGATTCTTTGAAGTTTAAGAAGCCTAAGCTTAGAAAAAAAGCGTTTCCTGCTCCTTCCATATTACATGGATCCTGTGAAAACCCTGTTACACATTCCCATCCCTGTCCTGTTCACATACTCCCACCCAGTTCATCTCAAGGGATGCTCACGCTCCAGGAGCAGACAATTCTCTGCAGGGGTAATTCTACACAGGGAGCCTTTAGGCCTAGGCTTACGGTCAGAGTTAGAGGTATTCCCACAGAGAGGTGTCCTAGAACCCATGCTCAGTTTTCTCTTGCTCCACATGTATTCCATAGCTGGATGCTATGAGAACCAATGTTCAGGTATCCTGTGTTCCCTTCTGTTTTCAAAATAAATACACATTTGCAGTCATTAGAGCTCAGTGCTACAACTAAAAAGACATTACAGCATTTTGATGATACAGGCTTTAATTACCGTCACCAGGATAAAGCTGCCACAGAGAAGCGTGGAACTTGAAGTGTTGTCACACAGAGCAGACTGTACACAGAAGAGCACCACACATTTCTCTGTACGCCTGACTCCCTACTCCAAAATACACAAGCCACAGAAGGGTGAACCTTCCATTTCCATGCCTCAACTCACAAAGCTGGTGCCTGTAAAATGTCTGGTGGTGTTCAGCTGGAGGGCCTGCTCTGGTCATCACAGACGATGTATTTTCCATTTGCATTATATGCGTGTGGTTGGGAAAAGAATCAAGCTTTCATACAAAGAAGTGAATTGTTTTCAGAGACATCAGTCACAAGATCCTGCCAGACAAAAGCTTTACACTACCATCTCTGGTCAGGAACACTCCAATTCGTGTTATCTTTTCCATTAACAACATGCACCCCATACAACACAGACCTGTCTCCCTCCACCGCTCTCCTACCTCTCAGGTCAGTCTGTTCAGACTGCTCCTTGGATGTCCAAATTCTGCAGACTTCAGAAAGTTTGAAATTTTTCTTTTACTACACCTCAAGCTACTTGCAACAACTGATCACAACCCAAGTTTCAGATTAAAAGTTAAGCTCCATGATCAAGTCATTACCAGTGAGAATAAGCCTCCTGAGTACTAAAATAGGAAGTACCTCCCTCTTCTGCAATAACCACTGCAGGCAAAAGCCTTTATACTCAGATATTTCTAACCATGGCCACAAACATTAGGATTTGACCTACTCTACTCATACAGAATTCAAATATATTCTGAATAAATAGCCATCACTGCTATGGTTCCTGTGCATTTTGTTTGTTTGACAGTCTCTCTATATAAAAAAATACTCTCGCTATTAAAAAAAAAACACTTTGAGCATCACACTGGGTTTACTGGACTCTGCTAATTCTTTCAGTGATGCACACATTTCTTTCTTAAAGATATGACGGCCTTAAAGAACACCTTGCACCACTGCAGAGCAAGACGTCAATAATTATTTCAGTTAGGAACTCATCTAGCAATTCAGCAGAACTGGGAGGCTGAGGTACCTTAAATTCGAGAATACTATGACAGAGGTGCACAAAAAAAACCACAAGAAATCTCAAGTTACCTTGGACAACTGTGCACAGGAAGGAAATGAACTGCTGAAGACATAAAAATAATTGCATTTAAGGAAGCTAAAGACATTGGTCCACAAGGAAAAAAATGTCTACTGGCCACCCAGAAGAGCTCTGTTTGAAAGCAAGAAGAAGGAGAGGTCACCAAAGCAGAATACCTCATCCCAGTTCAAAAGCTCTTCCGATGCCTGTGGCAAACTTAGTGAACAGATACTACCACACCCCAGATTCACAGGGGAGGAAACAATAATTTCATCAGCATAAGCAACTCTGACATTAAGATAGGAACCAGTATTTGTTTCACCTGGGGCTACAAAACAAAAACCTGAAACAAGACACAACCCAAATAAACAGTTTAGCACCTGGATTTCTGCCTTCAGTTTTGGTCCTCACTATACAAAAAAGATGTGGAGAGGCTGGAGAGGGTCCAGAGAAGGGCCACTAACATGACCAGAAGACTAGGAAACCTGCCATACAAAGTAAGGCTGAGGGAACTGGTTTGTTCAGGCTTGAGAGGAGAAGGCTTAGAGGGGACCTTATGACCACATACCAGTGCATGAAAGATGTCTAACAAGAGGATGAAGATTCCCTTTTTACGAGAAATCACATGGAAAAGACAAGGGGTAACAGGTATAAGTTGCTTCTGAGGAGATTCTGATTGGATTCCAGAAGTTTTCACCATGAGACTAGTTAAACATTGGAATAACCTCCACAGGGAAGTGGTGGATTTCTCCATACAGCACACTTTTAAGGCTCAGCTTGACAGGGTCATCTCATTTAAACTATAGAGCATCTTAAAAGCTTGGACCAAACGATCCCTGAGGTCCCTTCCAACCTGGCACTCTATGATTTGAATATGGGTGTACTAAATCACCAACCCACATTCCACAAAATCAGTAAAACACACAAGACAGAGAAACAACGGTTATTAGAACACTGCTGCTATGCCTGGCTCCTTGGAAAGGGACTGTCTACAGGATTTATTAGACTGAACGCTGCAGAGCCCAGAAGGTCAGCTTCTCACAGTAATGGATCTCAGTTCAGGAAGGACACTGAGAAAAATAGTGTCAAGACAACCACAAGGCAAGACACTGTATCATCTCCAAGAAGGAACGACTCATTTTGATGGTCCTGGACACTGAAAGGAACAAGCTCAGTGGAGAAGCTCTAACACAGTGTATCCTGGAAGCAAGCTTCAGGAAGCATCGGGGAAAGAGAATGCGGATTGTTGTTAAGGTTAATGTGACCTGCTTCAGTGCTGAACACACAGTGCAAACAGCTTGCTCTGGCAGGCAGATAATACTGGGTTACAGGAGTCACTTGGTGGCTAATTACTTGATAGTCTGACCTATACTACAGCTTTGTTGACATGTTTTCTCCGCTAACTCCAGACAGACAACTTGTCAACAGCTGTAATAAAGCCAGAGCTATGCAGTAGAACTTACTAGGGTCAGGAAGAACTTAAATATGTCCTAGAAAAATAACTAGTCAAAGGTGGAGGCCGCAGCTCCACTGGACAGCCTGTCAGTACAGCTGGAATAGCTTTTTAAGGCATAAAAGATAATGCTCTCCCTTTCCCCTTCCGTACAGGAAATAAGGTCTTACCCACCTTTAGAGAGCCAGTGCTCTTTTCAACAAAATCAGTGTGTGCTACCTATAGCTTTACTGCTGAAAATATAAACAAAACCTTTCTTAGTCCACAACTAAGACGACCCTGCTACTCACGCAGTAAAAGGTGTTGGGATACAGACAGTATTTAAAGAGCACTTCTTCGCAAAGAAGCTTCCCAAACTGACAAACCTTGCTGTCCTGTGAATCGGTGAAGGATGTGTCCAAGAACCAAGCAGATTCTCCAGAAGATACTCTTCAAAATTGAGAAAATTTCCATCTAAAGTTTTATTCGCTCCAACTTGCTAGCCTCAGAGTCAAAACAGTGAATCAAATGCTTGCTTTCTATGGCACACTACAAAACTGACACCAATCCGCTGCACAAAATTGCACTTTAAACCTCAGAAATACCAGGGGTCAGGGAGACTACACTGGTCTGAGCAGGGATTGATGGATTCACTACTTTCAAGTGGCTGCATCACTAGGATGTCAATTTTATAGTGACAGATGTAGAATAACCTTAGAGGGACCTTATATTCAAAACGTCACAAGACTCCATGGAAGATACGTGGCATGTGTGAGTGGGAGGGGAAAGCGCAGACACATTTCCACACACTGTCTGTGAAAAGTGACAGATTATTTATCTGCATAGAAGCCAAAAGACAACTACTCCAGCCAAGGTCTTAAAATTCCTGTAAAGAACAGGCACATCATTGTGACTGACTGACTCCCAATCCTGCCATTAGCCAGCTCCACTCTTAACTCCCTGCCCCACGGACCAAACCAGTGATAGGGTCTCCTCTTCCTTTCTTATCAAGTTCAGTCTTCAATTTCACCGCAAGGAAGATGCAGAGAGGCCGCATATGCCCTACAGCCCCGTGAGTAAGCTGACAGCTTTCCTTGAATGGGGGCTTGCAGAATTAAAGGCACGGATTGTTCTCCCCTCTCACCCAGGCATTTCGTTCATCTCATCTGACTCTTTTGGGACCTGCCACTATCGACTGGCAGACTTATACAGCTACATCAGTAGAAGAAATTGGTGTCTGAGTAGATATAAATATCAAGCTACAGATAACAAGCTCTTGGGAGTTATGGAAGAATCCCAAGAGGGGACTGTGCAGGTTTAATTCTTCAGAGTTCAGTGCCCCTTTTAAACACCTTTCTTCACTCAAAAAGAGATTTCCAAACACAACTGACAGAACAATTGTCGTCAGAGCTTGTACAAAGAAGTGGAGAAGAAGAAACAGTGTGCCTGCAGAGACAGCACCAACCAGAACATGCTCCCATGTCCTGACAGGTCATCCTCTAGCTACAGCAGCTGCATCCTTCACCACAGCCATTCAGAAGGCTGTCCTGGATCACTGCTGGAGTTTCAACCTTGCCTGAGGTGGTCATATAGCTGCTTGTGTACCTCTGCACGAAAGGCATGATTCAGGACAGAGAAGAGACACGACAGAAGCCCAGTGAACTGAAGTACTGAGGGACCTATCTTTAGGCTACCGCTATAGATAACACAGCAGCATATCAAAATACGCTGTGTAACCAAAAGCAGCACTAGCTGAAATAGTTTTGTTTCAGAACCTTCAGTGCTGTGACATGACAAATTTCATGTACTGTAAGCATTTACAAAACATATAGTTGTGTAACTCCTGGGCAACACCACAATGAATATACATAGGGATGACATTTTCATTTCATTTTCCCGTTAGAAAGATGAGTTTCTTGTGTCTCTGCACTAAAGACTCAATGTTATATTAATGCTATTTCTAAACCCTGCAGGTATAACCTTTCCTTTTGCTTATTAGTTACTTCTTGGTTTATATTTTTAGATTTTTTCCCCCGTATTAGGGATGCACCATACACATCAAAGACCTTAACACACTGTTCAACTTTCCTAGGATGAGACAGTCAATATTTTCCAAAGATAAACAATGTAGATTTTAAAAGTAAGGTGAACACTTGCACAGCCTGCTGACTAAATTATAGCTCATCTTTAAGAGTCAAGTAAACAGTTTATAATCTATTCTTTTTCTTCTATTTCCTCTTCTAATGTTCAAAAAAAAAAAAAAAAAAAGCTGTATAGAAACGTATTTCCTGTATATTCAAAGTTTCTAGAAATGTTACACCTCCAGGATCAGCACAGATTTGGCATTTCAGCTAAAAAGCCAACAGCATCACTGCAGGATATGGTTAAGCAAAAACCTTAGATGTTGTCTCAGAACTCAACCTATCAGCCTGTGGTCCCACAGCCTGGCAAGCATCTGCAAGGAACCATCCTGGCCACCATACTTCAGAATGAGATAAAAGAAGCAAGAGCCCAATTGTCTGGAGAGAGCTTCCATTTTTCATGTGGGCTGGGAATTTGGAAACTGAAACATCACATTCCAGGTGCCACTCTCAGAAAGCAACCGTAAGTCTCAGGAATTTGTGTCAGAGCTCCTCTGAAGCTGCTGGACTTTTAAATGTGTTTTTTCTTAAGAAAAGTTGTACTTGTGCCATGTGGGCAAGAGCACTTTTACTCTACTTCCATCTTTGGGGTAAGAGCTGAAACTACCTGTGTCAGTGTACAGGAGAAGCGAGCGATCCAACATCGTCATCTGTCAGCTTCCCATCATATGCCAGCCAGTGCTCTTTGTATGCTAGAGACACAGGCTCAGCAAGGTTGTGGGTACCAGGAAGCTTAAAGATACCAGCCCTCCGCATCATGCGCAGTACACTTCAGCAAAAATACTAAGGATTTTGCAAGAGTTTAGCTAACCCCACAAAACATAGACTTATAAATCACAGGAAAAGCACGTAGTGAGGCTCCAGCGCTGAAGAAGAGATGGGTCTAATTATAATTACAGGCTCCCCCACCTCCATTTCAAACAGTATATTAATTCTTTTTCTTTTCAGCATCCTCACTGTGCAAGTGCCCCTTCATCTCTTTCCCCCTTTAATACCTACCTCTGT
Organism: Cuculus canorus; assembly: GCF_017976375.1. NCBI lineage: Eukaryota > Metazoa > Chordata > Aves > Cuculiformes > Cuculidae > Cuculus > Cuculus canorus. Next base: position 68,968,204 of record NC_071441.1, on the reverse strand, counting down.
GAGGAGAATTATATGTTAGGAAACATTTCTGACAAAAAAAACCCTTGAGAAATCAAATCAACACCAATTACCACCACTAACAGACTGGGAAAAATTCTCTAGTTGTAAGTTAACATATCAATACCAATGCCATCAGTCAAGATAGCTACCCACCAAGTGCAAGTTTCCCAGAAATAATGAATTGCAGGCCACATCATACCATGCATCCCTGTAATGCAGAGAATTGACTTTATCTAAAACTAACCTGGAACCAACAGCATTAGCTGGAACCAACAGCTAATGAAGAGGGCCTTTTTTGTGAGGGCCGAAATGACAAGCCGAATTGGAGATCAAATGGAAACTAAGTGGAACAGAGTACCCACAGTTGAGCTTGCATCATGAAAGACAAGATACTAAGCATCAGAAGTAAACAAAACTTCTGGTAAATGAGTTCATGTTCATACAATCATATAGGTTGGAAAAGACCTCTAAGATCATTAAGTCCAACTGTCAGCCCAACACCACTGTGCCTACTAAACCATGTCCCAAAGAGCCACCTCTACAAGTTTACTGGACACCTCCAGGTATGGAGACACCACCACCTCCCTGGGCAGCCTGTTCCAGTGCTTGGCAAACCTCTCAGTAAAGAAATTTTTCCTAACATTCAATCTAAACCTCCCTTAGTACAATTTCAGGCCATTTCCTCTCATCCTATTACTTGTTATCCGGGAGAAGAGGCCAACACCCACCTTGCTACAGGCTCCTTTCAGGGAGCTGAAGAGAGTGATAAGTTCTCTCCTAAGCCTCTTTTTCTCCAGGCTAAATAACGCCAGCTCCCTCAGCTGCATCTCATAAGACTTGTGCTCCAGACCCTAATATTAATTTGAAGAGCTAGACATTTTTGGGATGGACGCCAGGAGCCACCAGTATCCAAGATACGCAATGGGCATCAGAGCAGACCATCCCATTGAAAGGCACCATGTGAATGTAACTAAGTGCCAGTTACCAGCCTTTCCTCCCTTTTATGGTGCATATGTATAGAATTGTGCCATAATATCAGAATATGCAGAGTAATGTGCCTTGCAAAGATGTGAAATAAGGGGACTCATACCATCCTGCAGCTTTGTCTGTGTGCCATCCTGTCCACCTGCCTGCAGAATACCCCTCTCATCACTTCTATACTGAACTCTTCCCTGACATGAAAACACTGCAGTTTTCATGACATGCTTGCAGAGGTCAAAAAGAGTCAAGATAGCTTTCTTGATTCTTGTAATACTTACCCAAACATGCTGGAGAGAGGAGAAAATGATTACTCACCTTCATAACTTCACATCACTGCATCTGGTGTGAAGGACAGGAGGTCACATATGACAGAGCTGGCCAGTGTGCAGCCTGCAGAGCAAACGCTTCTCTGCTCTGCAACACAACATCTGACTTGTTATTAGCAGAAGGAAACTTGAAGCAAGCAGAGAACCTGACAGGCTTTGCCAGAGCAAGCAGTACTCTACACAGCTCCAGTCTGTACTAGATGCTGTCTTTAGCCCTGCAACAAGATGCCAACACAGCCCTTGGCTGGACAAGGCTGTCTAAGAGAGAAGCTTGCCCTGCTAGACACATCTGAGCTTTAAGGAAGTTAATTCTGCAAAAAGCCATGGATGTGTCGGGTTCTCTGTCCTCAGTCAATACCACATCGGTTACTGTCAGGGTGTATACTCAACAGACATCAGACGTTAGTGCACTACCACCCTTGACAGAGTGCTGATCAATAAACAGTGCCAGCATCAGTGGCAGGTTTGGAGGCTGAGGGGCTCAGAAAGGCTTCAGATACTTCCCAAGAATGGTTTCCCTTCAGCATTTGATGGCTGTATCCATCTCTCAGTTCTGAACATCAACGAATCAGCAGGCCTGCCTGTCAGATGGTTTCTAGGCAGACCACTGGTGGTTATCCTGGAGTTTAGCATGAAGACAAGATGATATTTCATATACAACGATGAATGAGGTATTCAAAAGCGTGCACACAGATCAACAACACAACAATTTTAAGGATTTTGAGCAAAGCCTTGCTTCTCAAACCTCATTGCAGGACCCTTCTCATAACTGTCAGGCACTGGCCAGACTCAGAGGGAATGGCGCTCTCCTAGGACACCCTCCAGCCTGAACAGGATGAAAAAATGTTTCATATATTATGTGCACTTCAAATCAAGCATTCTCTTCTCCATTTGCTCTCAGCAGGGGATCAAGTTTCAAGACTGTTTTTTATAGCTTCAGTGGCAGTTTACAACAACTCCTAGGTCCCACCTGGAAAACAAACTTCAACCTCAGCCCTTTGGATACGGAAAAGACTGCGAGTCTCATCTCTCCCTGAAACCACATGGAACTGAAAACCTTTACACTGTGAAGAAGAAACAATTAGTCCCAAGTTGGTAAAGTTATTCTGTACATTAAAGTACAGAATGGCAGAGAGAGGGAAGGGGCAAATGGTAACTGAATTAGAACAAAGCAATAGTATTCGGCAGGACCATATCACCCAAGCGAATCAGGATGATAGATCCCCGCTGGCTTCTGAACTGCTAGGATTCTCCCAAGCATCCAGTCCCTACTTGCAAGGTATAGACCAGGAGCCATAAAGCAGAGAAAGCCACTGGAAATGCAGTACCAGACTTGTTCTGTCCCACTTCTGAGCCTGATGCCAGTACTTCCAGGCACACTGAAGTACCCTACACATCTAGTCACAGCAACAGCCCCTCACACATGCACGGTTTCACTATGAGCTCCAGTAGCTAAAAGTCAATGGAAACACTAACACACAAGTTCACAGTATTCTTTTGACGCAGGCGTTAAAAGCCCTTTGTGAAAACCTCCTAATTCTTGGCTGCTGAAGAAGGGAAGGAAGCCTGTACAATGTTGCTGCCATACAATATTCCACTCCATCCTGAGGCAACAGCACTGGACCCAATGACCTCTTTGGCTTCTGTTCACTCCATGTCCATGCAAACATGCACACCAGTGCCAATTCCACTCCTCCACTGTTAACAAGGGGGTTCTAGAGAACACTTAGGAGTCTTTTTTGTCTACCAACACCTTTTCCAAACTTGCTATTTTCACTGCTATGCCCACTACCCTCCACAACATGAATAATGAAGACCAGCCTTGTCACATCTCTGCTTGATAAAACACACACATCAAGCTGGGCATGTAACAAGTCCACACTAGCTTGTACAGGCAGTTTTCTTCCCCGTCAGAAAGGTTAGAAGCTACAGAACCAAACAGAAACAACAGGACAGACTAAAAAAAAAAAAGTTCAAAATTTGTCAACACTCCCACCATAGAAAAAGTGTTTTCCTTGCCATTGAGGGGTAATTTGTGTTTGTAGACTTTCACAGAGTCCTTCTCTTCACAATTACTGTGTTCTCAATTTTTTATAAACATGCACACAAGAGATGGAGGATTGGTTCCTCAACTCTAAAAAATGTGCAGTTTGATAAGACAGGAATTCTCAGCAATGTCTTCAGCACTAACGTGAACCTGCCAATAACCTTTCCTTACCCACTGTAAAGAGGATCTGTGCAAGTATTTAAAGTTCTTTTCACCTCTCCAAACATTTCACATCCCAGTCTCACACAGTCAGATGCTGAGATGGAATTTGCTTACTCCAGGTGCCAAAGGGAATCATCTTGAGTGAAACAGCCCATTATATACGTAACAACACCCCTTCAGGCAGAGAGCAAGGCAGAGGGGAGTAGGGGAAGAGGAACACACCAGGGAAGCTCTCCAGATGGAAAACAGAAATGGACAAACACATTCAATTGGCCTGCAGCACAACGCATACAGAAGCAAGCCTGTAGCATCACAGCACAGCAACCACATCTCCTAAGAAGTCTTGGAAGACTACTTAGTGAGGATCTAGTATCTCCCATGGCTGCCAGCCAGCTCCCCTTCCTTCTTAAGCGTCATTTCAGAAGCTAACAAAAGCCCAGGACCACTCTACACAGCCACAAAGTCGCAGAAGCCTGGGTACTTCCCTCCCTGCAAGGATTCCCTAGGGTCCCACGCAACGGGGTAACCATTATGTCAGCCTCCTGAGTCCTCATTAATTGAACATAACCATGTATATGAGATGAAGAAAACATCCTGAAATGAAAAACACACGCCCTGGGATGGGGAGAAAAAAAGCCAACTGAACAGACAGAGCCTCACAGATGACATTTTTATGTCAAAAATATTAGGTGAGGGAAACTGATTTGGCAGAGATGTTGATTTGTAAACACCCAGCCTTTTCAGAAGGCGAACATCTGACAGCAGCTCTGCATTGAGTGGGGTGGCTGTAGGGACCCTGCCCTGCAGCCTCTCCCCGCAGCTGGCACTCACCCACCCGCCGCATCCCTGGCGATCTCCGCTCCCACGGCCCCCAGACCAGCCCGTAGTGCTGCCCACTTCTCCTTCCAGACCTCACCTGTTTTGTAAACGTCAACTCAAACCCCATCAGCTCTCAGCACCTCCCTTCCCGCCCAGTATCCCTGCTGCTTCCCGGTGCTGGATCCCAATGCTTCCCAAGCAACCAAGTGGGCCTGGGATGATGCTGGTCTTGGGAGAAGCGGCATTTCCCTCAGTCAGGGTCAGGTGAGCAGCCGCAACCACAGGAGGTGACACAGTTGATGCCACAGGAGGTGACACTGGAGAGGGGGCGGGGCGGGGGGGGCAGGCGCGCCAGGGAGGTGACAAGGAGTGGTGACATGGTTGATGCCACGAGACAGCGTGCCAGGGGGAGGGGGGTGACATGGGAAGGTGACAAGGGGTGGTGACATGGTTGATGCCACGGGAGGGAGTGCCAGCGGGAGGAGGGGGCACAGGGAGGTGACAAGGAGCGGTGACATGGTTGCTGATGCGGGAGATGGCACAGGAGGTGATGCCACAGGATATACCACCGAATGTGGCACGGGAGCGGAGACACTGGGGATGACGCCAGGGGAGGTGACAAGGGGGGCGACAAGGCTGATGCCATGGGGAATGCCATGGGAGGTGACACAACACGGGGCCCTTGACACCCGGGTGTGTGTTTGACATCGGGGGTGGGTGGGGGAGGTGACACCGGGGATGCCACGAGATGTGAATAGGGGGGAGTGACAAGGCTGATGCCATGGGAGGTGGCATGGAAGACAATGCCATGGGAAGCAATGCTACAGAAAAAAACCCGGGAGGTCTCACGAGAGGGTGACACTGAGAGGGTGGTGACACCGGGAGGGAGGGGGGGGGGGAGGAGGGGGAGGGGGGAGACGACACGCCAGAGGGAAAGTGGCACCAGATGGGAGGGGTTGGTATGGGGGGTTACATGGGACGGGGGGGGGGGGGGGGGGGGTGACACCAGAGGAGGGGATGGTGACATGGGGAGGTCACACGGTAGGGAGGGATGACACAAGGGGGGGTCACACGGTGAGGGCTGACACCAGAGGGAGGGGGTGACACCGGAGAGAAGGGGGGAGGGGTGACACCGGAGAGAAGGGGGGGACGGGTGACACCGGAGAGAAGGGGGGGGAACCGGAGAGAACGGGGGGTGATACCGGAGAGAAGAGGGGGGTGATACCGGAGAGAAGGGGGGGGTGATACCGGAGAGAAGGGGGGGGAACCGGAGAGAAGGGGGGGTGACACCGGAGAGAAGGGGGGGTGACACCGGAGAGAAGGGGGGGGAACCGGAGAGAAGGGGGGGGAACCGGAGAGAAGGGGGGGTGACACCGGAGAGAAGGGGGGGAACAGGAGAGAAGGGGGGGTGACACCGGAGAGAAGGGGAGTGACACGGGTAGGATGACACGGGGATGGGGGAGGGTGTCCCAGCAGCAGCCACCGTCGGTGCCGGCCCCGGGGCGCGGCGTTGGGGGCGCCCATTACATAACGTCGCGGCGGCCCCGCCCCGCAGCCCCGAACCCTCCGGTCCCCGGTGCGGCTGCCGGGGTCGGCCCTGCCCGCCCACCCCTCCCTCACCAGCGGCTGCATCTCTGCGCGCACGGCGGGCACCTGGAACCGGTCTATCTCCTCCATCATGGTGGCGGCGGCTCTGCGGCGGGGCGGGGCGGCTGCTCAGGCGCCGGGGGACGCTGCCGCCCGCCGCGCCCGCTGCCTCATCGCCGCGCCGTGACTCAGCCGCGCTGGCGCACGCCGGGCACGCCCCTCATCTGCATATTCACGAGGTGGGGCGTGTCCAGGACGGCCACTACGGGGCCCGGATGGTCCGTTTCATGCGTCGACGCGCCCCTTCGTTTGCATATTCAGCAGGAGGCGTGGTTTAGGCTTCTAACCGCGGGACCCGGATGCTTCGTTCCCCAGCACTGCCTCGCCGCACCGCCTCCCCGGCGTCGTCACGCCCCTTAATTTGCATACAGGGATGAAGGCGTGTCTTAGGGTGATCATTCGGGATCCAGATGGTCCCTTCCGTGGTGTCACCACGCCCCCTTTATTTGCATATACGTGTGGGGGCGCGGCTTGCGCGACCACGCCCTCCTTCATTTGCATATTCAAAAGAAGGCGCGGCTTGGTGCGGTCACCGCGGGACCTGGATGCTCCATTCCCGATCACCGCCACGTCCCCGCCCGTCGTTTGCATATCGCCAGAGGGACGCGGCTCAGGGTTATCACCGCGGGAGCTGAATGGTCCGTTCCCAACCACTGCCGTGCCACGCCCCCTCGTTTGCATATTCACAGTGGGGGCGTGGCCTTTAGCGACCACCGCGGGGCCGGATGCTCGGCTCCTTGCGTGGCCACGCCTCTTCATTTGCATATTCACAGTGGGGCGAGGCTTACTGCAATCATTGCATGAGCCGGGTGCTCCGTTCACCAGCACCACCACCCCACGATCGTTCATTTGAATATTCACATGGAGGCGTGGCTTAGGGCGATCACCTCAGGATACGGATGCTTCGTTTTCCAGCATCGCCACCTCCCTCCCCTTCATTTGCATATCCACTTGGGAGGCGTGGCTTAGGGCAATCACTGAGGGACGCTGATTCTCCATTCCCTGGCGTCGCCATATCCGTAGAAGGGGCGTGGCCTGATGGAAGCATTGCAGGAGGCGGATGCACTCCCCCCCGGCACCGCAGGGACGTACTATTCTCACCCTCGGCTGAGGGTGAGAGTGGTGGTGGTGTGATCAGGGCATTGCGCGGAGGGTGTGGTTGAGGTGGTGGAACGGTGTGGGCCGTTTGGTCGCGCGGCGCTTCCGGCGCGTTGCTATGGTTGCTGCTGTCAACTTCCGGTGAGGTGTGGCGCCGCCGTGAGGAGCGGGAGTGTGGCCGGGGGGACGCCGTGGCAGTCGCCATGCGTCCTAAAGCGGGCGACAGGCACCGGCAGGTAAGAGCCTGTGCCAGCACCCTGTGGCAGCAGGGTGGCGCCGTGCTTTCCTGAGGCAGCGCCGCGGTGACGTCAGCACCGTCGCCGTGACGTCAGCGCCGCCCACCTGTGACGTAACTGCGGCGCCTCATGCAGCGGGAGTTGGCGGCTCACACGAGGGAGCGCTGCTCTGGCTGTGCCTGTGCAGGAATTGCTGATGACAGCGTGATGTCTGGTTTGGGGCTGAGGGGGGTCTGTTTCCTCCCTTCAGCTCCATCTCATTGAAGGAACCGTAGGACTGAAGGTTGCAGACAGCTTTATAGACAATTTAGAATCATAGAACTGCTTGGTTGGAAAAGGCCTTTGAGGTTGAGCCCGTCCATACCTGTACAATACCAAACCATATCCCTGAGCACCTCATCTACTTGTCTTTTAAATCCTTCCAGGAGTAGGGACGCAACCACCTCCCTGAGCAGCCTCTGCTAGTGCCTGAGAATCCTTTTGGGAAAGAAATTTTTCCTAATGTCCAATCTAAGCCTCCCCTGGTGCAACGTGAGGCCATTTCCTCTTGTCCTATGACCTGTCACTTGGAAGAAGAGACCAACACTCACCTCTACATCCTCTGTTCAGGGAGTTGTAGACAGTGATAAAGTCTCCCCTCAGCCTCCTCCAGGCTAAACAACCCCACTTCCCTCAGCTGCTCCTCATAACACTTGTTCTCCAGCCCCTTCAGCCACTGTTTCGATTCTCTGGACATGCTCCGGCCCCTCAATGTCTTTCTTGTAGTGATGGTGGTTCACGTGAGGGAACACTGCTGTGCAGCCTCTTCTGGCTATGCTGATGCAAGAAGTAATTACTGTTGCAACAGTGGAATGTTCTGATTTGAACTGAAGTCAGTTTTCTCACTTCAGCTCCATCTCATTTAAGTAACTGCTTTTGTGAAAGATGCAGACAGTTTTTCAGACAACTTTTTTTCAGGCAGTGTGGGTTTTTTTCAGACACTGTTCGCTTGACAAATGGTAACACTGTGTGTTAAGTGTGATATGTGCTGAACAGATGTGCCTTCTTTAATCATCTCTGTGTATAATCTAAAGGATGTAAAGTCAGACAGCGAACTGGTCCTGTCCCAGTTACTGGAGATTTGGCTGTTGAGAAGTTCATAACATTGAAATGAGTGCTTGGAAAGTAATAGAATATGCCTAAGTTTTCTGGGAAATGTAATATGTATCATAGAATCATAGAATGGTTTGAGTTGGAGGGGACCTTAAAGATTACCCAGTTCCACCCCCCTGCTATGGGCAAGGACACCTCGCAGCAGACCAGGCTACTCACAGCCCTATCCATCCTCACATAATAAAACATACAAATATACGAAACCCCCCTCACCCCTCGATGACTGTGTTACCACTGATGCTGCAGGGCAGGCATGGGGAAAAGTTCCTTGGCTGCACTCCATGGCAAGAGGGAACTGGACTCAGGAACTTGATTCAGGAATGCATGGCTGTGGGATCAGGGGCAAAAGTACAGACGAGGTTCTCACTGGATGTTGACCATCGAAGAAGAGTGAATGACCGTCATGATCCCTCAGTTTATGATGTATATGGAATGAAGTCCTCTGCCGGTCAGTTTGGAGTCACCTGTCCTGTCCGTTCTTCCCTGCAGGTGTGACCCTTTTCCTCCACTTTCACAGCATTCCATCAACTCAGGGAAGACCTTGGTATAAGTACAAGCAATGGCCTGTCTGTATACCAGTGCCCCATTACTTTGGTAATAATCATACATTTTAAGCATTATCTCTTCTAAAGACAGACACTGTCTGGAAAACATGCAGTTAACTTTCAGAAAATTAAGTTACTTAGTCAAGGCTTAGTTGAAAAGTTAGGAAATTAGTTCTGCTTTAGCTCAAATCAGAACAGCTACCTGTAACTTCTGTCACTTTCCTTTCGTTTTACTATTTGCCCTTATCTTGGTTTACACAATGAAGTGAGGTCACCTGCTCACCTTTGTGGGGATTCTGGAAATAGTGGTGTGAGTGTACCTGTCTGCCTTTGGGTTCTGCGTGGGCACATCCGTGGACATCTCCTTGCAGGATGAAGGGCTGAGTCAGATTAATTCCTGGATCTCACCTATTACTCCACTACCAAAGCGTTGGATTTAAAAGCAGATCACCTGCCTGAAAAAAACCTTTTCATAAGAGGTCTAGGTCATTCCCAACATGCTTAGGCATTGGAGTTGGGGGAAGAGGGTTACCATAGGTGGTCCAGCAGTGACTGAAAACCAGCAGCCTGCTTTCTCAGTCCAAAACATGTGCCAGAAAGCCATAACTGATCAAGGAAAGTGGAAGTTGAAAATAGAGGGACCACCATGATGGTCCAGAGCTGTGAAGTTGCAGCTGAGATCCTCAGGCAACCTGTAGTGGTCTGCGAGGGGGTCTGGACAGCAGGAGCTCTCTCAATGGGGGCACAGCAACACTTGCTGATCATCTGATCACCGTCCCAAGGTGGTTCCATCTTGTCTGTGGTTTATCCACACCACAGCAGTATAGACTCCATATAGACCTATGCAACCTCTGAAGCCTGTGCAAATAAAGCTGACTGAGTGTGAGCTAACTTTGTGGAGCTCAGTCACCTCTCCCTCTCCCACTGAGAGTTGGAGCCCAAAATCCAGAAGTACTTAAATGGTTCAATGGCCCCCGAGGTCTCTGGGAGCCATCCGGATGTCTTTATACATGGAGTGGAAGGACCCATGGGCTTTAGAGTAGGCAAAAGTAGGAGAGAGGATCACTGTAACATTACTAATCTTCTGCTAAGAAGTACTAGTAATTATCAAGTTACAAAGGGCTTTATAAAGTTTGCAGTGGGCAAAATTTCAAAACTGAATGCCACGTCCAGTCCTCGATCATGAAGATGTTTATGCTGAAATTGTAAACCCCATCAGTAGTAATAATGATACAAACTGAACCTGAGATGAAATGCTTGCTCAGAATTTCCATTTCTTTTATTTTTATAATTCCCACATAAATATTTTCAATCATTTTCAGTAGCCATTATCTCACATATTCTGAAATTAAGAGGCTTTGATTGACACATTACTTGAAAAATTTAATTAATGTGCTGTAAATGCATTAATTTTAATTTAAAGTTCTCAAAACATCATAAACTGTCTAAACTCTTAGGATTTTCATTTGTTTTCATGTAAATTTCATTACAACAACTTAAAAGACAATGATTTTAATTTGTCCTGTATTGCCTTTCCTATATTTGCCTTGAACTTGTTAAATTTGATTGCTGCTTCACATCCATTTATCTGCTAGAGTACCCTAGTGGAAGAATTGTGTAGCTCTGGAGTCTGTAGGCTTTTTGCGTCATTTTCTCTGATTTAGAGTATAGCCCATATCCCAGCGGCTTTGAGAGTCCAGGGAGTGGACAGCTGTAGCTCTGCACTACTCACTGCCTGATCAGGGCCTGATGATTTGTATTTACTGAGCTCTGATGGCCACTGTAAAATTAACTGGCGAGTCAAGGTCTAGATCCCAGTTCTTGACTAGAAAATATCCTTTGAAAATAAGCTTCTGCACTTCTCGCTCATACACGTTCCTCCTCGCTGCCAGTATTTGTAGTAAGGCAGGAAACAAGCCTGCTACTTGCCGATGGGGCTGGGTTTTGTGCTGAGCATCAGTTCCCCAGGCTTTCTGTCCTTGTCCCTTTCATTGCTGCTTCTCTTATAGCATTATGCTCTTTTCACCTGTCCATGTGCTTTTCATTCCTCTGTTTCATATGTATTGATTTGTGCTACTCGGCTGCCTAGGTTTTTCATTGCTGGCTGCTTTCCCTTTGGAAGTGTTCTCCCTGAAATTGTTCTTAAAGCAGAAGTAGTTACCTGAATGCTGTCAGGTCCTTCTTTTTTTTGCCACATGTCACTTCCAGCCCCTCCTTTGCTTTCATGGCTGTGTGTTCTTCAAGTGCTTTGTGATAAATTCTTCTTTTTTCTTCTTCTTTTCTCTTACAGGTGGTGGCTGCCTGCCCTTCTTCTGTGCCTGTCTCGTATCTGCCTTCTCCTTTGACATCAGTTTCTTGCTTTATTTCATCTTTTTTCCTTTATCTGGGTGACTTCAGCCTCCAGTTCTACCTCCAGCCACACGATGTCTTTTTCTTTTTCTTTGAAAGAAATCTCCCATATTCCTTGATGAAAATATGTTGAAGTCTGGTTGACCATCAAAGAACAAGGCTGTGGCCTTCCAGATGTTTGACTCGACCTGAGCCTTAGTTAGAAGCACTTTTAGGCTCATGTGTGTTTGTGTAGTTAATAAGAAATGTGTTTCAATGTTCAAAGTATTAAAATAATTGTATTTGTTTGTATCTTTGTGTTCCTGATGCAGCTGTGTAAGTAATAATACTGATGTATGCACTGTACTTCAGTAGCATCCTTCCTTTCAGGTCTAAATGTGTCATGGATATTGAATTCCACAACACTTTGGGAAGATATATAATTATGGAAAGGCAGCATACCTGCCTAGAATCATAGAATCGTTAAGGTTGGAAAAGGCCTCTAAGCTCATCCAGTCCAACCATCAGCCCAACACCACCATGCTTACTGAACCATATCCTGAAGTGCATGTTTCTTAAATGCATCCATGGAGGAAGACTCCACCATTTTATGGGCAGCTGTTCCAATGCTTGACCACTCTTTTGGAAAAGAATTTTTTTCTAGCATCCAGTCTAAACCTCCCCTGGTGCAACTGAAGGCCATTTCCTCTCATCCTATCTCTTGTTACCTGGGAGAGGAGTCCAACACCCGATTCATACAATCTCCTTTTAGGGAGTTGTAGAGAACGATGAGGTCTCACCTCAGCCTCCTCTTCTCCAGACTAACCTACCCCAGTTCCCTCAGACATTCCTCATAACCCCTGTGTTCCTGACCCTTCACCAGCTTCATTGCCTTCCTCTGGACGCACTCCAGACCTTCAATGTCTTTCATATAGTGAAGGGTCCAAACCTGAACGCAGGATTCGGAGTGCCTCACTACTGATCAGTACAGGTGGATGATCCCTTCCCTGCTGCTGGCCACAACACTCCTGACTGAAGAGAGTGGAAGAATTATTGGCTCTCCTAAAAATGAGGTCTTGAGTATGACAAACAGGACACTGAGAAATGTAGTATTCTTTAAAATACTGACCTGTAGGGACATGCAGAAAGTTGTTGACAGGATAGAGAATGGCACCCTTTTAGCCTGATTTCAGTCCTGTGCATGGTCCTGGGTGGTGAGAGAAAGCTGCCAACAATTTTGGGATAGTTATTTTAAACCTGGTTATCAGGTATGCTGTTGGAGGTGTTCCAGATTTCCATGTCTTTGCTTTGTGGCTCAAAGAAAAGCCTTGTGTGAGCAGTGGAGACTACCCAGCGCTGCTGCGTACCTCTGTGGCTGAACCCACCTCAAGGAGAAGCATGTTTTGGTTATGGTTTCTTAGCTGACGTTGCATACACTTCTTTGCATCTATGATGTGGAAAACCAGACTGCCTGGCCTCATCACTTGGGGTCTTCTCACTTAGAGTCAAGCCCACTGTCACCAACAGGTCACTTAAGCACTGTTAAGAAAGCGTCTGAGTTTGGATAGCAAGTCATATCTCTTGTGGTCTTGCACTTACTGACATGTAAACAGCTTCTTTGCTGTTCAGCAAGTTGTCAAAGAGAAACGATGAGACCCCCTCACCACACACAGTCAACAATCAGGTGCATTTAACTTTTTTTTTGCCAGCAAGCGCTTTTAAGGTGCTAGCTGGCTTTTACACATGCATTAAACCATGTGTGGAATATAAAATGAACACTCAGTTTAAGGCCCCTCAGTGTTGTGGTTTGAACCCCAGCTGACAACTAGGACCACGTGGCTACTCTCTCACCCCTCCATTCCCTGGTGGGATGGAGAGGAGAATCAAGGAAAAAGAACACAAAAACTCATGGGTTGAGATAAAGTCAGTTTAATAGGACAACAAAGGAAGAGAGGATAAGGATGAATCTCATGACCAATACCCAGGCTGTCCCTGAACAGTGATCCTAGAGTAGTGAACTCTGGCTCCTGGCCAACTTCCCAGTTATATATTGAGCACAATGTTATATGGCATCAAATACTTTTTTGGGCAGCTTAAGTCAGCTGCCTGGCTATGATCCTCCCAGCTTCTTGTATGCCTGCTCACTAGCAGAGCATGGGGAACTGAAAAAGTCCCACATTTCTTAACAGCTACTAAAAACATTGTTGTATTAACAACACTTTTCTCATATTAACTCTAAAACATGCTGGGAAGAAAATTAACTCTCTCCCAGGTGAGCATAAGCATTGTACAAAACCAATGTATGTTATCGGCATTATTTGCAAACTATATTTAAACCACAGCAGCTACTAGGAATAAAATTAACTCCACCCAAGCTGAAATCAAGATGCTCAGAAAACAGATTCTAAAATGTGTTGGCAAATAGTTCTTAAATTGGGTCCCTGGTGTGCGTAGATGGGTGTTCACTGCAGGGCAGACTGGAAGTCACTTCTGTTGGCTTTGTTTCCATTCTGTGCTTCTCTGCACCTTGTGCTGAGTGGTGGTTTACTATGGAGACTGCTTATATTCAAAATAAGAATAAAAACTTAACAAGGAATTATTGAATGGTTTTATAGAAATGTCAGGCTTAGTTCTTACAGTGTCTCTCCCTCTTTGCATCATAATCCTGCAAGCAGCTGTGTTCTCTTTCATTTTCAGATTTCATGTTAACCTCTGTGCTCTGCTCCAGAGAAACTGAGAATGATAATGTCTCTGCTGAAAAAGATGAAGTAAACTTATCAGGACCACTCTGTGATTGTTATTCCTTGTAGTCTGATTGTCTTATGGTAACAGCCAGGGGAGCAGAAAGGCTGCAGGAATGACTGCATAATGAAAGAGTTATATTCTGGGTTTGTCATTGCCTTGATGAATGTTTCATTAATACATAATAGATTTTCTGGCCTTGGAAAATTTGCTTAATATGAACTGACCATTAAGCTTTGCAGAGTAATCAGCCTGCATCATACCTGCCTCTGAGTTTTCACGTGTTTTAAGCTGGGTCTGCAAATCCAAATCTACTCAGCCCATTTTATGCTTTAAGCATAGGGAGACATTTCACACTAGTCAAGGAGTTACTCGAGTAACAGTGGTGGGTCTGGGTCCTCACAATGGAGTGACCAGTTGCAAGAGCTAGTCTAGAAAGGACAGTTTAATCTGACAGCACAGGAGGAGAATGTGCTAGCCAGCAAAGGCTATGGTGAGGAACCTCGTCCTGGATGACAGGACAGCCTGTGCGATAGCATTATTGCATCTCCTACTTGAGTAGTCGAGGCATGCCTTGGATCTGAATGTGAGGGATAGATGCATTTTTTTCCATAGTAATTTATATGGTCACAAATTCAGGATTCAACCTGGTTCGTAAGTAAATGCTTGCTCTTGAGAGTAAATCTCTGCTTCCTAGGACACCAAGATGATTTATTTACCATCAGCATTACCAGTGACAGGTTAGAGGTTTTCTGCAGTGGAGGATGAAATACTCAGAAAGTTGGACTGTACAAAATAGCTATTAAAAACAAACAAAAAATGATTGTTCCAGGACTTAGAGAAAGGTTCAGAGCTTTTGCTATTTTGTCAGGAAGGCAGGTCCTGATAGCCCATCTATTTTGTATAAATTTGGTTAATGAGTCTCAGGTCAGCAATTAGTGCTGTCACATCACCAACATAAAGAGAGAGTGGATAGCATAAGCGAGAAGGACAAGACTTGAATAGACGGTTTGGTATGATTTTTTTTTTTTCTCCTAATTGCAGGCCAGGTGGAAACATGCTACTGGAGTGTTAAGGGCAAAACTTCCACTTGACATTTTATCTCTTTGATGCTTGCCTTCCCTTTGCATGTTTCTGGGATGCAGAAATAAGATAGCTCTTACAAAATGCCAGCCTGGTAGTGAATTTGCAGCAATGTCTTTTGAAAAGTAATCAGTAGTTTCTCCTTATTTTAGTTTTCCTGTTTCATAACTGAAAAAAGGCAATATTTAGAGGGATTTCATTTGGAGACATTTCTAACACCCTGCCTAAAAATACAATTAGAAATGCTTGTTGGACAGGCCAGCAATTCGACTTGGTTTTGCAGCCATTTACACCTCTTGGTGGCTTGCCTATGTTAGAGGGAGCTGTGGCAAGGGAAAGGAAAATTAAATGGCATTTAAAGCATCACTTTTTAGCTGTTTCCTCTCTTTGTCAGTGTCACCCTGTTGGATTACTCTATCTTTGCTGTAGTAAATACTAATTTTGCCTTGTAGCATGGTTGATGTCTGGCTCAGGGGGCAATTTCTAGGTGCTGCTGTGATAAACACATCCTCTAAGAAAGGTCCAGAAAAGAACAGTGGCTTGGGTTTTCTATATCCTTAATTTAAGTGTTGTGACTCTTATGGGCTTCTGATATGATTTCACTGTAGGAATCATAGAATGGTTTGGGTTGGAAGGGACCTTAAACATTATCCTGTTCCAACCCCCCTGCCATGGGCAGGGACACCTCCCACCTGATCAGGCTGCTCACGGTCCCATCCAGCCTGGCCTTAAACCCCTCCAGGGATGGGACAACCACAGCTTCCCTGGGCAACCTGGGCCAGTGCCTCACCACCCCTATAATGAAGAGCTTCTTCCTAATGTCTAATCTAAATCTTCCCCCTTCCAATTTAAAGCTATCACTCCATGCCCTTGTAAATAGTCCCTCCCCAACTTTCTTGTTGGCCCCCTTCAGGTACTGGAACGATGTTAATCTTTTCATTTATTTAATGTAAGACAGTCATCAGAGTAAAAATTGTTTTATATGCATGAATTCTCACTCTAGCATTTTTGGTTGTAGTAGTGGAGCAGAGTTATGATGATGACCTGTGGGTGAAAAACTCCTTATAACTCTTCAATGCCTTGTAACCATTCCTCAGTTCCCTAGCAACAATGTCTCTTTTTTCCTAATATAAATTCCTCATAATTATTCACACTCCTCTTCTTGATGGCTGTTGTTATTATTAGAGGCAGGGATAGTAGCACCATTTTATTAGATTGAGGAAGACTGTTGATTTTTTTTTTCTGTAGCAAAACCATCATCAGTTTATGTAGAAATGCTAAAATGTAACTGTTGAGATTGAAATGTTCTTTGCTGTGTGTCTGACTTAGGCTATATGTTGAAAAAGCCCAAAGACTGTAGATGCTGAACAACAGAAACCAAAATGCTAGTAGCAACTTATTGTCTGAACTCTGTCCATGCCTGTAAGTCTGTGAGAGCTTAAATGAGGTGGACAACCTACAAAAACCAGAGTGTGTGATTATGGAATTAAGCTGTGTATCATAATGCCTGTGCCCAACAGGCTGAATTGAAGGTTGCCCCAGCAGCCTTAATTCTCATATTTTCTAACATCTTAATCTTTCACTTTGAGATGATAATAATAGTCTGTTAACTTAAGTTTATTTTTTCTGTAGTTAATTATGTAAGAGCAAAAATGTGTTTGAATTTTAGAAATTTTGGTCATTGTTGTGAGCATCTTGTCAGTGAATATGCAATTGATATGTTGATTCATAGTTATAGTTTATTTTTTATTTGTATTGTGGATGCATTTGTGACCTTTTGTTATACAAACACTGTGTGATGTGTAACAAAGATATAGCTGTCAGAGCTAAAGGATTACATATTAAATAACAGTTTATGGGTAACACATTGGTACAGTAAAAAGAAGAATGAGGAAGCAATGGCCATCATTCTGAGCCATGGTGGCAGGACACCAACTACTTGGATGCTATTAAGGACTCTTTACAGCCGATATGGCAGAGTGGAGTTTTGAGGGAAAGTCTGAAGAAAGATGGTATGCTGACTTTAGACACATTTACAGCGAGCAGGAACTTGCAAAAGAAATAGCAAAAGGACAAAGCACAAACATATCTATAAAAAAAGAATGTCAGGACTGTCTTTTTCAGCAAGTGGCCTCGCAGTAGACTTTGTGGTATTATCTGAATTTGTACGCAAAGTAAAATATTTTATATTCTTGACTGAGCCGTGTTCGCTCTCCACCTTGCTTCTTGCAATAGTTTTAAACAGATCTACTAGTTTTGATGAGGGTAGCCTAGTGCTAATATTGTCAAAATGCTAATATCTCATCTTGTTATGTTTGTGTCACCTCCCAGCTGTATTTCAAGAGTTTTAGGTACTTTGGGATCAACCTTCTACAGCAGAGGCTTACCACAGGAGTCATGCTTGCATCCCATAGGCTTTCTATACTGAGTTCTGTAGAGAATTCAGTGAAGTACAGTTACAATCTTTACCTTCACTGGCCAGAGTCCAGATATCCAACAATGAGGTTTTCAGCTTTTGTTGTTGCTGAAGGAGATCTCTGTGCTGTGAGGGATGGGTTTTCTAGTCAAGAGACAAGAGTTTTGCTGAAGGATCCTGGAATAAGCTACTGACCAACACGTTCTTGGACTTACTACCACCTGCCAGAAAAACTGGTGCTCACCTGCTCCAGGCATGACTGTGCTGTCCTTGTGGAGCACATTTGGAAGAAAGCCCGGGGCCTACAACATTCAGTGTGTGCTGGCTCCCATCTTCTGTCTTCAGGTTTAGCACACTTTTGGAGTGGGCTGTGTCCACACTGTGCAGCCGTTGGCCAAGGATGTGTGTGATAGCCAGGTATCATAGTATAGTTCGGGTTGGAAGGGACCTCAAAGATCATCTAGTTCCAACGCCCCTGCCATGGGCAAGGACAACCCACTAAATCAGGCTGCCTAAGGCCCCATTCAACCTGGCCTTGAACACCTCCATGGATGGGGCACCCACAACCTCCCTGGGCAAACTGGGCCAGTGTCTCACCACTCTCATGGTGAAGAAATTCTTCATAATGTCCAGTCTAAATCTGCCCCTCTCCAGTTTATACCCATTCCTCCTTGTCCTATCCCCACCAGCCTTTATGAATAGCCCCTCTCCAGCTCTCCTGTAGCCCCTTCAGGTACTGGAAGGTCGCTATAAGATCTCCTCTGAGTTCTCTTCTCCAGGTTGAACAGGCCCAACTTTCTCAGCCTGTCCTCGTACGAAAGGTGCTCCAGCCCTCCAGTCACCTTTGTAGCCCTCCTCTGGACCTGTTCCAACAGCTCCATATCCTTCTTACGTTGAGGGTTCCAAAACTGGACACAGTATTTCAGATGAGGTCTCACAAGAGAGGAATAGAGGGGCAGAATTCCTTCCCTCGCCCTGCTGGCCACGCTTCTTTTGATGCAGCCCCAGACACAGTTGGCCTTCTGGGCTATGAGTGCACATTGCTGGCTCATGTCGAGCTTCTCATCAACCAGTACCCCCAGGTCCTTCTCTGCAGGGCTGCTCTCAATCACATCATCCCCCATTGTGTACTGAAAACGGGGATTGCCCTGACCCAAGTGCAAGACCTTACACTTGGCGTTGTTGAACCTCATGAGGTTCTCACAGGCCCACTTCTCCAGCCTGTCCAGGTCTCTCTGGATGACATCCCATCCTTCTGGTGTGGCAACTGCACCATTCAGCTTGGCGTCATCTGCAAACTTGCTGAGAGTGCACTCAATCTCACTGCCAATATAATTGATACAGATATTAAACAGCACCGGTCCCAGTACAGATCCCCGATGGACCCCACTTGTCATGGATCTCCATCTGGACTTTGAGCCATTGACCACTGCTCTCTGAATACGACCATCCAACCAGTTTCTTATCCACCTTACCGTCCACCCATCAAATCCATATCTCTCCAGTTTAGAGAGAAGGATATTGTGGGGGACTGTGTCAAAGGCTTTACAGAAGTCTAGATAGATCACATCCTTCGGTTAAGTAGCTGTAAGGCATGACTGTTCAGGTTGGAGAGAGTATATTTTTTTTCGTTCAAAATACCAGAGATAATAAGTGCTAAGTTATAACTCTCCTGCCAGTCATATTCTTGCTCCCTGCTGAAGGGAACTGCTCCACTTAGTTCCCAGGAAGCCCCAAAGGAACGTGCCACAGTCAGCATTTGGGTTCTTGCCTTGAAGTAGGGTTGAGGCAAACAGAGAAGGTTGGTAAACCCACTAACTGATGTGATGAGACCCATCCCTTCAATATCCTCTCCCAGTTGTACACAATTGAATGTGGTACTCTCAGCTGTTACTGTATTTGGTGCTTTTAAAGTGTGCTGTATAGTATTATTTTGTTTTCTTTTCTATCCCTAAACCCAGCTTTATCCAGTTCCCTTGTCAGCAGATCAGCATTTCTCTGACTGGCCAGCAGTGAGATGCTTACACCCACGGAGGGTCTGCTACATCAAGCCTATGCCCCTTCTCCTAGAATCATAGAATATTTTGGATTGTAAGAAACCATGAAGGTCACCTGGTCCAACCCCCCCTGCCATGAGCAGGGACGTCTTCAACTGGATCTGGTTGCTCAGAGCACAGTCCAACCTGACCTTGAGTGTTTCCAGGGATGGGGCACCTTACCAGCTCTCTATAAAACCTGTTTCAGTGTTTCACCACCCTTACCACTCTTACCCTCTCCTGCCTGTACTCCTCTATGCTGCATCCTGGGCATACTAGGCCTGTATTATATCATTAAGTTAGAGTCATAAAATCATGATGCTACTGTACAGAGACTAAAGAAATAAAGCAAATTAGCCATAGGCCCCTGGTTGATCAGAAAAATTGCCCACACTATACTCTACAAACACTTTGTGTTATGAGGAGTAGGGTAGAGTTTGTGCTATGTTGTTCCAGCACACTCTAACTCCAGCTTTTCTTCAATGTCACGTTTGCATTTTAATACAGTTGCGGGTATTTATTCACAGGTGGCTTTTTGGATTATGTTAATTGAAATGTGTGCAACTGCCAAAACCAATTACGCTCCAATTGCCTTGTCAATGCTTTTGCTGCTGCATAAATGCCTTTATAGACTCATTTACAAAGAGTGATAGTGAATAGGCTTTGTTTTATATTTAAAATTAAGAATTTGATTTGGATTTGGATCTAAATAAAATTCTGCTCTGAAAATATGTTTTAAATTTCATTGTTTGAATCAAATCTAATTCCGGTATAGCCTGGTCCGTGTAGGGCAGGATGCTCTGTTGTTCGTTGCCAAGCCATTGCATGGGGGAGGCAGGGCCGCTGTGTGAGCCAGTGATGTGAGTAGTAGCTGTGACACCAGAGCTCCCAGGTTCTCTGCTCTGCTGCCAGCCCACTGTGGGATTATAAAGGAAGTGTCATAACTCTTTATTTTCTCCACTTGAGAGAAACAATTTGTATTTCAAAGTGAGACACATTTTCTAAGCTTAGAAATGTATTGTTCTGCTCATTTTTTCACCACTTTTCATATATTCCTTCTGGGATAAAAATAATCTCTGATGCCTTGTTAGAAACAGCAATTTTACATGGCTGAGCTTGTACAGAGGAAAATGACACTGGAAGTTGCAGCCTCATGTCACTGCTACAATTTGTTCTCCACTGAAAATATTTCTTTTTTGAATTCTTTTTGTTATGTCTTAGCAGGTAATGGGGCTTTAGAAAGAAGAACTGGGGATACTGAGTCAAAGTCATTATGACTGCTTAATTGTTTAATACATAGGAAGCAGATGGCAGAAGTGAATATTTGATTTTCATAATGAAGGGGAATCATGAGGAGGGTAGGAGTGTCTGTAGAGACTCATGCTCCTTAAGGTGTTCATAAAAGATAGCATAAAAGCAGCAGATAATGTTATAAAGCTGGGCTTTCCATTAGAAGAACTAGGAAAACCTGATGAAAGCAGGATGTGACAGACTTTAAAAGCAGGGAGCAGCTTTTTGTATTAGCATGCAGTTGTACCATGGGAGTCTTAGAATCATAGAATTGTTTGGTGAGAAAAGACCTTTGGGATCATTGAGTCCAACTATACATGTCCATTACTAAACCATACCCCTGAGCTCCCCTTTTTCCTGTCTTTTAAATACCTCCAGGGATCAGGACTCAACCACCTCCCTGGGCAGCTGTTCCAGTGCCTGGTAACACTTTTGGTGAAGAAATTTTTCCTGATATCTAATCTGAACCTCCTCTGGTGCAATTTGAGGCCATTTCCTCTCATCCCATTGCTTGTCACTTGGGAGAAGAGACCAACACCCACCTCACTACAACCTTCTTTTAGAGAGTTGTAGACAGTGATAATGTCTCCCCTCAGCCTCCTTTTCTTCAGACTAAACAGCCCCAGTTCCTTCAGCCACTCCTCCTAGGACTTGTTCTCCAGACCCTTCAACAACTTTGTTGCCCTTCTCTGGACACACTCCAGGACCTCAATGTCTTTCCTGTAATCAGGGGCCCAAAACTGAACACAGCATTTCAGGTGCAGCCTCAACAGTGCTGAGTACAGGGGCATAATCCCTTCCCTGGTTCTGCTGGCCATGCTGTTTCTGATACAGGCCAGGATGGCATAGGCCTTCTTGGCCACTTGGCTGCACTGCAGCAACTGAAGTTGTACATGCTAAAAATGTGCATGGATTCCAAAATGACTACATGAATTTGTGGAGGGAAAGATCCACTGATACGAACTAAAACAGATAGCATTTCTGGTTCAAGTTTTGTGGGAAACTGAAAGGGTATCCTAGAGAAAGCTCCGTAGATACCTGCTTTTGAATACAGTTGTAGACACACGCTTACCTAGGTGGACCTTTGATGTGAACTGAAAGGTGCACTTCAATGTTCTTCCAGAGAACATCAATAAATACCAGGCCTTTATTTTCCTTCCTTCCTTCCTTCCTTCCTTCCTTCCTTCCTTCCTTCCTTCCTTCCTTCCTTCCTTCCTTCCTTCCTTCCTTCCTTCCTTCCTTCCTTCCTTCCTTCCTTCCTTCCTCTCCTCTAGTATCTCCTTCTTTCCTGTGAAGGAAAACATTTCCTATGAAGTCAAACATTTTTTCCAAGGAACTCCTCTGCTTTTCCCATCAATCCCATCCAATGTTATTTGGGATCCATCCTGAAATTGTTCTAGCCAAACTTTTTAATACTGCCTCCCTTTTTTGGTTTATCATCTCTCTCTCCCTCTGCCTTCTGGGTTCTTGGTCCTGTCTGTCCTTCGATGTCTTCTCAAAAGGGTTCATTTCCTCTCCCACTTTCTGTCTAGTTTTCATAAAACCTTGTCACTGGTGTGCTTCGGTTATTCCTTAACCTCTGGGTAATCTCCCGTAAAAAAACTCTATAGAAATCCTTGTAAAAAACTGTGACACAGTTTTTCTTAAAGCCTGCCATAAAATTGTTTTGGTTGTGTGATGTGTTTGGGGGCGTTGGCCGTGGTTAACTTCCCAGCTGCTTATCAGTGATTTCCATGTTTTTTCAGCATTTGTGACTTTGTAGGTGTGGATCTGCTCTCTGGGCTCATCATGGCATGCAACAATCTGGGGCAAGAGCAGCCTTTCTGTGTGTTTGAGTAATGGCACCAGAACCCTGTGTGTGAGACATTTAGGTGTGCCACAGACAGGCAGTAATGACGATAGAGCGTAGTGCTTCTTTGTGCTAATAAAATGCTGTCTTGTGTTAGAATCGTAGAACTGTTTAGGTTGGAAAAGACCTTTAAGATTATCAAATCCAACTGCAAATCTAAGACTGCCAAGTCCACCTCTAACCCACATCCCTAAGTACCACATCTATATGTCTTTTAAACGCCTCCCGGGGTGGTGATTCAACCACCATTATGAAAATGGCTGCTTTTCATTCTGATGATTTACAGACAAAATACTGGTATATTTGGCTTTTCAAACATAGTATTGCAGCAAAAGTTCGTAAGCACATTAAACTGTTATTCTGCTTCAGTTAATTAAGGAAATAAGCTGCTTCAAAGGTTTACATTGGATATGTTCTCACTTCAGGGCCAAAGTGGACCTGCAGGAGGAAAGGCAGCACCACCAAGGCCTGCTAAAGCTGTCTCTAAAAAGCGGGTAAGATCCATACATTCACAAATCTTAAAAAATGTTTTTCCTTTCTTTGTCTATGGGATGCAGAGTATATTCAGTCTGAACAATGGCTTGCTTTATGGAATTGCTAATATTTCAATTGATTTAGCTGTAGGGGGCTGCTGTAGATTTCCACTGAGAAGAGAAGTATGCTAGCAAGTTAGAATAAAAATAGTAGCTAAAACAAAGGTAAACTTCAAAATGAAAAGTTTAAAATAGAATGTTTGGGATGTAAATTCCAAAATGTAAGCTGACAAGGACTGTAAGCAAACTGCCTGCTTGTTTTAGAAAATTCAAAACATAGCCCTTACTCATGTAACTTATATAGAAATACAAGCATTAGAGAAAATAGTGTTAACTTTTTGACTGCTAGCCTCATGATAATATTTTTACTGTTAGGCAAATAAATGCTTAGGACACCTTTATTTAATCTATGTTCCTCTTATTTAGCTCCATCAGTATGGTTGGAGGGAAAAAATTGCAAGCGTTTAAACAGGCATGATGATAAAGAGCTTTTGACTTTCTTAGGACAAATCACAGTCTCGTTAGATGTTCCTCTTTTGACCCTTTAAAAATGGAAGCTACTTGCTTTTAAATTAAAAACATAAATAAAAATGTTAAACCCACAACAGTTTTTATCTGCTTTGCCAGAGAGAGCAACCACTGAACTCACTGGCATTGAATTGTGTGTGATAAATGCCCTACAAGCAGGTGTTCATATGGGGAGCATTTAATCGCAAACAACAGTTCTGCCATCATAGTCTCTGGTGTGTCAGAGCACCTGACCTTCCTTACAGCTTGCATCATTTCAGCTCCCCTTGGGGAGAAAAAGGCTGCAGCCTGTGGCTTTCCATGGCAAATGCAGATTTCTCTGTTACTCTCAGCCACTTCCTGTTTTTACACAGCATTGTGCTTTTTACTTCTGTGGCTCTCTGCAGGTAGCAGAGCTTTGCTGGGTGCAGTCTCTGTGGGTGCAAACAGCCTTCACTTATACCCTGGGCTCATCAGCAGCTCTATATGGCTGTAAAGTTTAGCAGACCTGAGAGAATTGTATTTAAGATATGATTGATTTATTTTAAATCAACTCATTACACAGTTCAAACTGAGGAAGAAATATTGCCTGGCTCAGTTAAACACTTCAATCAGCAACTTCACGATCTTGTAGATAAACTGCAAGATCGTGAAGTTGCTGATTAAATTATAATGACAATTAGATGAAATTCATGCCTGCAGCGATTCCTCTCCTCTTAGTGATATCATATTGTCGTATCAACCCAAGCCTGGCCCTAGAATAGCAGCTCTCTGTGTTGTTAGAATGCAAACCTGCTGGCCTTTGCAGGAAGGTGGTTAACATTCCTCCAGGAGACGGCTCCCTGCAGCTTTGTGTCTTGAACTAATTTCTAAATGTAGCTTCTGGAGTAGAAATTATTTAGTAACTGCAGGTCCTTGACTTGTGCCTTTGAGTAGCCCTAAAGTAGGGCTCATTTGGGTGTTATATGATCAAAGGTAACAGAATCATGAACTTTTAATCTGAAATTGAAGTGGAGTTACTTGAGATTTGTTATCAGAGTTACTCCAGTTTTGTTATAGCCAGGAGTTCTCCTCGGGGAGCAGCTCCTCCAACCTGCTGATTTTTTGCTGGCAAGCAGAGCACTTCAATGATCTTCAAATTTTGGCCTATAATTTGGGCTTATCTGCTCTGCTTAAAGCAGAAATGGGTGGAGAAATACTGTTTTGTCCTCCTTGCTTCATGCCTGAAGGAGTGCTGCTTTGGGAGGCAGCAAAACAGTAACAGTCTTGGTGCACTAATGGGCTTGTTGTTCCTGGTCAAGGATGAAGATGCTTCCACTGAAGCGGGAGGGGGAGCAGATGAATGGGCGGCAGCAAAGTCTCTAGTCAAACCCATAGATCAACTGGAGCTGACTGAAGCTGTGAGTAAAACAGTGCCTGTAGTTGTCATGAGATATGTACAGAACTCTGTAAGCCAAAACCATAGCCATTTGTTTTCGAGAAAGTTCTGTGAGAGAAAAATTGCAGTACTTGCTGGACTACAGTGTCTGCAGCATAAACTGAAATGGCTTTCATCAGTAAAAGAGGGAGAATATGCTTGGAAACACAGTTCTTGGCTTAAGACAATATATCTGCATGAAGTTGGTTCAAGAGGGAAATGGTGCCGGGGCTTCCGTCGGCTAAGGAGGACTCCAGGGCAAACCCTGATCTTTCCAGGTGCCTGCCTGTGATGCACAGACAGGGAGGTGGTGTATGGTTTTGTGGCCATTGCTTTTTAGCTTAGTTCAGTAGGATTGCAGTCAGTCACCCTTCCAATTACAGTTGTCTTTCTCTTCTCACTGCCATGTGGAACTCTAGCATTGCTCCCTGTCCTCCAAGTAGCTCTCAAAGGGAAGCTGTACGTACTACCCCCCAGTTCAGGTAGTGAAGAGAGTTAACATCAGTACTATTTGTGTTTGCCGTGACCAATCCTGCAAGCACTGGTGGCACTGAGCTTATTGTTTATTTTTGGACACTGTAGACTTCAAGACACAGATTGTCTTTCTTGCCCGATGGAATGCAGCTAGCATTTTGCAAGTGCTACCATAGCTTATATAAGAATTAACATGACAGCTAAAGAATTCAAGAAAGCCCACTGAAGTACTAGAAGGGCAGGAAGCAGGATTACTGTTCTGGATTCCACCCTGAGCTAGCTTGGCTCCAAATGTTGCTGTTGTGGAGGCATCAGCTGCATGTAGGATATCTACAGTGGACTGAACATCATAGAACTGAGCATAAACCTGGTAATTTTTGTATGCTGTTTGTTGTGTTAACAGTGGAGTTCTGCTTATGATACTATTTTGCTTCCATTCCAAAGGAATTAAAAGAGGAATTTACATGCATCCTGAAAGCTAATAATCCCCACGCTCCCCAGAACATCATCAGATACAGCTTTAAAGTAAGTGTGGCGTGACCTGTAAAACCAGGTTGAGATTTTTTGCAACAAACCAGTTTTGTGTTTTCCTTTGATTTATAACCAGGTAAATTTCCTTTTAATGTGACTTCATCTCATTACATATTACTGCCAATGGTTCCTAAAAGGTTTTTGCAGAAGGTGAAAGTCTGAAAGCTTTCAGAAGTAGGATATAACAATTACTAAACCAGATCTTGCAGTGAACATAATTATTTCAGCTAATCTGAGGTGATAACTTTTTCTGTTCTGTGGTGATTAGAGGACAAAAGGCAATGTTTTACTCAGTCTGTAAGACAGTTATGCCTCAGTATCCTCATATCAAGATTCAGTTGCTTGAATTGTAGGAGAGCTCAGAAATATGCTTGTGAAATCACTAGCAACAGCTCTATTTGTGATTAGTAGGAGTGAGCAAGGGAGGGTGCATCAAAGACTACCAGGAAACATCCAAGAGTTACACCTTCACATTTCTGTGTGCAGAGTATATGCTGCATTCCCCATGAGCAGCCTCCTCCTGCTGGCATGTACAGCCAGCAACACAAGCTGCTGCAGGGGGAGAGTGGAATGATGGCTTTGCTGCCACCCCTCTCTTGGAAGGGTTACACCCCCTGAAAGACAGGACATAGGAACAGCTCTTCCAGCTCTGGCACTGGATTATCCCCAGCCTTAGTTTCACAGGGAACAACCAGCCAGGTCAAATATTCCCAAGCCTTTCTCATCTCTGTGCTTCTGTAACTAGTCTAAACAACCGGTCCATGAGATCACTAGAGAAGGAAAATCGGTGGAAATGAATAATGTCACTTTCTCTTCTATTTGAAGTTGATGTTTACAATCTTCATGGGATAAAAACAGGGGGAGAATGATCTGTATCTTCATATCCTCCACAGTGACTGAAGTGGGCTTGATGCTATGCTGTAATTGCTGCAGAAAGCAGTCATATTTTAAAGAAGAAATTATTGAAGCCTCTGTGGTCTGCAGTGGCTTCTGATTGGTTTTAGGAGCAGCTAAAAATCTTAATACACAGTTTCAGCTGAGGTGCATGCCTGCAGTGTACAGTGGTGTACAAGCAAGTTCCAATCAAGTTAGCTCAAATAGCTGAATTAGTGCAGTGCTTATAACCTGGGAGTGGTGCTAAGAGTTTGTACTGTCTCCAGATCAGAGCTGCTCTTACGTAGGTACACCAAGTCATTCAGAAATCTTGCCACAACAGGACATGGAAGTCTCCTAGGAAGTGCTGTGAAGTAGAGGTCCACTGGAACTGTATTTAAATGTACTTGCTGTGCTGGGTTATGGCTCTCAGTGTTCAGAGATACAAATACCTGCTGGGAGAATTTCAGTGTAAATATGCAAATAGCAAACGTATTTATCCATATAGATCTTCTTAGCTTTAGTAATTTAGGCTACACAGTATTTATGATTTAAAATATGTTTTTTCCACTATAATTTTGTTGTTTCTTTTCTCTTCATAGGAACGAGCATACAAATCAGTAAGCCATGTGGATCAAATGGCCATTCATTTCTCTTTGAATGGAAACCTGATACTTAAAGATTCAGATGAAGGCAGACGGCAGGGTGTCAAAGTAAGCCCTGCAGCAGGTAGGTTTATTATCTGAAACTATAATAATTTTCAACTAGGCACTGGTACCAGCTATTTAACGTGAAGGAATGATCACGGTTCAGCACCACAGGATTGAACAGCTCCTTTTGGCTTGCGTCCTTCTCAACAAACAAACCCAAATGAAACAATCAGCCAGATGTTTGCCACGGTGTAGAAAACGGTGCATGCTTTGTAAGCCATGTGAACACTAGCAGTAACTATATTTTCATAGCTACTTCATGTCTTCTAAACATCTTCCACCACCATGAGTCGGACATGCATGCCTAAACTCCTTAGCCTGCTTTGAAAGTTTCAGCCATGCATTAAAGGGTTAAAGCAGAAATGTTTGCAGGCTGGGTGATTATCCAGGAAACTATGATATACTTGGCCAATCCCGCAGTCTTACCAGGACATCTACTTGTGGACAGCGTGTGATACAAGACATTCTGCTAGTTGGACCTTTGGTCTTAGCTACTATCGCCATTCTTAGATATTCAGTCAAAAAGACCCCTTAATCAGAGGCTGAAAAGCACTGCTGTTAGTAAAGAGTCCTAGGTTTGAATTTTCAGCAGGGAAAGGTGTACTGGGTGGTGTTTTTCTCATATTTCTGCTGTTTGTGAACAGAGGTGTTGTGTCACAAAGAGTGTTCTTCCAAGGTGGTGACTGTCAGACACCATGATACCACTGGGTGAGCTCCTGAGAGCCATTATTACTTGCAGCTTCCAAGTGCCTCTTTTATTTTACACCTGACAGAATATGCTTGATGATTTGAAGTAGGACAAAGTGTTGAATGGCATCTTCAGTGCCATGAAAGCACTGTTTGTTGTTGCTGTTCATGCTTTTCCTACTTTCCAAACCAGCTAGGTTTGTGCAGCTTAATGCTAGCATGACTGCACATTCAAGGCTGTGAATGGAATGTAGACATCATTCTCTAACAAGACCGGTATATTAATTTTTATCCATATAAGCAAGAACAAACCATGTTATAACTCCTGTGTGCCTTGAAAGCATTCTTCATGGTTGTACCTAGTTGCAGACGTTTTTGGAGGGCAGAAAGATCCAGAGCTGAAGAGATACCCAGAAACAAAGCTACTCAGATCACAATTGGATTTCAGAAGTTTGATTTGAGTCGAAATCAGATTTTTTATTTCGGTCCAGCCAGTATTACTGCAATTTCATTCTACTAATAGAATTGTCTTCTTTTGTGCCTTTGAGCAATCACCCTTAACACTTGGGACTAGTAATGTGTTGTCTAATGGGATAGCATTAGAAAAAGATGCATCTTTATATTAATGCTTCAGAAGGTAGAAGGATCTGCAGAATGTGGGATGATATATCCTATTATCCTGGGTTTATTCACTTATCCTTTCTATCATCAGAAAAGGCTCCTGTTGAGACTTCTGCAGTAATATCTGAAGAGGCAGAGATTAAAGATGAAGGAAGCAAAGGAGATACTCAGGTAATTCTCCATAGTAAGCTGAGAGCTGTCCATTTTACTTTTTAATGTTAGATTTGAAATCCCTTCACTGTAAAATGGGCTTTCCGAGAAGCTTCTGTGATTGATTTTTTTAATGCCTGAGATGCCTCTGCTGTAGGTGAGATCCTGCAGATTTGACTGACCAGCTGATATCCTCCTACATTTTTTGGTTAGGACAAGCTGTGTAGGGGGCTGAGGTCCATCACACCGTGTTTGTCTGTATCCAGAGTATAAAACAGAGTGTAATTTGGTGGAATCTGGAATCTTCCTGGACAGCAAGTCCAGCCTGAAAAAGCAAGTGGTGAAAAACAAAGTGTGGAACGCTGAAAGCAGCAGGCATAAGTATGTGAAATAAGCAGTGGCTTGATTTAAAGGTAGCTGGCTGATCAGGAAAGGAGCATGCTGTGAAAAGTTTTTTCTTATCCACAGTGTCAGGCCCTGGAATCACATTCAGACTAGTTTCAGATAAAGCTCATGGTCTAGCAAGGAAATGAAAACACAGGCTAGCAGGACTCTTAGTGCAATCTTCTGGTCCCTGAGTCCATTTTATCAAAGATAGTCATGCTACACTATCCCACTCATGTCAGGCTTTGTTTTAAAGTAACTTCAATTCCTGATTTTCCATATTCCTGTTTAGATAAGGTTCCAGAATCTAGAATCTCCTTGTTCTAATTGCTGGAAGTGTTCTAATTTCAGTCTTAAATATTGAATCTTCATTTACAGTCTCTTTCACTAGGCAACAGAAATCCAGTTGTCTAAATAGAAGTGTTTCTGAGGAAGGGAAGAGATATCTGGTTCTTTCAGGGTGTAGTCCCTGCTGTATTTTCTTGCAGGCTGCAGGACAAGAAGAGACAGAGGTGTCAGGAACAGCAGAGGTATCTGAGGAAGCAGAGAAAGAAGAGCCTTCTCCCATAAAACCAAAGGAGCAGAAGTTTGCAAACCAGTTCAACTTCACTGAGAGAGCTTCGACAACGCAAAACAATCCTATGAGGGTATGCTACTACTTCCTTAGTGACTTGGAGGATCTTTCCTTTGGAAGGGCATGTGGATCATCTGTGTTTGTGTCCTATCCTTTGCTCTCTGGAGATATTTTTAGGAGGAAAAACCCACAGTTTTACTATAAAAAACATTTACGGTGATGAAAATGACCAAAAAAATCTTGCATCGTACTTTTGGACAGCCTAAAAAATGTTCTGTTACTACTGTAAATCCTTAAACCACTGCTTGAACCTAACATTTTTCATGTCTGTTTTCTCATCTGAAAAGGTATAGAACAATGTTTAAGGTGCCTGTGATACTGCCTCCCAGATGAGTGCCCAAAGAGGGGCTTTTCAATTGGAGATACAAGGTCTAGAGAGAAAATTCTGTTATTTCTCTTGCTACCTTGAAATCAGAGTACATACAGCTTCCTCGAGAACCTGCCTGCCTTCTTGCAGCCCTTACACCTAAAGTGAGATGCCTTTGTATCTGATGGGCTTGGAGGACCTAACAGTTACTGTGTTGCTGGAGTTCACACTTAGACAGAATACCATCTCTGACCACTAGTAGCGACAGAAGGTCTCAGGAGAGTTTATCCAACAGTGGGTGTTTACTGCAAAGTCTGAGCTAAGATTCTGCATCCTTCAAAAATCCCTGAGCAGGACACAGAATTCATTATTTCTCTATCCCCAGATCTGCATTTTCTCTTGCCACTGATTTTACTGAGAGGCACTTGTGTGCCTTTGTGTGATTCTGCCTTTGAAAGCAGAGTAGATCTTAAATAGCTGTGAAGCACTGCTGAGTGCTGTACGGGGTGTGTAGTTTCCATGTCTGAGATTGCTTCATTTCAAGGTCAGGGAAATGGTATGCGCAGCTTCTTAAAAATGTCCTGACACCACAGTTTTTTGAAAGAAAATGCTGTTCCATGAAATGAAAGTTTCACAGAAATCTATAAATTTATTTCATAATGCTGATGTAAGGGTGATAAAAATATTATTTCAGTAACAACAAATTAATTTTTCATAGGCTATAATTCTCTTAAATTTGTTTGTTTTGACTGCTGAATCCAAGTGGGTTTTTCATATATAGACCAAAACTTTTCAAATTTAGTAGGTTAGTGTAGCTTGTACATAACCGATAACATAATGTTTCAAATGGTAGACCTGGAACAAACCATTTCAATTCCTTCAAAATGAAAATGAAATAGTGAAATTAAATATTTTAAGATTGTTAGGAAAAAAGATTTTGTGAACTTTCTTATGGCCCACAAGAAAATTTATTTGTAGTTGCATGGTCATCGATGTCGTTTTTGCAGTGCTCTAGGAGCCATTTGGATGTTGAATTAATCTTAGATCAATATTATTCTAACTACTTGTGATAAGAAGGGTGTTTCTGCAGCTGGACTATGTCACTGCAGAGTTGCAAAGCAAAGATTACACTTCTTTATGCTTTTCCTTTATTCAGGAAGCAGCATGTCAGCCGGAGTCTGCACCTTTTAAAAACTTCTCAGTCACTGTTAACCAGGTATATTCTTTTCACTTGCTAAATTTTTTTTCTTTTTAGATTATGTTTAGGAAAGGGAGATAGGAGAAAGGAAAAGCCAAATTGCTATGACTGCATTTCTTACAGTAGAATGAATTCGCATATTGTAGCTTTGATCTCTAGTTTAAATCCGAGAGTAAACTAGTATGGCCCTACTTTCTGCCTTAATGAGTGAATTTGCTAATGGTTTATGTTTCTAAAGTCAAGTGTGTCTCTTTAGCTGATTTTAATTGATCTGCTGCTTGCCAACCACCCTGTCCAGTCTGCTTTAGAGAGTCTTAAATGAGTGGAAGTGGGAAAACACAGTGTGAGAATGGTTCTGGACTCAGCAAGTGGTGGGCTGCAGCTGAACTCTGGAGGAACAGGGACACAACTACAGCTGCCTCTTGCTGAAAGTGACTTTTCCAGGGACCCAGCTGTCTTTGGGGTGGGCACTGTCCTGCTACTGAATGCCTGTTTGGTGGGTGACCTGGATAGAAAGGGAGAAAAGGTGTTTCTGTCAAACTGAAAACAGTAACCCAGTCTACTCCTGAACTTGAAATCACAGAGTTAATTGTCTGAGATTGTTCCTGCCTCCAGTTGGATATTAATTTCATTTTTTTCTGACAGTGACACGACCCAAGAGTAAGAGACAACAGAGCTGTTAAAGATAATCAGGCTGTTGCTAAGCTTTTGCATGAAATGTTTGAAAACTAAGAGGGAATGTTTTCCTTTGTTTTTTATTTTGTTGAAAATCAGAGTGGATATAAAATAATATTTTACCATAAGATTTTTTTCCTTTCAACCGTCTTTTTTTTTCCTTGTTCTTCCTTATGCTCCTAATTTCCACTTTCCAAGTTTTCTGTTCCGCTCCTCATCACATCTTCTTTGTCCTTTCCCTGATGTTTGGAACTTCTTTCCTCCTCACTCACCCTTGGACATTTACAACAAACTGTAGGTTTTTTGCTAAAGGTTTCTGCTACTTCCCTTATTCCAATGTTCTACTCTATATATTGTATTTTAATCCCATTCCCTCTCCTAAGATGTGTCAGTATTAGATTGCCTTTTGTTTTGTTCTGAAAGCAATGTACCTGTTTTGGATACACTACTAAGCACTCTTAATACTAATGAATAATTATTAAGTAGAAAAGTCTCTTTTTTTCCACCCAAGTAAGATGTTCTTGGCATGTGGCATAGTAGGAGATGTAAAACTGCTCTCAGTTTCCATTTGTTCATATGCTGCAGAGTTGGAGTCCAAGATTTAAATTGTGTTAAGCAGCTACAATTTAACTATCCAACACCACATGAGAAATGTCATAAAGCAGGTATTTAGTGCATGTTTCCTATTAAACACTAGTAAATTAGCCAAACAGAAAGTCCTAAAAAAAGATACAGAGTCAAAGCACCAAGAAGAGTGCCGAGGGAAGGAAATTGTTAAGAATGCAATAATGTGTTCTTAAAAATTGGGACATGCCCCATCAAGCTTTAAAAACCCTGGGCTTCAATCCTTCACTTTTTGTGCAACAAGCCAGCTGTCTTCAGCTCATTCCAATGACAGTGTTACCATTGTGAGGGCATTCACATGTTTGTGATGGTGTAGATGGCTGTTTTCTGGAGTATAATCAGGACCTGATAAATCCTGCCTCTGTCTGTCTCTCAGTGGAACATCTATGATGCCTATGTGGAAGAGCTTAAGAGAATAGAAAAGGCAAAAGAGAAAGAAAAACCAAGACCTCAGACAGCAAGGCAAGAGGAGGAGAGGAAGAAGGGAAGAAAGTTAACAACTCTGGAGTCACAGGTATGTTTCATGCTGGAAGAAGCCTGCTCAGAGTGGCGGTGGATGCGTCTGTAATGCAAGTCAGTTGAAATTCAGCACGTCATGCTGGCTGTGTAGCTAACTGTTTCAGTTGGCGAGTAACAACACTATGAAATGCAGAAATTAGTTTTTGCTAGGAACCATATTGCCAAAACAGGATTGCCATTTTGCTCTGCTTTTTATGGGAATACAAACCAGTGAGAAGCCATAATCTTGTCTTCAAACCTGATTTCCAAGAAAGATTTATGGCTTGCTTTTTTTCATGCACTGTCATGTTTGTGTCTCATTTTCTATTAGCTTGTGAGGGATGAAAGAATGAAATAAGTAGAAACACTGTGTGACTTCAGCCCAGAGGGCCAACCGTACCCTGGGCTGCATCAAAAAGAAGCGTGGCCAGCAGGTCAAGGGAAGGGATTCTGCTCCTCTATTGCTCTCTTGTGAGACCTCATCTGGAATACTGTGTCCAATTTTGGAATCCTCAACGTAAGAAAGATATGGAGCTGTTGGAACGGGTCCGGAGAAGGGCTACAAAGATAATGGGAGGGCTGGAGCACCTTTCGTACGAGGACAGGCTGAGAAAGTTGGGCCTGTTCAGCCTGGAGAAGAGAACTCAGGGGAGATCTTACAGCGACCTTCCAGTACCTGAAGGGGCTACAGGAGAGCTGGAGAGGGGCTATTCGTAAAGGCTTGTGGGGATAATACGAGGAGGAATGGGTATAAACTGGAGAGGGGCAGATTTAGATTGGACATTATGAAGAATTTCTTCACCATGAGAGTGGTGAGACACTGGAACAGGTTGCCCAGGGAGGTTGTGGGTGCCTGATCCCTGGAGGTGTTCAAGTCCAGGTTGGATGGGGCCTTGGGCAGCCTGATTTAGTGGGGTTGGAACTAGATGATCTTTGAGGTCCCTTCCAACCCTATCTATTCTATGATTCTGTGACTTTTCGAAGAATTCTAATTGATGCAGAGGTTTTAGTTACAAACTTGCAATCTGAAGGGCAAAGAGATCTAGGATTCTTATGAAATGTCACTAAAGCACTATAATGAAACACATTTTACTATTTTTTATTATTTTAATTATACTGTTATAGAAATGTTTATATATTTTGTAGTTATATTAATATGAAAGCTATATAACATAATTTCTATAGAAGTCAATAATAGTTAATTGAAATCAAAGGCTACGTGATTAAAATTGAAAAATTATTCTGGGAGGCTTGATATGATTTGCAGGACCTTTGATGCATTATTTATTCATTTAGCTAGCAAGTGGCAGAAGTGTCCTTCTTCAGTGTTTGAAGTGCTGTCTTACACAGCTTGGTGATACCTCAGTCGTGGTGATGTGATCATCCCAAGAGGTCAGCCGCTTTTAGTCCTATGGAACATCAGGGTGAATGGCAAGGGCTGCTGAACTGGAGTAGCCTGCATTAGTCTGGCTTCTCAGAGTACCAGGTATCATAACTAACTTCTGCCAGGCTCTGAGCTGGTGTTGTGCTCTGGCTGTAGAGGCAATACTGACTCC
The DNA here is from genome assembly GCF_017976375.1 of Cuculus canorus. Lineage (NCBI taxonomy): Eukaryota > Metazoa > Chordata > Aves > Cuculiformes > Cuculidae > Cuculus > Cuculus canorus. Next base: position 68,933,068 of record NC_071441.1, on the reverse strand, counting down.
TAATCCATGCTGCCCTGTCAAGAGTAGCCTAGTAGTGCCTTGCAGGGATGCCACAGCCCACTCCCCTAAAGTGACATTACCCTAAAATGTGATTGCACGTCAAGTACTGAAAATACAATACAGCAAGCCTGGAAGACTTTCTTCATGTTCTAGAATGTTTTCAGCGGGTTCAGGAAGTTCCTTTTAGAGCTTAACAGAGTTTGATGTATACAGAACTGTGGGTGGTTGTTCCCGCCCAGCCTCAGTCTAAGTTCAGCCATTTAGAAGACAAACTGAAATAATTTCTGTAATGACTGGAGAAAAATGTACTGAGAACTGTAATACAGAAACATGGAATTCAATTCTTAGCTTGCCCCTAGAACAGAAGGAGACACATGAACGTAACTAAGACTTATCTATGTAATAGGAGCTGGCTCCTGAAACTGGCTTTGGCATTTTGATACCATATGGCTAATTCAACTGTAGAAGATTTGGCTGGTTTAGCTACCCCAGCAGTACTGTGCCATCAAAAGCCTTATAGCATAAACAAACCAGAAATGTGTTCTGACAGGCTTCTTTCTGTGAATTGTGCCATTAAAATTCACAGTCCTTTCAAAAACTAATAAACCTTTCCACCTTAGTGAAATCTGAGGAATTAAGCCTGAAGTCAGTGGTACAATTATGGGCTTAAGGGGTGGACTGCTGAAAGCTGATGCTGATACTGAAAATGAAATGAAAATTTTACCAATGAAACCATATTGTAAATAACTCCTGCATGCTCTGCTCACAACAGTGAAAAGCTGAAATCCAGACTCATGTGATCCCTCCCTTTGGTGCTTTGCTTTTCATTTTCAGCACTTTCCAGAGAGCTTTCAGGGAAGCCAGAGGGTCAATACTTCACTGAAAAAGTGAAAGTCAAAGCTGCTTTTTGCAGAGCTGGTGACCCAAATTGAGACCCTAGGTAAGGCTGGTAGACCAGCTTGCAGTGTATGAAAAACCTTATGAATTTTCCAGTTATTAACTGGAAAAATGCAACCTGAAATAATCCAAGGCTTAAATCAGACTTAAAACAGGCTTTCTACTGGTCATGTATAGGTGTATGGAAATTAAAGACTGATGGCATCAGAATCTGTCTTCTGGTCTCAAGTCAGCAAATGGAGAAGTGGATTTTTTGGAGCTTCCAGCTCACAGGTTACTTGCTTTGGACTACACGTGGTAATTGAAACAGAGCTTTTCCAGTTAAGCATTTTCTGAGGACATAATGCTGAAATGTGGATCATTGCTGAGGGGAAACCATTGAACATCAAGCAGGAGGTTTGGCTGAGCTGGATAAAGGATGCAATAGCTGGAAGCAGCAATTCAGCAATCGATTTCCACTGTTGTTTCCACTAGGCTAGATAGTAGGAAGAAAAAGACTGAGGGCTTCTAAGATAGCACTTGGATTCAACCCAAAGGGAGGAAGAGGAGAAAATGAATGGGTATTACCAGAGGTGGAACTCTTGCTCTGGTAGAAGGCCATGAAAGAGAAGATCCAAGAACTAAAGCTACAGCTGGAGATGATGATAGGAATCAGATGAGGATTTGAAAACATAATGGGTGAAAAGAAAGAGAAAACAGTACTGGTACTGAATAAGATATCAAGGGAGCAGATGACTGGGCAAGGAATAATGTGATCCATGGAAGAACGTGCCCAGAAGCAGAGAAGATGAGCGAAGTGGGAGAGTAGCAAGGAGCAGCAGAGAAGAGGATCAGAGAGAAGAGGAGAGCAGAGAGCCTTGACCACAGAGTAGAAGCTCCTCAGTACATAAAAAGAAGTAGAATGAAGCCATGCACTACAGTGAAGAATGAGGAGAAAAAAGCAAGGAAGAGATGGTCTGGCAAAGCAGAATGGGGTGCAGCCAACAGAAAAAGGAATGGACATAACCAGACATTCCAGCAGAAGGAAAGATGAGAATGATATAAGGAAGAATTTGAGTGAATAAAAGTCAGAATGATAAAGTGTTTGACTAGAGACTCTTGGAAATCTCTCAGTATGTCACTCACTCAAATGGATCTAGAGTGAAAAAGAAGGGGTTCTTCTGAGAGCAGTGATACAACATTTGAAAATTTTTGTCAGCTTTCAGTAAAGGCAGCAAACAGAACATGGAGAATAGAGACTACTGAAGAGGAATGATACGAAATTTTCTGAGCTGAAAATAGTTGGAAGTGGAGAGAACTAGACAGAAGTATTGCGTCTGCTTTTCCTGGTCTTACTGTTCCTGAGCCATCTGCTTATGGCTCTGATTAGAGAGAGGATTCTGGCCCAGAGATACTCTTGATCCAGTACAACCCTCCTAATGTTGTTTTGTGAGTGTAGAAATGACGGTGTCTGAGGTAGAAGCAAAATGTGAAGAGCTTAATGCGGTTAAGTTGGTGCAAGTTAGCTCCTCTCACACTGCAATGACGAGGCATGAAATCACAAGTCAGTAAGAATTTTTAACAAATCTATCAAAAGAGGGGTGGAGCTCTGTAACTGGAATATAACAAAGATATGTTATATGTAAGAGGGGTAAAAATGGCTCCTTCCATTAGCCTGACCTTTAACACATTACGAGGCAGTAGAATTAATATGGAGGGAAAGAATAAAGACTTGGGAGTAAATATGAAATGGAACGAAATAGCACATATTTACCGAAGGTGGACTGTGTCCAATTAATCTCATCTCTTTTTTGGTGAAACAAAAGTTGTGCTTTCCTTTAACAAGGAAAGTGTTGTAAAGATAATCTAGCTGAAATTCTTTAAATAGATTGCTATAATGCCTTTGGGAAATGATAAGATAAACCAGAAAAGTTATTAGTACAGTTTGGGTAGGACTGGTGGAGACGGAGGCTGCAGTTTGGAGTATTAAAAATATTTGTTCAAGTGAGAGCTTTCCAGTTGAAATGACAGGGAGAAACATGGGTGTATCAGTTGGTGAGTTGGGACATGGCTATGAGAAGACAAGTACATTGCTGGAATATATTGTATGAGGGAGAGCAGAGAAATTCTATTTCTGTAACATAAGGCACTGTGATACCTTATCTGGAGTAGTACAAGGACATTTTATTTTGATCATCGCTTTTCAGAGATGATGGATTACAAACCTGCATAGATATGAAAATAAATATAAGAAATGGAAAGCTTGATTACAAGAAGAGAGTAAAAAAATCTTGGCATTTTGACTTCGTCATGCAAAGGCAGAAAGGGAATCGGAAGTAGATAACACAGAGAGAGAAGAATTACCAAGGCACAGGATACTGTCAACAGAAAAACAGACGGATGTGAACCAGTTAGGAATATGTGAAAGCTGGAATTTACTGCGCTGGAACTGCAGAAGCAACTGAACAGTTTCTTGAAAAGTAAAATAAATAAATAATTTAACAGGAAAAAAAGTGCATTCCTGAATCATGTGAGGTCCTGTCTCACTTGTCTATCCTACTGTAACACTACCCCTCTCAGAGGTATGTCTGGTGAGATAGCCCAGCCCACAGGGTCATAGTTATCATTTGGGAGGTCTTGGATGACCACAATACTTTTTTAAATAACAGCTGAAATTCAAAGGCAACTAACCTTCACATTATTGTTCACCTGGTCCTAGTCATCCCTGAGAGTGGGCAAGTTGTTACTGACACCCTTGTCTTCCATCTGCCATTTGAAGCAAATGGTGAAAATGAACAGATGAGTTCAGTTCTGGGGATCAATAACTCCCTGATGGGATTCAGCCTGGGGGACTTTATCTGGGATTTGCAGTGGGTGTTTGCAGTGCATGGAGGTGTTGGCTGGGCAAAAGATGACAACCATGCTTTTTTCTTTGCAAGCTAGGAGTTCTTGTAGTTGCAGCATATATATTTTAGGGTGGAATTTGACTTCTGGATGTGCAGTTATATATAAGCAGAGCTCTTTTCATGTTTCATTTTACTGAAGTTACACATTGCAACTGACCAGCTGCTGAGAGGCAACTGTAAAGAAATTAGTGTTAATGAATAAAAGAATGAGACCAAGATATTTATTTTGAAAGTACTATCCCATTATACATCTTACATATGATTCAATTAACATTATTGCTGTTCTAAAAATAATTTATGCACAGAAAAAATTGAAACAGATTTATTACCTGATGAGCTCTCATTACATTTGGCTGGATAGCCCACAACTGGCCTACAACAAAAAAATTAATTTTGAACAGATCTTTTTTTTAAAAAGAAAGGATAAATTAGACCTATCACTTCCACTGAAGAGTTATTTCAGTAGCATACAGAATAAATAAAACGTGAAATAGGACAGAATTCAATGAGAAAATAACTTACTTTGACCCTGTTTAATGCAGTTATTCATTGCTGCACTGTTGAGAGCATATCTACCTAACAGGAAAGCAGACTTTCAATTCATCTGGAGAGTTTCCTGCATTGCAGGAAGAATTCCATGAAATAAACATGTTGTTTCTGTATTTACAAGGCTTTTTTTTGTTTAAGGCCTACTTCCTATTGACTATATATATATAAAATCATATATATAATCATAGACTCATAGAACGTTCCAACCTCACAGGAAAAAAAATTTTTCATACTATCTAATCTAAATCTACCCTCTTTCAGTTTAAAGAACATTTCCCCTCATCCTTTTCCTGCCCTCCCTGATAAAAAGCCCCTCCCCAACTTTCCTGTAGGCAATCTTGAAGTACTGGAAGTTTGCTGGAAAGTGTCCCTCGAGCTTGCTTTCCTCCAGGCTAAACAACCCAGCTATCTCAGCCTGCTCTCACAGGGGAAAGTGCTCCAGCCCTCTGATAGTATTTGTGGTCCTCTTCTGGACCCGCTTGAGCAGGTCCATATCTTTCTTATGCTGAGGGCCCCAGAGGTGAACACAGTATTTCCAGTGCAGTCTCATGAGAGTAGAAGGGCAGAATCAATCTCACCTGACTACTGGTCACACTTCTTCTGATGCAGCCCGGGATGGCTTGGCTTTCTGGGGTGTGACCACACGCTGCTGGTGCATACTCAGCTCTTCATCAACCAACACCCCCAAGTCCTTCTCCACAGGGCTGCTCTCAACCCACTCATCCCTCAGCCTGCATCTATGTTTGGGATTGCCCCTAACAAGGTGCAGGACCTTGCACCTGGCCGTACTGAATGTCATGAAGTTTGCATGGTCCCACCTCTCTAGCCTGCTGAGGTCTCTCTGGATGGCATCTCTTCCGTCTAGAGTATCAACCACACCACTCAGCTCGGTGTCATCATAGGTGATGCAGCATCTAACATTCCTCTTTGAGAACACATGAAGTAAACCTTATCTTCTGATCTTCACTCTAGAACGATGTCTTAGTTTGGAAATTCAGAATGCTTGCAGTGCAAGTTTCCTTGGACATGTAAGAGACCTGGAATTGTGACTCCTACTTGTCCTTGCAGGTTAAAGCACTGCCATTCTTCCCCAGCTCCTTCCTGTGGCAAGCGCATATTAACATGGAAGAGAATTTTTTTGCCTGCATAAGGGGTGAATGGAAGCTAACAAACCTGATGAACCATCAGGACTCCAGGGGATCTGTTCTTTATGTCTCATAAGTATGACTTTTGCAATGTTGAGGAAAAAATATTGTTTGTTGATCTTCTTTTTCTCTAAATCAAATTTTAACCTTTTCAACACTTAGACTCTGTCAATTGAGCTCACTCAGAGCAATATGCTTGTGGCAGCTAATGGTATTTTTATAGTCATGATCCCAACATTGCTGGACAAGTGATAGCAAAGGTACATTGCCTTTTTAAAGGATGTGTTTTAGAAAAAAAACAGGTCTTATTGTGGCAGAAGAAATGACAGCAACTTAAAGGTCAATAGAGAAAACCCCCAGCAATTGAGAGTATTGATTTCTACTTGAGACATTTAAAATGTCCTCTTTCTCTCCCTGATTAGTTTCTCTTAATGCTTATGAATTCCTAATGTCTAGGGAATATCTTACTGTGTTAAAATTTGAATAACTCTTTTCCTGTGCTTTCTTAAATTCTGAACATGACAGTGAATTCTCCATGCTGTTCTCAAGGAGAACTTCGAGGGAAAACTTGAAGAACATGAGGGTGGCCACATTGACTCAGATCAAGGCTCCTATCACAAGTGAATGCATAAGGAAAGGCAAGAACACAGTCAGAGTATATCCCGGTCTCAAATGTTCTTCCAGCCTTCAACTATTTTCAGCTGTTTCCTAAAATTGGCACATACATGGAAGAACTTGTTCAGTGTTCCTTGAAACTATATAGGATTCTTGCATCTACAACACTCTGTGACAAGGAGTTGCACTCTGTGAAGTTCACCTCCTGATGTTGATTTTGAACTTGACTTCCACTACTTTTTGTACCAGAAGAGACAGTGAACAGTTGATATCTGTCCATTCTCTCTGGGTCATTTAGGATTTCACAGACCTGTTTCATGTCTTCCCAAGCCATCTCTTCTCCATACTGGCAAGTACCAGCCTAGTCAGTTTTTCCTGGCACAGAAACTATTCCAGGTTTGGACTGTTCTTGTTGCCCTTCTCTGAACTTGTTTCAAAGTTCTACTTTATCCTTTCTAAGATGGGACAAGATGACTATACACATCACTGAAAGTGTAGGCAAACTTTGGATTTATCAAAAGTGTTGCAGCTTATAGAATTGCCTTTTTCCCCCCCTCCATTGTTCTGTCATCTTTATATAGTCTGTTGAGTTTCATGTGCTTCAAGGCAAGACTCTGTCTCCCTTGACTCTGGGCAGAGCTCAAGAAAGAAGCTGAGGGCTGGGACACACATAATCTGGAGTTGTGTTCTTGGTTCTGACTGTGACTGTGCAGTGTGGCTTTGGCAAGTCGTTCCACTTTTTCTTTTCATGTTCAGGTCACACTGTGAGCTGTGTCAAGGATGGCAAGTTTCTTTTCAATGTCGTCAGTGTGGAGGAAATCATGCTGGGCTGACAGACATCAGTCCCTAGCAGGGATTTGAAGATGAAAGGTTTTGAAGCACTCATGGGGTTTTGGGGCAGTGGTAGTAGATAGGGATCCAGGTCGCTGGAACAGCATGCTCTCTGAGTACTTTGCATACGCCTTGGCATTCTCACATCATTGCACAGAGCTGTGCAGGCATCATCCTCATGGTCCAGCAAATCTGGGGACTTCTAAGCTTTGTCCTTCCAGTTGCTGGCAGCCAGGCTCCTTGTCTTACTCGCCAGTTAATCCAGTTTGGATTTTAGTAGTGATCACACATACACACACAGAGAATAGAGAGCACACTCACACAAAAAGATAGTTGGAATAGATTTCAGTAAGAAGCGTGTTGTAAGACTGTGGTGATCAGGCACAAGGCTTTGTCAGACAAGCAAACCAACGAGCCACCTGCTGCCAGTCACACAGCCCGTTATTCTTTCTTTGACCCACTTGTCCATGCTGCTTCTTGCCCTACCCACCTGGATTGTTCTTGTTATCCACTGTTGTCTCCTTCCATTTCAACAGCCTGACAACTTTTTCCCCATTGGTCACCTTTGTGCTGTGTCCATACAGAAGCCTGCTGTTTCTAGGATAGCTTCCGAGGCAATCTGATCCTTACATGGTATTACTGGTACAGTTACCTGGGGACTGCTGGCCTTGCAAAATGCTGCTCCTCAAAACAGTTCCAATACTTGCATACATGGAAGCATATCTGCAAACCTTCACGTACTCAGGCTTGCCCTCTTGTGGTATTCCCTAGCTAGGAGAATGTGATTTTCCGCAGTATCAAAATCATTTCCAGAAGTGCTGAACAGAAAATTGCCCACTGAATGTTGGTTATATATTGTATCAGCTTACGGATCTGTAAATTGGAATTGCCTAGTGATAGACTGAAGGACTCCTAAATCCTGTAGTCTTTACTTAACCTATGAGACCACAAAGTTCTCCAGGCAGAGACCAGAGGTTGCTCATGATTGGGCACTTATGATTTCATTACTGAAGATAATGGACTATTACCAAGTGAGATGGGAGAGGGATCATGTGGGTGCTTTTAGCTCATCTTATCATGAGGTGGCTTGAATGAGTTGAGGAAGACAAGACTCTAGCTGCCTTCACAGGTAAGTACCTTCCTGATCAGCTAAATAAGGAACAAATGCTAAAGTTACTGCAGCTCAGCTGTGGATGGCTTCTTACTAAAATTATAATAAAGTCAATGCCTTAATTCAAGTGCCCTTATTGTTAGGTGCTGGTCTGAGGAGCTTCAGATTATCTCTATTCAAGATCAAAGTTTTTCACTCGTCCAAGGTCTGAAGAACTTGTAAACAGAAAATACATTTTCTCTTCCTTATTTTTCTTTTCAGCAGGGTATAAATAAGATCTCAAAGGCTGCTAAAATAACGGAGCGGATGGTGAATCAGAACATATTTGATGACATTGCAGAAGGTATGGCCTTGCTGGGAGATGCTTCTAACTCAGGCCAGAAGTACTGCAGATGAAAGGCCAGAGACATAGCAAGGACAGGACAGGACAGGGAAGCAGCTAAAATGAGCAGGATTAGGAACCTGCTGACTCACTGAATGCAAACAGTGTATCAGACTGTGGGCATGCCATAGGCCAGCCACATCAGCCCTGCTCTGAGCTTCCTGGGGACAGCAGGTCTGGTTAGCATCACCTTTCCCAGGGCATCCCCTCCCTCAGCAGGTTCTTCTCTCCGGGGTACAAGTATTACTGACAGCATCCAGTGCCAGACAGCTCTATGCTGGCATACAGATCCCAGCCACAGCAACATAGTATTTTGCAAGGAATTGGCTGTCTCTGCTCAGCTCCCTCCTGAAAGGACACATCTAATTCTGGGAGTGGCTGGGGGACACTCCTTGCTCCAGGCTTCTGCTTTCCTGTTCATTCTTTGTCTGCTGATAGATCATAGTTTGTTTTTTGTGTGAGGACTTAGTGCTTGGTCAGACCCATTTAAAGAGCTTAGGTGCTGGTTTAATGTTTAGACCTAAGGGCTTAGACAATTTTTATAGTAATGATTGGGTTGAGCAGAGGCTGTGGGGATAAAAGAGTGCTTGTTAAAGCTTACCAGGTGCTGCACCATGCTGATTTATTTCCAATTTAGACACAGGATGTTTGCTTTGATTCTTTGTTTTAGATTTTAAATATTTTGAGGATGAGTCGGATGAATTCAGAGGCCAGCAAGGAACCCTTCTCCCACTGTGGAAGTTCCAGTGTGACAAAACCAAGAAACTTGCAGTTACTGCCATCTCCTGGTAAGTCTCTTTATTTCAAACTTGGTTGTTCCGCACAGGGAAGTGGAATTCAATGTCATGGCACCTTACAAGACAGGGCTGGTTTCTCTGGTAACGCTTTTTGAAATAATTACAGTTATCTGCTTCGGCAGCGCCTGGACAAGCCTGGTGCTTCTGGATGCAAAGGACCTTGTGCAAGGCTGAATACGCCAGGCTTGTGCCGTTCAGCAAAAGGTGAAGATGCAGCAGGCTCTGTGCAGCACTAGGGCAAAATGAGCACAGTTAGCAGAGCAGAGTCCCTTCCTGGGAAAGCTGGGGCAGACGTATCGTATCTTTGGACAATATATTGTAGGAATCAGTCCTGAAAAGCCCAGGAGAGGAGAAGGGATTGCTTCTATGTTTTTGACAGGTATCAACACAGAAGAATTGAAGCAACAGAAAGGGAAATGCAAATATTGCATGTGACAGACTGGTAGCACCATAGACTTTAAGATGATGAGGCACTGATACAAAACAAAACCCTTATGCATGGTACATTTAATTGCTGTCCATACAGCAGTGGCATTTGCATACTGGGATCTCACACACTTGAGTTCACTAGGCATTTGCCCTGTAGTCTGCTTTTGCATATTTATTCCTGGTCAGTCCCAAACTGATCACTGATACTTTCAAATCACATCTCTTTTTCTGAAATGTTATCACTGTTGCTATTACCATGAAAAAAATACTCATCACTGCCCTGAATGAGTCCTTTTACTTTTTAACATGCTTGATGTTCCCCAAAACTGGTTTGGTTCATGCACTGAGCACGAGACATACATAGTCAGCTCCTGCCTTGTGCCACTCTGCAGCTGAGCCTCTGCTCACTTGTTTGTGGAGCAATTTAAAAACATCTGTGTCTTGCCAGAGAGAATCTATGGAGAGGTTGAGCAGAATTGCTGTCCTCTGTCATTTCAAGCCACTTCAGTTATTATACTTCAATAGGATGCAGTGGTGTGAGAATTACAAAATAATGGTAAAATGAGGTGTAAAACTGGGAGAAAAGGCATCTTTTATAGGTTGTTTGCACTGCTGTTATTCTTGTCTCCAGGAAATGATAACAGAAAGATAGCCCTGAAATTGGAAGAATGGCTCTAAACTGCCTTATGTAATAAGCTTTTCTAATTTAATTTTTATACTCACATTGTTAGCACTGAAAGTGCATTTAGTGGGCTGAGCAGGAGCATTAGGATGCCTAGGTATTAGCCCAAGTGAAAAAAGGAGAAATGAAAAGAGAAATGGTTTTATTTTATCAATTCATAATAGCAAGTCAGAGAAAAAACACTCACTAGATAATTTCCATATGCATTCATTTAATGGAATTGTTACCCACTGGTTGTGCTGTGTGAGCTCAGGGACAGAAATTCGACTGACCTTTGTCCCGTGTAAATCCTGTAGCAACTGTCCACACACAGAAGAAGTTGTGAAGAAAGTGGATGTTTTTCAAAAAAGGGGACTTTAGAAGATATAGAAAATGTATAATTGCTCATAGTCAGTATACCTCAGCAAATATCCTGTTCACCAACTGGGTCAGAAGAGAATTTCCCTTCCCAGTCTGTGGGAATGATCATGAATTAATGAATTGCTAGCTCTCTTTTGAAGCGTCTCTCGTTATTTAACAACAGGGAGGGAAAGTAAGTTTATTGGGTGTTATTCTGTTGTGGTTTAGAAATGCCTTTATTCTTGCCCCTGAAAGATGGAAACTGACACATTCCTGCTTTTTTCCCTTCCTCGAAGACCTATTTTTTAAAAGTAGACTTTTTATGATTATGAAATGGATAAGCCAAGAGATGCTGATTGACATCATGTCTGTCTGTGCCCTTTTTATCCTTTACATCTACTGCTCTGGTCTTCTGATGTTCTATTTTTTTAATGCATCTTGTATCTGGAAGAGTTACTCATACAGGAACTTTACTAGTGTGTATGTTCAAGGGGTCAGGCCCTCAGACTGCAGGCAGTCCTGTGAGAATGGACTCTGATATTAATGTGTGAAACACTATCCGTTTCTGTGGAACTATATGGTTAATAATAAATGCAATCTTATATTTATTTTCTCATTACAGGAATCCAAAATACAAGGATCTGATTGCAGTGGGATATGGCTCTTGTAAGTAACAAATGCAAAAGCATCATTGATAGATATAAAATATTAAACAGGTGCATAGAGATCAAATCATACAATCCTCTGGGGCTTTCAGTAACAGAGAGCGTAAAAAGACTAGGACTTCTAAAGGAATCAAGGGAGAGGGACTTGGTATGTGTCTGTACGATCCTGAGTGGGATGGGAAAAGTGAAAAGGGGTCAAATGTACGTTACTGTCCATAATACGAGAATGAGGGAGAACTTATGAAATTATAGAGTAGCAGGACTGAGACAAATTAAAAACAGAATTATATCATATTTAATGAAATTTTGGAACTTTTCTTCCTTCTTTTGTGACCTGGAGGACAGATACACGTAGATTCAAAAGAGGTTAGATAAATTCATGGAGTGCCAATCTGCTGTTGCAAAGAAAAACTGTAGTTTATAACTGTGAGTTGCTGGAAGCTCTGAGCTTGTGCAAGGGGATGAACCAATATTTGCTGAGGCTTTTACAGTATTTAAGCAGTTGCTCTTGGAGATAAGGTTCTTGGCTACAGGGACCTTTGGTGCGGTCCCAAATAGTCATTCTCTTGTATTTCTCTGTGCTCTGACAATGCAAACAGATGGGATGTCTTCATCCATACTACTAAAGATTGTGTTCTGCTTGCAATATTGTAACATTTTGCTTTCCTCTTAAAATGACATTTTTGTCATGAAATTCTGCTCATCTGAGCCCTGAAAATGTTCCTGTTACTTTGCCAAGGAGCCTAGATTGGCCTGACAGTCTCTTTAATTCAGCAGGCAGCAACTATTATAAAGAGCAGATTGAGATCAGCCCTTGCAGAAGAAAGCATGTTGAGAAGTGCTCAGGATATTCCTCACCTTCTACAGCACAGCAAAATCAGAGACCCTGTGCTCAGAGACCCTGTGCTCAGAGGGTGTAGGAATTGGGCAGTGCTTTCCCACCGCCCTGCCACCCAGGTGCAGGAGGGGAGATACAAGCTCAAGGATGAGCTTCCCTGCTTAGCCTGTTCAGACAGTTGTTTTAACTTGCTACACTAAGGAAGACCCTGATGTATGCTTTCTGGGTTGTGTATTTGTTGTTTGTGTTAGTTCTGCCAGGACACACTGTGCCAAGGACAATAATACATGGATGCAGAGGAAGGCAGACCCTAAGGCTCACCATCTAAGTGGGCAAGAGAAGGCTTCTTATCCCATTTTTATAGCAGCAGCAGAGGGCATGATTTATCTCAGCCAGCTGGAGACAGCTAACAGCTAGGAGCTGATTCTCTGCCTTCAGCTTCCCCTGTAGACAGCAATGACAGACCTGCACACCCAGTAGCCATCCATCCTGCCATAAGCCTGGTGTCCAAGAGAGGAGCTGAGTAGCCCTGTGGAAGGGATGGTCTCTCCCTATGGACTGTGGAATGAGCTGAGGCAAAGCATCTAGCCTAGATGTCTGTCTTTTAGGTAGCTAAAGTGAATCTTGGCCCAGAGGGAATAATCCTGGAATTGCACAGAGGGTTGAGTAGACCCATGAACAGAACCCAGATCTTTGAGTCTGTCCTGGCCACAAGTACATCACCAGTCTTTTGTACAGCATGTGTTTGGGAGCACTGCCAAGATAGAAGTAATACATTTGTCCCACTGCCCAAAATATATTTTTTGAAACAAAAGGGCCTTTGTTTACTGTGGGTCCATTTTATTCCAGTGTGGGGAATTCTTTACAAAGAGAGCCCAAGCTTTTTCCTTGTTTTTGTATCCCATTTCTGGAGTTTTCACCAGTGATTTATTTGGATGGGGTTTCTATTGCTAATGGAGTTTCTTTGGCAAGAGACAGTTGCTTCTGAACAAGGAAATATTGTCATCTCCATTTGCAATTTAGGATCTGCCCTGCTTGGCTGGAATTAATTTTTATTTCTACCAGGAGTAGCTGTCTTTCTGCTTTTGTTTTTGCATAAATGACATTGCTGAGTTTCTGGCTAGACTGACAACCTGTAGTACATGGTTCAATGAGGCTGCAATGGGTGTTTGGTTTGTGTTCTGCTTTGCTGAAGGGAACACCATAAACACAAGCTCAGGTCTTTAACAGTCACCTCAGTTCACGTTACAGAAACAAGTGTGTCTCTGAGAGCCTTCAGAGATGTCTTTTTATGAGCAGTTTCATCTGTCAGCACATGAGTTGAGTACGGAAAACCAGTATCTATATGACAAATATATTTTATCTTGATGTTTCTTTGCACTCAGTGGATATAACTTGCCAGTCGAATGTGGATTCACACCCAAAGCACTGGCAATCTGAGGAATCTGGCAGAGGTATCTACTCAGTTCCTCACAGTGCTGGGTCTGAAGTGGGCCCTCATGCAGACAGAAGTGGACCCAGTAAAGATGCCTATACTGCTCTAGTGTTTTTGTGTAAAATCAACATGAGCAATGCTAGTACAGGATCCTTATACTGCTGTGACTGTAACTAAAGTAAGCGTTGTTATGACTCTGTGACTGAGCTAAATTGGTATGAAATCTGGGCCAGAGCTTTCACAGTGAAGAGCTGGTATTTAATAGATGTCCTGAGACTTCCAGGTGCTGAGGAGTCATGGTTGAGCACTGCGGCCATGAGCCAGCTCTTGTTGGACTCTCCTACAACATAAGATGAGATAGACACAGGAGGACTGAGTAAACTTTGTAGATAGTCTTATATTTTCCTGTTTCTCAAATGCATTGCCTAAAGAACATGCGTAGTCTTATTTACTGCCCTCCACTGATTGAGGCTGATGGATGCTCATTGCAATAAGGAGATTCCTGAATAGGAAATGTTCAGGGTGCTTCAGAGGGAAGAGGGAGAGGAGAAAATTTTCCAGGTGTCTTTTTATCAGCAAGGTACTGCAGCTTCCTGCTCACCTCTATACCGTGTAGGCATTGCTTTGCTGAAGGTCTTGTTGGTCAGCAGTTCTGCCAATTGCAATTCTGTTAATTGCATCTATTCATCCTCAGTGCTCCATAAGCTTGTAGCACTAAAGGATGAAGTACAGCTCGTCAAGGAGCTAGCTTTTCTGTAACACTGGGAAGCATTCTCTCTAGGAAAGGCAGTAAAGAAAAGATGGAAAGGTTAGTGTCAAATAAGATTGGCATGATCAAGGAACATGATTCTCTCATCTTACAGACAGCTTCTTGGCCAGGATCTGATCCTGCACAGGCAACTGAAAGGAGGATTCATTCTACACACCATAACTGGTGATGGGTGTTTGCAGAATCAGGCATTTAAATTAGAGATTAGGATAAAAAAAATGACTGGTAACAAAACTAGCTCACATCTAGAGAGGAAAAGTCATCCTGTAGGGACTGAGAGAGTATGCTTGGAGGTATGCCATTTTCCTCCCCCTTTTTTTGTGCAAGAAGCCTTGACCTCCTCAGTCGACAGAGCAAACAGTGGAAGAATAATTAGTAGGGAATTTCCAATCCACTATTCAGTCAGAGATTTAATAAAAATGAAGATCAGCTTCATATGACACACAGCTTAGGTTTGTATACAGCCTGTTCCAAGCCCTAAAGACTTCTGCTGGGCCAAACACTTTGTTTTCTAGCAAAATATTTCTCAACCAAATATGAATTTGAGAGGCACGAGTGAGGAATTATAGAATCATTCGATGGTTTGGGTTGGAAAGGACCCAACTCCCCTGCCATGGATCAGGTTGCTTAAAGCCTCATCCAGCCTGGGCTTGAACACCTCCAGGGCTGGAGCATCCACAGCTGCTCTGGGCAACCTGTGCCACTGCCTCACCAACCTCACAGGAAAACATTTCTTCCTAAAATCTAGATCTCCCCTCTTTCAGCTTAAAACTGTTACCCCTAGTCCTGTCCCTGCAATCCCTGATAAAGAGCCCCTTACCAGCTTTCCTGTAGGCTCCCTTTAAGTATTGGAAGTATGCTATAAGGTCTCCCTAAAGTCGTCTCTTCTCCAGCCTGAACCCAGCTATGTAAGCCTGTTATCACAGGGAAAGTGCAACAGCCTTCTCATCATCTTCATGGTCCTCCTCTGGACCCGCTGGAGCAGGTTCATGTCTGTCTTATGCTGAGAGCCCCAGAGGTGAACACAGTATTCCTGATGCAGTCTCACAAAAGTGGGGTAGAGGGGCAGAATCATCTCCTCTGACCTGTTGGTCATGCTGGTAGAATAGAATCACAGAATAGTTAGGGTTGGAATGGACCTTAAAGATCATCTGGTTCCAACCCCCTGCCATAGGCAGGGACATCCCACTAGATCAGGCTGCCAAAGGCCCTTTCCAACCTGGCCTTGAACACCCCCAGGGATGGAGCATCCATAGCTTCCCTTGGCAACCTGTGCCAGTGCCTCACCACTCTCATGGTGAAGAAAGTCTTCCTAATGTCCAGTCTAAATCTGCCCCTCTCCAGTTTGTACCCATTCCCCCTGTGCAGCATGGCTGGGCTCCCTCTCAGTAACCGAGCTTGGCTCTCGAGCACTGGAACCGTGCCCTCCCTGTGTGCCCTGCCTTCTCGAACTGATCTCTCAAGCTGATGTGAGCACACCCTCTCTGACAAGCACGCCCCTGTTTGAGTGCTTCTGCTTGTGCGCTCACCTCTTTTGATGTGGCCCAGGGGTTATTTTTCTGGGGTGTGAGCACACGCTGCTGGTGCATACTCAGTTTTTCATCAACACCCCCAAGTCCTTCTCCACAGGGCTGCTCTCAACCCACTCATCCCCCAGCCTGCATCTATGTTTGGGATCGCCCCTAACAGGCCATACTGAATGTCATGTAGTTTGCATGGTCCCACCTCTCTAGCCTGCTCAAGTCTCTCTGGATGGCATCCCTTCCCTCTAAAGTATCAACCACACCACTCAGCTTGGTGTCATCCACAAACTTGCTGAGAGTGCACTCAATCCCACTACCCATGTCCCCAAAAGAGATGTTAAATAATATTGGTCCCAATGAGGTCCCCTGAGGGACACCACTCATTGTTGATCTGCACCCAAGTATCAAGCAGTTGACTACAACATCGACTGTGACCATGCAGACAGGTCTTTATCCACCTAGTGGTCCGTCCATCCATCCAATGCACATCTCTCCATTTTAGAAAGAAGGATGTTGTGCCAGACAGCATCAAATGCTTTGTACAAGTCCAGGTAGCTGATGTCATTTGCTCTTCCCTTATCCACCAATGCTGTAACCCCATTATTAAAGGCCGCCAAGTTTGTTAGGCTCAGTTTTCCCTTGGTAAAGCCATGCTGGCTGTCACCATTCAACTATCTGTTTTCTATGTGGATTGGCACAGTTTCCAAGAGTATCTGCTCCCTGATCTTGCCAGGCACAGAGGTGAGGTTGACAGGCCTATAGTTCACTAGGTCTTCCTCATTTCCCTTTTTAAAAATGGGGGTTATATTTTGGCTCTTCCAGTCACTAGTAGTGTCACCAGTCTGCTACGACTTTTCAGACATGATGAGTATTGGCTTTGCAATGTCATCTGCCAGTTCCCTCAGGACTCTTGGTTGCATCTTGTCAGGTCCAATGGGCTTGTGCACATTCAGATTCTTAAGATGATCTTTAATCTGATCTGCTCCTATGGTGAGCAGTGCTTCATTCTCCCAGTCCTTGTCTTTGGATTCTATGACCTGGGTGGTGTGGCTTGAGCCCTTGCCAGAGAAAACCAAGGCAAAAAAGTTGCTGAGTACCTCAGTCTTCTCTTTCTCAGTTGTAGCCAGATCTCATGTGTCACTCATCAAGGAATGTACACTTTCTTTCATGTTCCTGTGTTATCCTATGTACCCGAAGAAACCTTTCTTTTTATTTGTTGTATCTCTAGCCAAGTTCAGCCAAGGCTTTCTGGATTCCCTACCTGCGCTCTTGGGCCATATCCCCATAATCTCCCTGGGATCTATGTCCCTGCCTCCGCTGCCTAGGCATTTTAGTTTCATGTTTTAGTTTGGCTAAGAGGTTTTGACTTAGCCATCCTGACCTTCTGCCTCCCCTACCCGACTTCTTCCACAGCTTGTACCCTCAGAAAAATGTCTCTATCTCCCAGCTCATGTTTGCTTCTTTATTTGGAGGGCAATTTCCCAAGGGATCCCATGCACTAATGCCCTAAACAGCTAAAAATTGTCTTTCCAATGTTCAGGGTCCTGGCACTACTTTTTACTCATCCTGTACCCCTCAGGGTTGAGAATTCTACTAGGGAATGAGCACTGCTGTGCAGGCTGCTTCCAGTCTTTACCTCTGTACCTTCTTCTGCACCAATGAACAATTGTTCCAGCACTGCCTCTCCTCTGGTTGGGCTCTCTATCACCTATACCAGGAAGTTTCCTCCACGCACTCTAGTAGATTCCTGGACTGCCTGCAGTTCACTGGGCCTTTTTTCCAGCAGAAGTCTGGGTTGTTGAAGCCTTCTATCAGGATCAGAGCCTGCAAGTACTCTCCTGGTAGGAGAGGCTAAGGTACCCAAGGTTCTTATAAGGGAAGGATATTTATTAAGCATACTGTACCCTGATGGTTTCTGAGAGTGGTTCTTACCTCGTGCTACTGTAGAGAGACATTGAAACATCAAAGTCTTGGCAATCTGAGTTTGGGACCATAGTCTCTGACAAAGACTAGGATCCTGAGCATGTAAGCAAGACACTTGTGCCAAGCATATCTTTTAGAATGATGCTCAGTTTCTTTGTCAAGCCCTCATCTGATGGTGAGTCCTTCACCTCCCTGCTACGCTGTTCCAGCTTTTAATTGGTCTGGTCCCAGGTAAATGGTATCTCGTTTCTCACTTCAAGGTTGAATGTGTCTAATTTAGATTTTCAGCCATTGAAACATTATTCTCTTGATAGCAATGCAAAAAAAGCCTTTCCAGCAAGTCCCTTCTCCACAAGGAGTGTAAGTGCCAACATGCATTTATGAAGACATCTCTCATTTTTCTGTTCTTTGGGCTGAACTCATCAAGCCATATTCAAAATTTATTTTCCATCTGCTATGTTATTTCAGTGAACTTTCCCTAGCCTTTCTTCATGCACCCGCGTTCTTCTTGAGTGCAAATGCCATAACCAGGCATACTTACCTAGTTTCTCTCTTATGCGTGCCACCCACTGTTGTGTCATCCTCAGACTCTCTCAGCAAACATTTTATATCATTTTATAGATCAAACTGAAAAAAAATTAACCACTGCTGGACTGAGAACTGGGAATCTGCCCTAGAAACCAGCTCTGTTCATTTCTCTTTCTTTTTACAGCTCTGCTTTAGGCTCTGGCAGTGAACCAGTTTTCAAACCTGCTGGCATGTGCTCTGCTACTTCCATGTCATATAAGTTTTTAAATCAAATATTGTTATGTACTTAACTGGATGGTGAAGGAATACACAGATACATTCTTGTTAGCAAAGTTATTTCATCAGTCATCTTGACAAGAAGGATGGCAGCTTTGACAAGACATTTACCCTTTCTATAGGTCTCGGGATCTAAGTAATAGGGAGGTAATTCAGCAGGATGGGCATCCTTACACTGAAAGAATCTCGCTGCATACAGATAAGGTCTGTGATCATTAATTCATGTTAGCTACTAGTTAGAAGCTATAATGCTTTATCTGATCTTGAAATAGAGATAAATCCTTTAACTTTTTCTATGAGGTCTCAGTTAAATTATGGAAATATCAATTTATGCAGCCCAGCTCTCTGAAACTCACAGATGCATTGAAAAGTCATAGAAAATAGAACAAGGATGTCAAAAAGTTATTAGTCCATCACTATGCAAGATAGTACTTTATTTAAAACATGGGTTTGAGGACTAAACTTATTCTGTTTAATGGAGATTGCGTGCAGTGTAATTCCTGTGACAGTTGAGAGCAAAGTCCTATAAATGATAGACAATCCTTGTCACAAGGACAAGAAATGAATGTTTGAGAGGGAGAACCCTAAAAGCCTGAAAGCTCTGATTTAATGGAGTTAAGTGGATTTAAGGA
This sequence comes from Cuculus canorus, assembly GCF_017976375.1. Taxonomy (NCBI): domain Eukaryota; kingdom Metazoa; phylum Chordata; class Aves; order Cuculiformes; family Cuculidae; genus Cuculus; species Cuculus canorus. The sequence goes on along the minus strand of NC_071441.1, from coordinate 68,913,817 downwards.
GTGTCAGTGTTAGAAATTGTACCAGGTGTTTGTGGATAATTTTCTTCTCTGTAGTGGTAGATTTAACGGTTGTGATGCAGCACGTGGAAGATAATCTGGACTGGATTTACATAAGAAGCTGCTATTAAATTTGGTATTTTCAGATGAATGACCAAAGAGCTTTAAGTTAAAGCACTAAGAGGATTGAATACTGCTGAACAAATTCAGATTTCTGAGCCAGCTCACAGAAAGTCTTTTCCAGGTGGCTTTGGAGATGTTTTTATATCTAAATTATGTTCCCTTAACAGGCAGAGAAGACTTCCGGGAGCAGAGCTCCCTGCTAATCTTTCTCTAAGCTACATGAGTTTATTTTTACATTGAGAATAGAGATTGAGGACCTTATCAGAGAGGGAAAAAGTGGTTTAGATTGCTTAGATGTGTCTTGTATAAGGCGGTGTGCAGATGCAATTAATGTGAAGGTACTGTACTAGAGGCATCTGGCAGCTTCCCAGTCACGTAATAGCCTGTATGCTGGACTGGGTTTAGCAGCAAGCCTCAGCCTTTTGCGACCCCACAGTAAAGCTACCAAACAAAAGACTGATAGACATTCACATGGCCCACTCACCTCAAAGAGAAGTTCATATTGCAGTCTGGATTCAATTTGCTATTTTTATAAAGCACTAAATTGCTGTATCAGATCTCAGCTTTGGGAAAATGTCTCCATGCCTGTACAGAGGCATGAGCCCAGCAGTGATCTCAAGTTGATGAAATTAAGTATGTTTTCAATGGTTAAAGACCCAGGAGGTTCAGTCTGACTTTTGTTAACACATTTGAGAACAGCATTGTCCCAGCATTGTGGCTGAGTGCACTTTTAGCCATGAATGTGTTGTTGTTGATGTTTTGGATATTTGTACTGTAAGTTGAAAGACTGTCACCTACTATGAATGCTGGTGATGCTAGTTATTAATGGTAGGTGATATAATAGTGATATCTAATTATCAGTAGTGAATTTACATTAACGTAAGAAAAGAGAAAATCACAGTATGGAGACATAACAGTTGCTTAGTGCCAGTGATTTTAATTGATTATATTTGTTATAGCAGTCAGATTGAAGACCCGCTAAGTAATATGTGAAGTTGCTGCTGTAGGGAATATTACAATACAAGAAGCAAGCAGTAAATAACATAGGTCAAAAAATTAAAAGGGAATATGTATGTCCTGTTTGTGAATTGTTGAAGAATATTTGTGTGGACACTGAGTACCCCACAACGAAAAACGAAGACCCTGGAGGACATGGGCCTGCTCTGTATTAATTTATGAAAGCTCTTTGTGCTGTAAGCAGTTTTCCATGACTACATTGTGTTAATTAAAGGAAGCTGCTGGGTTAAAACCAGCAGGAAATAAAATGTAGCAATCAGATGCCTCTGAGGCAAGCATATCAAAAGTCATTAATAACTAGGGCTAATGCTAATCTATGTTTTCATCCGTGAAGAAGAAATAAACAGAGAATCTCTGCTGATAAAATGTTTTGATGAGACAAATATCTGTGAGGTGGTAAAAAATGGAACAATCAGATCAAAGAGTGATTTAGATCCCTTTGTAGCTAAGTACAAGCCATCACTTTACATTACAGTGTCCAAGTGTGCGTTCAAAGAAATTCAGGTCATGCAACCATACAGGGGGGAGCCCTATCTTCAGGAGCAAAGATTTTATAAAAGCTTTGCAACTGCTGCTGTGAAACCCCAATGCTGCACTGCATCAGAGATCCTTGGCTCTGGGAGGCGGGGTGGAGGAGGGCGTGTGTTTGCAAAGGAACTGAGAGGCTAAAAGTACTTTTTTTTTAATTTAGTGCTGGAATGATCATGCTGGAGAGGCATGCTTACTGCTGGTGACCTGCCAAAGGAGAAGGATGATAAACTAGGGAGGGTTCTAAAAAGAGTGAAAGAATGATCTAAGAAAAGGACAGCTGACCTGGGAAACAAATTCAAAGAATTTTGTTTGTTCAGCTTGTTAAAGAAAAGCTTATTAGGTGGTTGGATTGCAGTCTATTAACTCCCTATATTGGGGAAGCAGATCATGTAACAAAGGAGTCTTTAATCTTCCAGACAAATGATGTAACAAGATCAACGAAAGCTGGAGCTTCGTGGATTCAGGCCAGACAAAATGTGGCTTTTTAACAGCAGATTGGTAATTGAGAACAATTAATTTTGACATGTGGTAAATTCCCAGCCTCTGGAAATTTTAAAATGTGGACATTTTAAAGACATGATATGTGTTTCTAAGTTTTGGTCTGTCACAGCCGTGATTTTTTCATTTAAAACAACAATTAATATAGAAAACTTTTATGTTCTTCATATCTTATAGTCTTCAGGAGTCTGGTTTATTCACTCTTCTAACCTTTTTAGAGGCTGCTAGCTGCGCTGCCTCATGTTGGAGGCTTTAAAGCTAATTTGCAAAATATCTATATCCTCCTCCATGGTCTGGCAGTCTTTGAAAAACATCCCTAGTGGAATCAGTGTTAGAAATTTAAGACATCATACATCCGGTTTATTGCAGTAACTAATGGTGGTCAATTAAGCGTAAATTACAGCACTTTAAAATCTGTTTTCCGAATACCAAATATCTCTTACGATGCATACAGGCTCTGAGATTGTAACATTGACAGTACCTATTATACTGTCAACTCTGTTAGTAAATATAACCTAATGAGTATAATACATGAAGTGAATCATATGAAAGATTAATTTCAGTTGGTGACTTAATTACTGGTTTGTAACTTAAATTCCATGAGCTTTGCCCAATTTTTTCCTAGCCTTTTAATTCATTTAATTTTAAATTGACTTGTAACGTCATCTTTTGCGGGAACATTTTGGTAAGCATCAAATAGTAAAGAGCTCTATTGATGTGTTAGGGGAAAAAGTTGTATTAACAGATTTGATAGAGCTTGGGGATCAAAAGAGCTGCTCAGCCATCCTATTGTGTCTCCAGTGCATTGCAGGCCATTAACTTCCACCCACTTACCCCTCTGTCTAGCCCAGTTATTTTGATTAGTGCATTTGTATCCATGGGAGACTAAACATTTGTGTGCCATAGAGTCTTACTTGTTTTATAAAGCCAGCCTGATGTCTTCCCTTTCTCAGCTTTGTCCTGGGAAACAGCTACGTTTAAGTTACTGAGGGAATTCATTTTCAGCATTTGTGCAACACAAATCAAGCAGAGATGAGTTAACTCTCTTTGTTATCAATGTCAAGGCAATGATCTCATAATGAAAATCTATTAAAAGACTTTCTGCCTTTCTGCACTGAGAAACCCCTTGACTCAGCAGGAGAGTATGATCACCGGTTGTTGAGGACTGGCAGAACAGCTCTACACACTCCCTCTTGAAAGCATCATTTTATGCTGTATTTTAAAGATTCATTTTCTGAAATACAGATATTGTTGTGCCTATGTTCTGTTGTCATGGTTTAGCCCCACCTGGCTAAATTTTGGCAGCTAAAACCCGTGCAGTTGAGCTTCCGAAATCCTTCTGACCCCTACCTGTCAATGGAAAGGGAGAGGGAAATGAGAGGGAAAAGACTTACAGGTTGGAAAGTAGAACTACAGCTTTAGTGACATGATAATGATAATAATGAAAATAATTAGAAAGTAATGAAATACATACAAATAAATGAGATTGTACTCCCACCCCTTGATGATCGTGCGTCACCATAATTGCTACAGGGCAGGCATGAGGGAATGGGTCCGTGGCTTGGAGGGACCTGAGCTGAGGAACTGGATTTAGGAATGCACGGATCTAGGATCAGGAACAACCAGACAAATGAGGTCTTCAGTGGACATCAGCCATAGCAGAAGAAAGCACGACCCTCATGATCTCTCAAGTTTATACTGAGTATGACATATATGGGATGGAATCCTCTATTGCTCAGTTTAGTGTCACCTGCCCTATTTGCCCTGCTCACAAGTGTGGTTCCTTTTCTGCCAGCTTGAGGATGGCCTTGGTTAAGTGTTAATATTGGCCTTTTTGCATACCAATGCCCTGTGTGATCACTTTAGAGAAGAACACTATCTTAAAAACATGCAGTTAGCTTTCAGAGAAATGAAGTTACAGCAAATGAGTTAGTCACAAAATTTACTCTAATTTACCTCAAACTACAATGTCTATAAGTCAAACAGAATTTGTTTGGTTTTCTAATTCTGGTTCCCCCCAAATACTAAGGTTGCATTGTCTTTGTAGCTTTACTTTTCCAAAGCAAAAGTTCTGGAATCAGGTCTGCTTTTCACACTCTAGACTGAGTAGCAAAAGTATTGTCAAAACACCCTGACCACCCTCACCACCATCACTTCATGAGAGCAGTGGGACCGCCTCTGGCTGCTGAGGCCCACACATCAATGTCTGCGCTGTCGTGCTTGAGTGTCAATTCCTCATGTCTTAGGGAGCAACCAGTGATTACTGCAACCAACTCTGACACATATTCTGTTCCCTTGATAACCTAGTATTTAGGTAGATAAATAGCAAAGTAAAATCTGGATAAAACACAAGCCAACATTACTTAGACACAATATATTTACTTATGCCAGATACTTAATTACTTTTCCATATTAACTTGTGTTTTAGAGGACTTGGTTTTCTTCTGCTTGCTTTATTTTTCATTGCTGAAACCCTGATATGGGCTATAAAGCAGATTTCCTAATCTGAATGCTTTGAACTTTAATGGAGAGATGACAGTAGCAAAACTGCAGATCTGGTCTTGCTTTAACACCTTGCATTAGGACTTCCAAAAGTAGATTCACAAAGAATAGGAATTTTTTAAAATCCTCTTTCCTGACAATAATGCAGATTTATACGGCACTTGCTTCAAAGGAATTCCAGACCCACCATGCCAGGGAACACTAAATGATTTAATTTGTTTAGCTTCCTTAGCACTCTGTAACTGTACCAGGGCTGATAAAGGCCAAGGAGACATACGACCTGTTTAGAGCTAGTGCAGACACATATATTAGTTTAAGGGAGGATTTGGTATGCCATGGATTTTCTGTGTTTACCTGCCAAGAAAAGACTCTGGATCCAACGACCTGAGAGGTCGTTCTATTTCCTCTGTTTCTCAGATGCATCTGTGGTTGTGCAATCAGCCACATGGTTAAAGAATGCCATGGACTCTCTAAGTTTTATCTGTAGCCTAATGCACAGTTTACTGTGGTTTGTCAGTTCTGTACTGTTGAAGTTTAAAAACTCTAAAATCCTTAGTAAGAAGATAGAGCTACTGTTAATCTCTTGTGACGATAGGGATGCAGCCTTTGTAGTGAAGCATTGCTGTTGAAAAACTCGACCACACAAATAATTTGTACAGAATTCCATTATGATTCCTTAGAGTTAGTTGTTGCAGGCTTAGATATGATCAGGTGATCTGTATTTTTCAGTTGCATTCAGAATCTTTCAAGCTAAGGAGGCACTTTAATGGTGAATCCCTGTGTAGAGTCTGTTATTTGGCAAGCAGTTTCCCAAGAGTGAAAGAGAGAGATTTTGTGTTGAGCGGTTGCTATAGAAAACATCCTTGTTTTTGTCCTCTGATGTGGAAGGTGCCACAGGAATTCTTAATAACCATGTTGCTGAGTTGCTGAGATGTAGTGGATATACTGGCTTGAAATAAATTTTGATGTCTTTCAGCTGTAATACTTAAGTACCCTCAAACATGCCGCTCCAGTCAGTTTGTTTGGGTGAGGTTTCCTTGTATTGTGACTATACTTTCGTGTCCGTGCACTGAGATGAAGTTATAATGTCTGTATCTAACTCAGATGGGGAAAAGATAAATCACTCTGTGTGAGGTCTGCAGAGCTCATGGTCAGACCTTCCGTTCAGATGTCCTTAGCAGTGGTGTGACTGTTGACCACACACTGGCCAGATGGGCTAGTTAGCCCAGCCTCCACTTTCATTGCTTCTTTTCTGAACTTGGTTACTCCCACACCAAAACACTGGGTGCTGTAGAAGAATCTATGCAGAGAGTGTGAGCAATACAGGACTGCTCTATGAATCAGCATGAGCAGTAGACGTGTTGGTTAAAGCCCGGAGTCACATTGTAATGCAGCAAACTATCAACAGGAACACAGAATAAAGCATGCAAAATCTCCTCTGTGTAACTTCTCTCTGTGACTTGGTCTGCCTGTTGCTACACTGCGTGCCACAGTCACCCTTAAAGGCAAAGCGGTGTAAACAGCTTTTGTTCCAAACCTCCATAGGCAAAATCTCTCTGTATTTGTATGTAATAACTTAACAATTGTTTGTTTCTTTTGATAGATACCCTTAGAGTAAGATAAGCTGGATTACTGAAGCAGTCTGTGGGACAGAACGTATGGAGATAGGGAGTGATGTCTTTCTTTATGATAAAAATAATGTATTTTAAATGGGATTTCAGCAGAAAGCTATTTGAAATGTGAAACTGAGAAAACGAGAAGAACTAGAATTAGAAAAGTTAATAGTAATAAGTATTGGGCGTTCATGTTTCAGGGAAGAGGGGAAATTTCTTTGGCAGTTAAAGCAGTATCTGAGGGTGGTGTGGCATTGCCAAGTCTGATCATTCAGAGGTCTCAAGGCAGACTCTCAAAATGAGATTAAAACAAATTGTAAGACTGCTTTTTTATTTGCCTCCTATGCTTTCAAGGTGGAATCTATTTAGTGTTCTAAAACTTTGCTTTATTGCCATGAGGATTAGCAGTGTTTTGTTCTGAAACAAAGCAGAAGCAGAACTTGTGTTTAAATTATGAAGATGAGGCTTGGAATAAACCCACCTCCCTGCTATTGCAACACTCCTGACAAACTCACAGGAACTGGAAATCCTGTCTAGAGGATGTCTTGCACAGCTCTCTAAGCAGTGCCCTATCGTGAGAATAGTGGCAATTGTTTGCTAATAAATGGACTTCTGTGATCTGAGAAGAATCCCAATGGATTCATGGCTGTGCAGATGTGATGACTTGCAACTTCTGCCATTTCACATGTCTTGTGAGACCAGCTTGCTGCTCTACTCTCATCCCTGGAATGTGATAGGAAGTCATTAGTAAGTCAAGGGTCTTGTCCAGCTTTGCTAGTGTGATGGTCCTCACTGTTCACTTGCTTCCTTTAAGACACTCCAATTTATCTGTAATGATTAGATTGATGTTACGGCTGAACATGATCTTTTTTAGATTTAATTTTCCAAATTTGGATTCCCACTGAGAAGAATTAATTAAATTTTGCAAAGGAAACTTTGAACTACGTTTTCAGATCTGCAAAGGGGTTTTCAAGATTCCCAGCCAAACCCTCAGCCCCACTGGGATCTCCCATACTTTAAAAGCATCAGAGCTTAGCTTCTTCTTATGTACCTCTTGTACTGCAGGGTCTCTGACAGCCTCTAATCCTTCCAGACTTCACAGCATGCTCTGAAAATTGCAATTTCCTTTTCGTCTTTGAAGCAAACTCTTATCATTTCTTGCATATGGTATTACAGCTGACAGTATGTAGTCCCAGCCTGAATACTAGAACTGTAATGCTGTTTCTTGAGTTGTGCTACCATGTATAAATGACTTCAACTGAACTGTCAAGATAGGTGCTAAGGGAATCTCAATTAATTTATGAATGGCAGACAGTTGGACCATGTTCTATGTTGAACACCAGATCATTTACATTTTAGGAAGATATTGTTGTCCCAATTTGATTTCTAATATTTCTTGAATCCTCAGATTTCTCTAAGCCTCACTGGTTGCTTTTTCTTTTTTCTTTTAATTAACACATGTATTTACATAACTGCAGAATTAGTTAAGAGCAATTAAGGAATGTGAGTTCCAGTGGAACTGGAAAAAGATATTATTGTAAGTTTGGGCAAACAGCTGCAGAGCAGGAATTCTGAAAACCCCATGTAATAACTGAGATAACTGAGCAACGAAAGCTTACTGTTGGTTAAGATGATTACAACGCCTTGCTGGTACTTTCTGTGTTGGGTAATATCTACAATGCCAATACGCTGTCCTCTGATCTCACGCCTAGGCTTACCACCATATCTGGCTATGGAGTTATATCTAATTTCTCTTCACATAAACAAAATCTGTATCAGCCCACTGTTTTCATTGGGAATTTCTGCCTTCTACATTATAATGTAAGGTTTTTCTTTGTTGGAAGGAACTGTAAATCAATTTGATTTTAATCTCTGGCTATTGCAGTGTTCATTTAGAATCATAGAATTGTTTAGATTGGAAGAGATCCTTAACCTCACACTGCCGAGTCCTCCACTAAACCATGTCCCTAGGTGTCACATCTACACATCCTTTTAAATACTTCCACGGATGGTGACTCCACCACTTACCTGGGCAGCTGTTCCAGTGCTTGACAACCCTTGCAGTGAAGGAATGTTTCCTAATAACCAATCTAAACCTCCTTTGGTGCAACTTGAGGCCATTTTCTCTTGTTTCATCACTTGTTACTTGGGAGAAGAGACCAACACCTCACTACTAACCTCCTTTCAGGTAGTTGTAGACAGTGATAAGGTCTGGCCTCAGCCTTCTTTTCTCCAGACTAAACAGCCTTAGTTCCCTCACCCACTCCTCATAATGCTTTTGCTCCAGGCCCTTCACCAGCTCCGTTGCCCTTCTCTGGATGCACTTCAGCCCCTCCTTCCTCTATGGAGAGGCCCAAAACTGAATACAGGATTCGAGGTGTGGACTCACCAGCACTGAGTACAGAGGGGACAATCACTTCCCTGCCCCTGCTGGCCACACCATTTCTAATCTAAGCCAAGATGCTCTTGGCCTTCTTGGCCACCTGGGCACACTGCCGGTTCATGTTCAGATGGCTGTTGACCAATACTCCTAGGTCCTTTACTGCTGGGAGTCTTTCTAGCCAGTCTTCCACAAGCACTGTGCCTTGTTGAACCCCATACAGCTGACCTCAGCCCATGGATCCAGCCTGTCTTGATCCCTCTGCAGGGCCTTCCTTCCCTCAAGCAGATTGACATTTCTGCCCAACCTGGTGTTGTCTGCAAACTTACTGAGGGTGCTCTCAATTGCTGTATTTCATACAGAGGTCAAAATATGCAGTTAAAAAATGTTATAAAATCAGGCTAGAGTGGGCCTCCAAAAATAATTTCTCTATATCAGAACAGGCATAATTCTGCTTAATGGCTTCTGAGAAATGTGTGACACTTTCAGTGTCTTAAAGCTGAAGAGCATGAGGGTTCTTATCTCTTCTTAAGCAGCTTGTCCCAGCATTGTCGGACTCACTTGCTGGAGAGACCTTGCAAGAGTGCACGTGCCACCCTTGCCAGAGGGTTTGTTTTTTTGTTCTCCAAACCTGAAATTCAGAAGTAAAGGAGCTGAGCTTAGACTGAAACCAGATGAGGGATTTCCCACTTCAGCCAGGTGGGCAAGCAGGACAGATCCTCCCTGGGGAAGAATCTGCTTACCTGTGGCTGGGCTGCCCATATAGCAGCAGGGACCTTTTAATTCCTTATACAGATATGCATGCAGCAGGTCTTGAAGTTCACCACAGACTATGCCCTACCAATGTCCCTTTCTTTGGAGAGAAATTCCTGCAAAGGTATAACCTCTCTGAAATGGGGTACTGTTTCATGAAAGCATCCATAGAGAAGCATTCATGAGGTAATGACTGGTCATGTATTTTTTTTCCTTGCTGGGAGATTTTCAAAGGACAGCAAGTACTAAGGAAGAGGGGTTCATTCCTACCCTGAGCCTTGTCCCCTATTTCAGTTGGCAAAGATGGGGTTGAGGGTCTGACAGCATATACAAAGGCTCTGAGGATGCTCCTGAACTCTCCCTTGTGTGTGCTGTGTAGAGGCAGAGCAGAACAGAACAACCAATGCATCCCCTGGAAACTATTATCAGCTCCTGTCAGTCAGCTGTTTACGGACTGGATCTGTGGGAATGCTGGCTTTGTACAGGAAGAGTTGCTGGTGAAGGCATTTGGTGTGGTACCACATGTGTTAATGTTGGCTGGCATCACCTTTGTACTGTAAATATCCCTACTGGATAGTGGCACGGCATTAGTTCTTGCATGTTTTCATGCCAATTTTACTTGCTTTTTCTAATCAAATATTTACAAACAATCCTGCTGCGTTCTCTGGCATCATGAGAAGGCCCTCTGAAGGAAAACATTAATTTTCTGCTGTACAGCATTGGCTGATTAGATGCTTTGTGAAGAGAGAACTGATATGAAAGCACATAAATGAGAACAGCAATACTCCTGCCAAGCACTGTAGCCTGTTGCTGCCTGTTGCTTTCAATCATCAACCAGTTTTATTCATTTGTTTGAAGTGATGCTAGTGAGTGAATCTGGCGGAAAACTGCACGGTCAGTGAAGCAGTGCTCAGGAGCACAGGAACTTGCCTTTCTTGCTCTATTTTCTCTGAAGCCCTACTTCCAACACCAGAGGTCAGCTTTCTATCATTTGAAACCCTTTCTGCTTCAGCCATGCCATCTAGGTTTTACTAAACATAAAGAAATCAGTGAGAAGATCCCACCCTACCCAGGCCAAACATGGCTTGCAGGAAGGGTTAAGATAGAAATGCTTATGGGTTGGATGGTCTATATTGAATTTCTCCCACTAGAGCTAATATCTAGTGGCTCTTGCCTTCCACCCTGGTGTTGCAGTTATCTGTTTTGTTTAGATTAACTTCAGAGCACATGGAAGTGAGGGCAAACCGGGATTGCAGAGAGGGCAGGATTTATGCCTGTCTGTTTTAGATACTTAAATGTTCTCCATTGCTGTGGTGTCTGAGTTCCTATCTGCCTTGACTGGCTGTGTCTTCCCAGATGAGATGAGGCAATAATGCTTCCATTCTGTCTGATGAAAAAGCCAGGCCAAGGGACTTCATCTCAGATCCTGTAGGGAAGTACTAGAAGCAAAAGGCTGTGTTCAAGCAATTCCCATAGAGGGGCAGTGACTCTAGAGGCATGTTTTTCAGAGAGGTTATTCCACCTGGATTACTGCTTATCCAGCCTAGTGCCATGACACCATGGCACTCTCTTTTGGAGAGCCCCTAAGTTGTCCCAACCATCCTTTGCTCCCGCAAAGAGCAGGAAACTTGCCAAGTCAGCTGTATGTCATTACTGGTTAGTATCCAGTCAGAGAGCTGGATTACTGAGTGGCTTTAAAGACCTGGTTCTCCTTAGATTTCATTTAAGGACTGCTAATTATACCAATTGAGCATTACAGGCATGCAGTACCACCATCAGTACCCTAAGATGACAGTGCCATTTAAAATGGTTGGTTTTTTAGCCAGACCAGTAAGCATAAGGTCACTGGGGTTAGAACACAGAGGAGGAAAATAAAAACAGCACAGGGAAGGAGAGATGAGCATTTTTAGGAGCAGTGCATGGTTAGATTGTTTTCTGTCAGTCGTGAAACTAGGCTTGAAAATACCCTGCTATCTTGTACATTCTGGGAAAGAAAATGTCCAGCAAACTGGGAAAGCAGTTGCGGAAGTGTGTCTTAGGGCATCTGATATGGGATGCTGTATGCATTCACATACTAGAAAGCAGCAGGGAAGAAACCTCTGTGTATCACAGAATGCCAGATTGGAAGGGACCTCAGGGGTCATCTGGTCCAACATTTTAGATGATGTGTATTTTAAATGAGACAGCCCAGAACCCTGTCAAGTTGAGCCTTGAAAGTGTAGAGGAATCCACCACTTGCCTGCGGAGATTATTCCAATGTTTAACTGTTCTCATGGGGAAAAGCTTTCTTCAGGAATCTCCCCAGGATCAACTTATACCCATTACCCTTTGTCTTTTCCATGTGACTCATAAAATAAGAGTCTCCATCCTCCTGGTAGACACCTTTTATGTACTGGTACATGGTAATATGTTCTTCCATAAGTCTTCTCGAACCAAGGCTGAACAAACACAGTTTTCTCATCCTTGCTTCCTATGGAAGGTACGTACGATGCTGGTGAGCCCTTTAGTGGAATATTGTGTCCAGCTATCAACAATTCAGTCTTTAAAATGGGCGTTAAGATTGAAAAGTGTTCAGAGATGAGCCACAGTATGACTTATGTTTGGAAACTGCCTTACAGTAAAACACTTAAACAGCTCAACTTAGTTTATTGAGGAGAAGTTTAAGTAGTGATTTGATTACCATCCATTAGTTACTTGAAGGGAGAGGAAGGAGACATCTTACAGAACAGAGCTCTTTTATCTTGCTTTTTCATCTGTTACAGAATCTAGCAACTGGAAGTAGAATTCAGAGATCTCAGAGAGCTGGAAATAAATTGGATTTTTAATGGTGGAAGTAATTAAGCACAGGGACAAATACAGGATTTATTCATCACAAAGGTGTCTTTTGGCCTTAGAATATATAAATCTGCATTGGACTCTTCCATCATTAATTCTAACAAGATGTAAGTTGCATTGTAAGTTCCCAAAGTTAGATAGCTTGTCATTATTCCTAGGGCAGAATGGTACAAAGAAATTGTATAAGACCCCATTAAAGACTTTTTCTTCAAAGACTTTTCTCTTCTGTCTTTTGTTCTGGAGATGAGTGAGCATCATTTTTCAACAGAGTGGATCAGTAAAAACCTGAAGGAAATCTGCCTAATTTAGCGTTTTCATTAGAGTTAAAACTTGTGAGATTTCAAAACTCTTCCTAGCTTATCTTTGTTTTTTTGCTGCTGCAAAACCAAAATACAAATACATCAGTATAACTTTTTTTTTTTTCTCTGCTGATCTCTGCTTAGGGAACTCAATCATAGTTTTCAATTCTTCCCTTCATGCTCAGTAATGTTTTGCTAGATTGCCAGACTGCCAGAATGTACACAGGAGTATCTGGATGTTAACCTCCACTGAGTGATATTATTGGCCACTTCAGGTTAAGATTCTGTCAGGAATGCATTAAAAATTCTGGCCACTGATGAATAAGTGCAGACCAAATTATCACTATTCAGCAACTTCTAACACCAGAACAGTGTAGAAAACTCTGCATTTTCCGTGGTTGGGGTTTTGTTGTTGTTTTGTTTTTTAAATAATATTCTCAGTGCTGCATGTTTTGCCATCAAGTGCATTACTTTGCTGTAATATATGTAAGAGAGGAAAAAAGTGAGGTTAGGATATTGTAAGATTAAGTCAACTAGAGAAGGCAGGAAAGGTTATTTGGGGATGCTAAAATGTCGGTATCATTGAGGAATCTAAGCAGTGAATCACGTAACAAGATTTGAGTTGTGTCTTCAGCAACTCCTCTACACTTCTGTATTCCTGGATATAAGATAAGGAGAATACAACTTTGCTGTGTGAAGAACTTGAAATTTACTCTGTGTACAAAATGGGGTAATCTAGGCATCCTTAGTTTTTCAACATAATTGCACTGGATTTAGTTCATTGCTAAATTTTAGTAGGAGACTGCTGTTGGAAAGAGTTTCATCTGCAATAAAACAAATGCAGGAAGTATTGCTCCAAGAGCTATTGCTCATTCAGCCTTGAGTTATCCTCATCAGATTCCTCCAGGTATTAGCGAGCTGACTGGGACTCACTAGTACTTCCCAGCTCCTCCAATCAAACATTGCCTGAGGGAGTGGTTGCAGCACTGTGTAAGTAATCTTCATAGAGAGACAGTTCTACCAACTTTTATATTGTTTGGTGAATTCTTATGAGAGAAGCCAGCACAGCAGGTTCTCGAGATGATGACACTGTGGATGTCAGATTGTATATGCCAAGGATTTGAAGTTTGGAGATGTTTGGCTCAGCCTTCCTGGGCACACTTGATGCTGCATGACTGTGTATTTGTGTCCAAGATGTAAGGCTATGGTCAGAACAGGATCACCCTGGAAAAACACTGGAACTGTTTTTCATGTTCTAACATTTTTGTTTGGTGTTTGGTCTCTGAAGTGTCTGTTTCACCCTTTTTTTTGGTTTCCAGGCAGTTTAGCTTTGTCTTTCCCAGAGCCAGATGCAGCCCCTTCAAGTACAGGGAGGTGCCCTGTACTCTCTTCCCCATGTTGGCTCACAGAGGATCAGAGAGTGATGCTCTGGAGCAGCACATACTTTCTAGGTGCTGTGCAGTCCCACGCTTCTCCCTCTGAAGAAGTGCTGGACACAAGTCAGGAGACAGGAGATAAGGGGGAGCTAAGCTCCTCTTTAACTCTCACAGTGAATCCATGGTGTTGACTAGACTTGTAGTCTAGTTTGGTTTATGTAGTGGTTGGCTTCCCTGAGGTGGGAGTCTAAGAAGCTGACTGCCTCTAAAGAAAGGTGGATGTTTCTTGTGTATATAAATGCCTGATGAGCAGGAATAACAAAACCAGAGCTCTAGTCTTCTCAGTTATATCAAGTCAAAGGAGAAAAGGCAATGAACAGGAAGTGAGATAAAGAAAAGTCCCTTTAAACATAGGATATATATTCTCAGCTGTGAAGGTGGTGAAGCAGTGGAACTGTATCTGCACAGCCTAGAGAGGTTGTGGAGATATCTCTTTGGAGATGTTAAAAGCCTGGCTCAACACAGTCCTGGGCATCATGCTTTAGCTGACCCTTCTTTAAGAAGAAGGGGTTGGACCAGATGACCTGCAAAGGTGCCTTCCAAACTTAGCTGTTCTGTGATTCTTTTTTCTTTCTTTTTTTCATCCTTTATCCATCATGTCTAAGTGTGAGTCAAAATCTGGCCCATAGTTTGCACAGATACTTGATGCTTCATGTGAGCCTATTGGACCAGGTGCAGTTCCCCATAACAGGTAGTTGCTGTTTGGGAGTTTCACTCTGAAGGATCCTGTCTCTTCTTCCTATAACTGCCTTTCTTTTCCTCCTGCCTTTGATATCTGATCCAAGGATAGCTTTTAGCTATTGCTTTGTTGCCATATCCATTGTGAACTGGCTTTATTTGAGAGTAAGAAATATAAAAATTACTTCTGCTTTCATTCTTTTTTTTAGAAAACTAATAGTTTTTATTTGAAATCTACTTTTAGTAGGTGTTAAAATCTTAAAACCCACTTGTACTAGCCACCGATCATACACTTTACATGTCTGCTAAAGACATACAGTATTTCATGTACTTAAAATAAAAGCAAGACAAAGCCCCAAATTTGTGCAAGAAGAACTGAATATCTGATCTATGTTCCAGCCTCACACAAAGAGGAATGCTGAAAGATACTGTCCAGAGTTAATGACTGATAGCTGGCTGCATAGGGGAATGGGAAGAGGACCATTAAGGACCTCAAGGAGATGCTCAACCACAAGTTAATAGGGACCTAGGGAGCATTCTAGAAAAAAGAAAAAATCACTATTTTTATGCCCTGTGTTTATACACTTCCCTAAGCATTCAATTTAACTGCTGCTGGAAGTGGGATAAGGGCAGGTGCCTGAACTGGAAGGGCTGCTCTTAATATTCACTGTTTCTTGAAGTATCCACCTGTGCAAAATTGACTGCAGGTTGGCCTGTGTGTATAACTCTGCTTCTTCTTTGATTCTCAATCAAATCTGGGTCTTCTGCCAAATGTCTTCAGAAAAGTTCTCTGAGCTGCAATACCCTTTCTAATTGCCTCCTCCACAGTCTCGGCTGTATGCGTCCATCTCATCAGGCATCTGTCTGCTTTCAAGAGGCCACAGCACCGTCGTAAAACTCTAACATTCCTGCCTTTTAATTATGGCATACGTAAGCATTTCCTGCAGTGTATTCATCCCCCTCAGAGCTCTTCAGGACAGAAATACTGAGACGCTGGCAGCCTGGCTTGTTTGCAATAATAACAGGCTAGTGTGATTATCCAGAGGCAGCATATATATAGATTTCCATTTGTTGCATGATCCTGAGGATTTCTGTATGTGTGCCTCCTGAAAGCCCCTGACTTGGCCACTTGATGGCACTCTTAAATATTTAGTTGGTTGCAAATGCTATCAAGTATGACAGGTTTTTAGACACAGAGGAAACAGAGTCTCAGGTATTAAATAGTGAAACACTATCGAGATTGCAGCTTAAGCCGACCAAAACAAGAAAGGCAGGAGCAAGAGTTCAGCTGGTTGTGCTGATTGCTGCCAGATGTATAATGGCAGGATTAGCACTTGTCCAGTTTCCCAGCTCCAGAGTGCTCTGCTGGGACAAGTGCTCTCTCCTGAGTTCTGGAGCAAGGAAGTGCCCTCCGCTCCCTGGTTTCTGAGGAGCTATGGGAGTGAGTTATACGTGATTGTTAGTCTGTCTAGCTGAGGTTCAAAACATAAATGCATTCCTTTAAACAACGAGATTGTTGCTGTTGACATCATTGATACATGGAACTTTTCCAGCCCCCGTCGGTAACCCTTTTCCTCCCTCATTCATGATGTGTAATGTCAGAAGTGCTGTGAGAAGTACAGAGAAGAAAGGACTAAGACCACAATAGCTGGTCTTGGCACAGCAGGATCTGGAATACAGGTGTCCCCATTGCTAGTCATGTGCTTTTATCATACAAGACAAAGAAATGGACTGTCTCCCCATTTTATTTGAGTATCTTCAGAGCATATGTTAGCATTCATAACATATCAGTAATTGCACAATTACTGTTTAGATTGTAAAACCAAGCCCTTATGATTTCCTTATTTACAGAAGAAAATGTAAAAGACAATTGTAGTGCCTGCTAGACTTATCATGCAAAACCCTATCTGATCAGAATGAAAAAAACTCTGGTTTTACCTATGGCATTGCAAACTTAGCCCTTCTCTTTTTTGCAGTGCCTCCTTCTTGTTTTGCAGTGCTCACCTGTTTGCCTTTATGTGAACCATAAGGAGTGAGCCAAGCTGCGAGTCAGATCCTTGAGTCAAATCTGCTGATTTCTGGAAGTTGCTACATGTTTTTATTCTGTTCTCCCTTGTTCTCCTCTGCCTCTGAGCCTCTGTGATTGCATGCACTGACAAACAATGCACTGTTCCAAGTGTTTCCTAAGTCTCCCATTTGACTGTGGTCTCTCTTGTACTATCTGCGCCAGATGATATTTTAGAGTAAGATGCAAACATACCTGACAGCTCATTTTCTTAAAGGCTGTTCGTGTCTATCCATCTGTGCTTCTGAGGTGTGTGCCTTGCCTCTGACATGTGCAGAGCCCACAGCAGTTGTTAGGACTGCAACACGGCCTCAGGAATGGTATAAATGACAGCTTGTGTTGTTATCTGTCAATTTTGTCTTTTCTAAAATGTCCAAAAGACTTAGAAATTCTGGTTTTTTATCTTTTCCTATACAAACTGCAAGGTCTGTGCTTCCTAAGCAGAGCCCCAGCTACTAACATAAACTTGATCTGGAGCACCAGGAATTAGTCCAGCAGCTGTGAGAGGTGTCAAGCAGAATGTTAAATTTGACATTCAAACATCTGAATCAGCAAAACCCAAAATAATCTACAACTTGCCACCACTACACTGATGGACTTGCTCAGAGCTTGCAGAGCGTTCAGTGTTAACGCTGCTAACTGGAGGGTCCATATTTCCCTGGGATGGGAAGTGCCCAGGCTTGCTCAGTTTGGTCCAGTGCCAGTGGTCTCCACAGGAGGGTTCAACTTCCACTGATGAATGTCAGAAAATAAATTCTGTTGGAGTTACCATCTGAGACAGTGTCCCAGAGGGGGTGCTGTTGGGATCCTGGTGGCCCTGGAGCCAGGCATTGTTTTTGTTGGTCCTCTGGATGGAAATACGAACTCACAGCAGATGAAATGTGTGACTGATGAAAAAGCAGGTGGAGTTGTAAATCATGCTGAGAACAGGGATGTAGTACAGAGAGATTAATCTTGTGCTAAACTGGAATTATTCAAACCAAATGCATTTTAATGCAGCCAAATATAACATTATACCTCTCTAAACAAGGAGGAGTGCTGTGTTTTGGAAGGCAGCAACTCTATTAAAAAGGAAAAAAAAAAGGCTTTTGTGGACAAGCAATAAATTTCTGCTCCCAGTGTGATATTTTGGCAAGGAGGGCGGACATGATCCTGGTGTGCCAACAGGGAGTGCTGAGTGGCAGCAGAGATATGGTTTAAGCATTGGTGAGACTGATACTGGAATATTACGTTTGGTTCTGAAACCAGCAATTTTGCAAAGCATGCAAAAAGCATGTAGATTGTTCAGGAAAGCGCCCCAAGTTAGTTAAGATGCCCTAAAGGTGAAGAGAAGAAAATACCCAGTTGCAATCTGGACTGCAAGTGAATTTTGTCTGGCCCTAGCACAAGTCCTAGGCATGTGATGTTGTCCACATATCTGTGGAAAAAAATCTCAATGTTCTACTCTTCTTCATCTCTGTTGAGAAGTGGCTTTATGTTTGCAGCTGTGCAGACAACGCCTTTGACTGGTGTGTCAAAGCCCATGCTGGCTCCCAGCTTTTTGCTGAGTGGGACAGTCTCTGCAAGGCTGCTGAAAATAAATGAGATTTTTGAGTTCAGGCTGTGAAGGTTATCAAAAGTGTGCTGGAAGGTGACTAGTATTGAGTTTTAAAGCATTTTAATGAAGAGAAAGACGTCCTTCATCCAATCAAGATAGGCATGGTAAGAATTAACAGTGGGAAGTCAGATAAGTCAAATAAGGAATTAGGTGCAGCTTTTTAATCACTCAAAGCAATTAAACATTGAAACAAAGCACAAATTGAAACAGTATCTTCTTTGTGCTTGAGATTTTCAAATGAAGTATGCCTGTACCAGCCAAAACCAAGTTATGGGGCTCAAAATAGACTATACCAGTAACATTTGTCAGCTGTAAAATAGAGGAAGCCAGGCTCTCTGACCTTGAAATGCAAAGTAATTAATTCTCAAAACATTTTCTTTTCTGGGAAAGGACTGTTTTGAAAGTTCAGTGTTGGTCTTTTCCCTGCCCACAACATGCTTCACAGCCAGAGCCATAAGTGATCAGGGTTCGTGTCAGCACAGCAGTATACTCAAGTATGTCTGGGCATTTTTGGGATTAGGAACAGGACAGGCATTGGTGATCCCAGTTTCAATTTTTCAGGGATTCTGGGATGGGGCCACCCTGAGCAGAGCACTATGAAGCCCCAGTTCTGCTTGCTGCTCTTCCAGCTTGCAGTAGTGCCTTTGGCAGTCCCTTTCCCTGCTCTTTCTCATTCCTTTGGCTGTAGAAGGGAGCGCTGTGGATACAGGCTTAAAGCACTCTGAAGTGTTATAAAACTTCCAGTTATTATTGTTACTTCTCAAGAGCTTTTGAAAATACATTCAGCACATGCCCAAATTCTCTGAGCTCTTTGGAAAGATTTGTTCTTTCCTGATTTTTCTGAACTGTTGGCATACAGTGAAGCTTTAAGTGCCAGCCGTTTCCTTTCTTACAGCACACCCATTCTGCAACGGCAGCAAAGTGTGGAGTTGGCAGAGCTGTTTGAATAAGCCAGGAGAGAGTCTTGCTGAAGCAGCACAAGCTCACCCAGCATGTTTCTCAGCAGGTTAGATTAGCCTGTGCTTAGTGCCATGCTGCACAGCTTTTGCTTACTGACAGAAAAAAAATACCACAAGTATTGAGAATTCATTAATTTGAGACTTGCTCAGTCATCTGTCTATGCCATGCAGGCTATAGCACAGGCAAATTCTTACACTCTGCTCAGGGGTTTGTAAATCTGGATAATAATAATAATTTTCTTGGAGAAATTTTCTGGCCTGCAGATAACCTTTTTTTTTTTTTTTTGTCCTCTGCACTTTAAATAGCTGAAAGGCAAGAAAACATCTGAGCCATTTCTTTGGTTACCAGTTTTTTGTCTTTGAAACTTGCCTCTTCTCCCAAGGGAATATCGCCTAACGGAGTGTAAAGGACAGCCAACCACTTCCGTTGGCTTCTCAGAAACACAAGCCTAAAGGAGAGAGGCCCATCCAGAAAGCTCATCAAAGTGTGGGCATACCTAGGAAAATAGAGTAGATGTGCTTGTGCAGCTGTGACACTCAGAAACAAGCAGCTGCTCACAACGGTGCTTTTCCTTCTTGCTTTGTTTTCAGATGTGCTTTAGGGGGAGAAATGATAGATTTTAAGCACCAGTGATTCCTTTTAGCATGGTAATTTCTTGGTCCAAATCATATCAGCAAAGATGGTGGGCTTGATTTATAGAAAGCCATGTATCATAGGATCTAAGGCTGCAGTGTCTTGGGTTTTAAGTCCTCCAAACAGAAAGAAAATTGCCAGTTTATCACACAAGAATCTGTAGCACAGGCTTCTTGTCTAATAAAAATCTCTGCTTTTGACTCATGATCGTGGAGGTGGAGGGTCCCCACATTGAGCTTTATTATGTGCATGCAGGAATTACCCAAGCATCGTAGTTCCTAGCCTGAGAATACTGGTTTAGCCACTAACCATTTTGAAGGAAACTGGGGATAACCATGTGTGCCTTAGAGGGTTTTTTTGTGAACCAAGACAAAAGGATGCAAATGTAAAAACTTCTGTCCAGCAAACAAAATCTTCTGATCTGACCTTGAATGTTTACTGAATCTTTAAATTCAGCTGAGGAAAACTATAAATGAAAAATCATACAATAGGTTAGTGGTTTGGGTTGGAAGGAATCTTAAAGTTCCCACATCTTATACTGGACCAGGCTGCTCAAAGCCTCATCCAGCCTGGCCTTGAACATTTCCAGGGATGGGGCTTCCATGACTTCTCTGGGCAACATGGACCAGTGCTTCACCAACCTTAAAGTGTAGAATTTCTTCCTAATAGCTAACCTAAATCTCCCCTCTTTCAGCCGTTATTCCTTAACCTATCCCTACACGCCCTTGTAAAAAGTCCCTCAGGCAGTTTTCCAGGAGACTGTTTCAGTACTGGAAGGCTGCTATAAGGTCTCTGTGGACCCTACTCTTCTCAAGGCTGAACAACCCCAATTCTCTCAGCCTGTCTTCTTAGGAGAGGTGCTCTGGGACTCCATATTCTCCATGGACTTCTCTGGACCTACTCCAATAGGTCCATGTCCTTCTTATGTTGGGGACTCCAGAGCTTTATGCAAGACTCCAGGTGGAGTCTCACGAGAGCAGAATAGAGAGGGAGAATCACCTCCCTCCCCATGCTGGTCACACTTCTTCTGATGCAGCCTAGGATACCTTTCTGGGCTGCAAGTGCACATTGCCAGATCATGTTGAGCTTCTCATCCACCAGCACCCCCAAATCCTTCTCTTCAGGGCAGCTCTCAATCCATTTTCCACCCAGCCTATATTTGTGCTTGCAATTGCCCCAAACTAGATGCAGAACCTTGCTCTTGGCCTTGTTGAACTCTGTGAGGTTTGTACAGGCCCATCTCTCATGCCTGTCCATGTCCTTCTGGATGGCATCCCTTCCATCCAGTATGTCCAGAAAAATGTATTAAAATGGACACTTAGTAAGCATCATAATGAAAGATTTAGATGCCTTTCAGATTTTTGTTTTCCCTGAACAGTTTGGTGATATCACAGTGATATTCTGAGGTACTTCACTACCGCTACCTCAGTTTTGGTTGTTCTTCAAAAGAGGTTGGGTTGAATCTGTCCAGTTTTAAATGCAAATGCAGATGAATATTTTAGACAGCAATAATAGCTGGCTTGAAAAGTGTTTCTAATTGCATGTGATGCTTACAGGCTCAGTTGTCTGGATTGAGATTGGTAAACCTGCTGTCTGCATCTTTCATTACCAAAACTTCTCTTGCCACGTACACTTGTTAGCTTGTCGGGGACTGAAATTTAACCTCCACTCAGGTGAACACTGAGGGTCCTCATGACACGCAACTCTTCCTCATTACAGCAAGAGTCTGTTCACTCTCTTCTTCTTGCTGTGCTAACTTGTGTCCTCCTGTAAAGTAGAACAATTCCTGCTGGCACTGATTGCCAGTGTAACTGCTGAGATATAGTATCTCCAGCCCCCGTATCTCAGAATAACAGCACTTTGTAGGCCTGCATGGAACAGATACTTTCTTCTCTTCTGCTTGTATATCCACATGGTTCAGAGCAGCTATCCCAGATCTGAAGCTGCTGCTTTCACCTTCAGCAGTGGTGCAGCCATTGTTAGCTGCTGGGTCTGCACCCTCTGCCTTGCTGTGTGCTCTGTGGTCTTCTAACATGGTTTCAGCAAGCTACCTGCATCCTGAGAGACCAGCTACACATGATTTGGGACACACTGCAGTGCTCTGCTAGTTTTTACAGAAAAAAAAGCATAAACCTTTCTCTTGAAAAGGCTATGCTTCAAAGATCTACCACAGATATGCTGCTGTGGGTATGAGCTGTCTCTGACATTCTGGAACACTGAATATCACTAATGAAACAAGTCCTTTTATTTTCATTTATTAAAGAACAAGTTGGTACATCGCAGTTCAGTAGTCTACATGAGAATTCACCTTCATTGAAATGGATTTATATGCCTACTCTCAGAAGGTTATTGTTTTACTGGAATTTATGTGCTGTGCTTCAGTGTTAATTGTGGATTATTCTCATCATTTTTCCTTTCATCAGAAATAGGCTGTACTTTAGCAATTATATCATCCAGAAAAAGCCCTGGCAGAATGAAGCATGGGATTCAGTTGCCAGATTTAGACACCCAAATGCAGGTCTCTGTGTGGCTGTCTATCTGACTGCTTCTGCTGCTATTGGTAGAGATCAATTAGTCCACTTCACTGACTGTAGAAAACCTGCCCTTGCTCTCTGAGCTCCGTTGACTGCAATTGTCAGCATTCTACTGACTGTCAAACCCTACTTAATCCAAGAGATGAAACCCACTCATTGTCTCCTTTAAGGTATGAAATATCGTGGATGTGGGTTAAACTACAGGTGTGTGAATAATGCACAGACAGCCACACATGGCCCTGCATTTGGATGTCTTAATCTGCACAATGAATCCCATACATCATTCTGCCAGATCTACTTCCCAAGACCTTGCTTTCCCTCTACCAGGCTAACTTGTTTTCTGAAGCTGCTGAATTATTTTAACCAATAAAAGCCTGCACCATCATCTCCAATTGAGGAATGTGGTGGCCCAATCAAAGGAGAGAGGAGCATTTCCAAAAAGCAATGGAGATCTTTGGTGGCTGAATCACTCTCTGAAAGGGTGTCTTCTTTGCTGTCTGTGTGGTGAGCATGGGGGACAGCTGTTTGAGGCCCCTCAGCACAGTGCCTACAGATAGAAAATTAATGTCTGCCGCAAACTTTCTGGAAACACATCTGGCTGGTCAGCACACTCCAGGAGAAATAAGAGTATGAAACAGGTTGAATTCGAAGGCTGTCCAAGTGATTTGGCTTCATAGTCCATTCTGCTCTGAGTCACTCTTGGTAGGTCATTCCCATGTACTTCCCAAGTGGTTTTGCTCCTGAGAAGAAAGATTCATCGTTATCACGGCTGGATCTCTGCTTAATACCAGTTCAAATGACTTTATTTGTCTAAGAACAAAGAAAATTCTGTGAATTCAAGGGACAGGGCAATTTCTGATGAAGAAAGCTAGTTCACTTCCTTTTCAGCTAGAATTCTAGGAATAAACGTCCTTCTCTTAAAAAAAAAAAAAAAAGGTTTAAAAAATATTATTTGGGTTCAGATGTGTTTAAAGTAATGCCAGAATTGGAATCTTGCCTTTCTGCAAAATAAGGAAGCCATTTCCCCTTCCTGGTCCCAGTGTACAAGAGACCTGTAGAATATTTCAACAATCCAAATGCAAAGCAGCAGCAATAGTTTTGTTGACTTGTGAGTTCTTTGAGTGTTCTTTATGTGGCCCTGATAAATTTGAGGTAAGCAATGTTTGAACCTTCATGCTGATTTGGGATCAACTTGCTGCCAAGGAGACTTCTCTGAAGTTAGTGTTATCACTCGGGCACACATTTACTAAGTCCTTATCCTACAGGCTGGTCAAAATGTTAAGAAAGGTAGGAAACACTTTTAAAAGGAGGTGACTGTTCCGGGAGTAGGACATGTAATGGGTACTTGAAACACAGAAAGCAGTAATTTGTTTCCCATATACTGTATGCTCAATGGCATTTGACAGTAAGAAAAAGTGCTTGGAGAGATGGCTAGGATACTGTCAAAGAAAGCATCACTTCCATAGATTAGGAAAGCTCCTTTGTTTCTGGAGAGTTTTATCTACATCAACAGCTTTTCTTCCCCTTTAAAAGAATTTGGAAATTGTTTTCTAGATGAGCAAAGAACCTGAGAATTTGCAGACAGTCAAGACTTGATTAAAATAACAAAAAGGAAAGATGGTCCTACTGAGAGCAGGGCAAGCTAATTTCAGACAGTGCAAATGAAAGGTGAGAGTAAATAGAAAAGAAAATGGGAAGTCTTGAAGAAAGAAAAAAAAGCTTCTGTGTCAGGCAAGGAGGATATGTTGGACATAAGCAGAAAGTAAGACTGTGGTGGCTTGTGCATTGTACAGTTATGTGCAATGATAGAAGATATCATGCTTTACAGATAATTCAATTAAATGCTCCTTCATTGCTTGAAGGAGCAATGGAGGCTCTAATATCAAATATTGCCAATACAGAAATAGACATGCCTCTATCTTTGTTTCAGCCTGCATGTCTGCAATGTTTGTGAAAATCCTAGTCTAAAGAAAGAAGTGTCCATAAGATATCTTTTTTTTCTTCTGCACTTTCCCTCCAGGGCTTCTTCAAGTCTCTCTCTGAGGAAAAAAAGTGCCAAAACATTAGGTTTTATGCATAAGCACGTTGTCTTCATGTACTGGGGGTGACATATTGATGGAGGAAAGGATGTCCGGATGTAGGCATGCCAACATGAGCTAAGTCCTGTGACTGATGTCTTTCCCACATGACTTCACATTCAGGTTGGTTTTAGGCGTAGGAGACTGATTTGACAGCAAAGCTTCTTCTTGTTTAGATGACTTCGTGAAGCAAGGCCACGGCATGCTCCTGCTCTACAGCCTGAAGAACCCCTCCTTCCCAGAGTATGTCTTCAGCAGTGAGAGTGGCATCATGTGCGTGGACTTTCATAATGACTACCCCTACCTCCTGGCAGTGGGCTTCTATGATGGCAATGTGGCCATCTACAACCTAAAGAAGGCAACGTCCCAGCCCAGCTACAAGAGTAGTGCTAATTCAGGAAAGCACATGGAGCCAGTGTGGCAGGTAAGGGTGCTTTTCCTTTCCTCTAACTGGGCTTTTATTTGGGATGAGTTTGGTCACAGCAGAAAAAGTGCTGTATGGGAAACATGTTGGTTTAATACATGCATTAGTGATTGATTATGAAGTTGTATTTCAAGTTAATTTTGAAATATGCAGAAAGGGAAAGCAATTGCATGAATCCTTGGTCCTCGATAGAAACTAAACATGTTAGCAAAAATCTGCTATAAACAATTATTTCTCTTTAATTTTCATTATTATAAATTACTTCTCTTTGGGGAGGAACTGATTTCTGTGTACAGCTGTGTGCAATGCTATTTATGTTCCAAATACAAAATCACAGGTTAGCAAGTGATGAGCAGTGTGTAAGACATACATATCAGCCCTAAAAGAGAGCTCTGTTGGGCACAATAAGCCCAGGGCCTGTGGGACTGGCTGCCGCTGGGATTCAAGGCATACTACCTTGTAGTTGACCTTGAAGTATCCTAGTGAATGAAAGATTGTTATGCGTAAGTAACACTTTCAAAGTAATGCCACTCTGGTATCTGTCACAAAGAGTCACAAGACGGATGATATTGTGAGGGACTGGGGTGAATAAGTTGCTACACCCAGCTAACTTTATAGTTATGTCTACAGCGTAATCTGATTTAAGATTGGAGCGCTGGAAGGTATATGCACTTCTGATCTTGTTTTTAACAGTGAAGTTGTGGCAGCACGTATTTCAGCATGGCCCATGTAAGCCTGCTGAGGTGCAGGGGTGTGTGTTTGGTTTCCTAACCTGGGCTACAGGTGTTGCTGCTGTTAACTGTTATTGTCACCTGATTTAGGCTGTCTAATGCGGTCATACCTCTAGGCACACCATCAATATTCCTTGTTCTTTGGCACATGCCATGCATGGATTACCCCCTACCCATGCCTTCTCCTTATTGCATGTTCCAGTAAAAGTCCAAGAAATCAAGGGGTCGTGATGGGACTGCAGATGAGCGTGGAATACGTCAAGAACAAGATCAGTGCTTGCTATAAACAGAGAGGTTATGCAAATGTAACATTTCAGAGACAACAGGAATTATATTCTTGCTGCTTATCTGTCCAAAGCTTTTCCTCTAATAGACATTTTCAGTTCTTCTTACAGGTTAACAGGTGCCCCAGCCATGAGTTGTTATAATAATAAAATGCAGCAGGCGTACACACACACACAGAGGCAGAGAGCTCCAAGATTCTCCAGTTGCTATTAAGGCTTCCACTAAAATAGCCTCACAAGACAGTAATTCCTATGAGCAGCTTTTCATGGCCTCGCTGTGGCATGCTACAGGAAGTCAATAATTGTTACTGCCCACTGTAGGCACCAGAATTCCAGACCATTTGAGCCCCAGGTGATATTGGGAAGGACACAGTGTGCTTAAGGGGTGTTACTAGTGGCCTCCTCCCTACAGACCAGAAGCAGGTACATTCAGCAATAAAAGAAGCCTGTATGGGGGTTTTAGAGGTAGGTTTATGTATGTCACTTGACAGCACTGTGGCTCAGAGGTGAAAAAAATTCATTAGGCACTCTAGGGATATAGCTCTGAAAAGGAGAGAAACTACCTCATGGATATGGATACTTGTAGGCATGAGTAGCCTCTAGCTTCTGATTGTTTTATTTCCAAACATTGAGCACTGAGAATCACTATTCTTAGTTTCCTTGCGCAATTAAGTACTGATACTTCTAGTAATCTGTACAGTGTTTGACTTGCTATGAAACTAGTGAGGAAGGGTAGTAATAAGGTGATTGCACAGTAATCAGGAGAGCTTGCACCTCTGTTGGAAAGATCTAAACTGTGGGCATTTGTCAATATCTGCCAGAAGGTTTAGATAAGGTTTTCTCCCAGTTTGATGGGAGGAAAAGGAACATGAAAGACTACCTGTTAGGTTGAGACACTGGGTTGTTATTTTTCATTCAGCATTAAACGCTTCTGGAAAGTGATGCCTTGTTTCTTATACTTAGTTCAAGGATGCTCTGTTCTCCTCCAGCAACACCCTAACTAGTCTGAAGTCTGGTCTTTGTATCGATCACCATGAGCACTCCTCACTTTTGTAGAGATTGCAAGCCTGTTGCTTTGAAGACCAATTAGAAAAGTAACAACGTTCTCCCGAACAATTAGGAGCCTTTGTTCCCTGGGCTGCCTGGCTCCTTCCTTTTGAAACAATACAGCCCTTTCACAATGGAAGAAAAATGGGAAATGAGTAAAGCAGGCTGACAGCTCTTTTTTTGTGCCATTTCATCTTCGGTTACTTAGTAATATCTCAGTAAGTTTGCGTAAAACAAAGCTGATGTAACATAGCCCATTATTAAATGCAAAATAGAATAATATAAATTTTCTAGTTCTGTTACCCAAGAATGAGTTTGTCTTCCTGATGCCACCCCCATATTTTTAAAGAGCACGGGTATGGCTTCTTACAGATGTGGCAATTGTCTTCCATGTATTAAGTGCTGCTGCATTGTAAATAATGGAAAATTCTGGTTTGTTTTAAATTACTCACTTCTAACTCCTTACTACCAATTGATTAAGATCCAGAGGGAGAAAGAAAGAAACACATAGACCTGTGAATGTGCATGCATGTGGTGCAACATGGCTGATGATACACCCACAAAACCTTAGGTCTTACAGATACTTATAATTGGAAATGGTCTTCTAGGTCAGTGAATTCAAGCCTCTGCTTTGGCTGCCAACACCAGCCTAAAAGGAGTCACCTTCTAGGAAACAACGTCAAACCTGTCATGTTTATCTAGGCAAAACCCTGTGTGGGGTTAAGCTGAACCCCACTTTAATTGAAATACAAGAATGCTGGAAATACAAGAAACCCCACTTTAATCCTTCTACAAGAAAGCTGGAGAGGGACTATTCATAACGGCTTGTGGTGATGGGACGAGAGGGAACAGGTATAAATGGGAGAGGGACAGATTTAAACTAGACATTAGGAAGAATTTCTTCACCATGAGAGTGGTGAGACACTGTAACAGGTTGCCAAGGGGGGTTGTGGCTGCCCCTGAAGGTGTTCAAGGCCGGGTTGGATGGGGCCTTGGGCAGCCTGATCCAGTGGGATGTCCCTGCCCATGGCAGGGGAGTTGGAACTAGATGATCTTTTACGTCTCTTCCAATCCTAAGTATTCTATGATTCTATGAAATAATACGCAAAGAGTCAGCAAAGTCCTCATACTCCCATTATCTCCAGCACCAAGTACTCCTGGAAAGCAAGACCCTGGACTGGGTATCTGTTTGAGCCAGTAGCTCAGTCCCAGGTTTTGGCTCTGGATGTTAATGGGTGGGACAACCTGACTAGACTTTGGTACCCAGAGCTGATGGAAGCAGGCTCTTCTACGGAGATGTGGGCTCTCCACAAGAAGCCTCTCTTTGCCAGCCTTTGAGCTTTGTTCTTACTTTCTCCCTTCTTTTTAAAAAAGATGATGATTAGGGTTTATTTGTAACTGAGAAAAGTGGCTTTTTTCTTACCTTTCATCTCTGGGATGTACTAAATATTTTAGATTTGAAGTGTTTGAAAGCTGGAACACTTCAGAAATGGGGGTTGATGTCAGAAACTATCTACTGGGTCAACATTTATTTCTGCTCTTCAGTTTCCCTCCTAAAACACATCTTATTCAACAAATTTGTTTCTACTCTGTGGATCTAGTTCATTTTCGTAGCAAACCCAAAGGACATTATTTCTGCTTGCTGCTGGGACTAGTACAGAGCCAATCCTGCTGCAGAAGGTTGGAAATGTTTTTATTTTTACTTGCTCGCTATCAGAATTGCTGACTAAATTCTCACTGCAGAATGTTGACCATAAGATCTGCAAAGGGAACATTTCTTCTCAGCTGTGGCAGGCTTGCCCATTTGCACAGCGTGGTTTGGAATTGGTGTTGAGAGATCACTGGTTAGAAAAGCAACATAGATCATCATTGATTTACTGAAGCTGATGTGGCATCCCTGAGGAGCTGATACATGGAGCTTCAGATGGCATACTGAAAGAATTATTTTCTGCTTGTGTTCACGCATGGGAAGAGAAAGGGTTGGGCACTGCTTGCTAATTCTTCGCCAAATGCCATTTATGTTAAATATGATGCTCGTGGTTAGGACAAAGAGGACAAGGCAGGGCAGTAATCTGCAAACTGACAGACAGCTTGCAGAATAGTTTCCCAGTGGATCTTGTGGAAGTCTGATTTCAAATATAAACCAGACAAAACACACTTGAGACTTGCTCACTGGAATTTGCCCTGTAGTTGCATGATCCCTTCTCCATCTCTACTTTATGTGTTCTAATCTAAGACCTTAAGTAACTCTCCACCTAATCTTAGCAGCTCATGAAACCACCCCAGACTCACTGAGGTCTTGTTTTGCTGATGGAAGTAAATGAATTCAGTTACAGAATCCTTTTAAAGTCAGCATGACCTGCTCTTCTCCACCGTGCTCTATGCTGCTGGGCACAGCTCCACAAAAAAGGACTTTCCAGGAAGCCAATTGTATTCGCTGCACATAGGAGAAGAAAAAGCATTTTGGTCGTAATCCACTGTCACACCAGCACATTGTTTTATTTCTGATGATGGTAGTCTCCTAAATCTGTCATCTGCAGTCCGACAAACAGATTTTGCAGCCTGTGAGATGTTACTGCTTCACATAATAATTTGTTCATTGGCTTCAGGCAAACAAAGAGTTTGATGCAAAGGAAATAAAAGCAAAAGAAAAGACAGAGGGTTGCTGTCAAGGTCAGAATGATGATCGGCGATCTTAGAACAGGCTCAACACCCTTCCTGTTGCCATCACTGCTAAGCAGCACAAAATAGGTGTTTGCTGAGGGTAGTTCAGTGAAAAAAACCTCATTCAACTGTGTAAGGATACAGTTAGGGGACAGGCTTAGAGGATGAACAAAGGTCTCGAGGAGAAAAAGAGAGCAACAGAGACCTAAAAGCAAGGAGTGTGGATCTGAGATAGGAATGAGGAACATCAGGATGCAAGATGACAAGAGGGGAGAATGTAGCCTGAAGAGATAATAGAGCAGTAACCCATGGTGAGGATCGTTTAGCACAAAAGCTCTATGTGATGCAAGCAAACGTCTCTTATACTAGGTCAGTGCAATGTCTACTTCCAGCCTCCCCCTCCAGCCCCAGCTTTCTTCTACTTTTTTTTTTTTTTGTTACCAGCCCTGACTTGCATACCTGTCCCAGTGCAAACAGGACAAAAAGTCTAATCAACCTCTGGTGCCCCAGGAGACCACTGTATACTACCTGGAGAGGTCACTTCAGTTATTCAGTGAATGCACAGAAGTACAGAGGAGTGGGAAGAGCATCCAAGGGCCAGACATTGTGCGTTTGGGGTCCAGAGATGTCAGTCTGCCAGAGGTTTCCTTGATGGAGTAGTCCTTACCTGCAGTCCTGCACCTTAGACTGAACTCTTCATACAGCTGTGCTGGTCTGTCAGGGACCTAACACTGCATTCCTAGCTGCAGCACTATGAGGCATTTAGTGGCCGACAAATATCTGTCATGTGTTTGCTCCCTTGTCTTCTCCTGGAAGGAAGCATGGGCAAAAAGGGCTGTGCTTGGGAAGGGCTGCTGTATGCTTGCTGTAGAATACAGGGTCAATATCAGGTGCTTTCTAGTTGTCCTTAGTCACCGGGAGAACTTGCTGCAGAGTCACAGCCCTGCCGGTGGAGGTTCTGTCTCCCACAAAGTCAAGTTTCACCGTATTTTGGAAAGGCTCTGCTGGGCCACAGAAGTTCATCTGAAAGCTTTGGGCTCATTTAGGCATGATTGAGGTGGCAGAAAGTACAAAACACTGCTGTGGATGAAATGCTGGATAAAATCTTTTGCAGCATGTTTGTAACTTGTTCAAATCCTTTAGGACGCTTCTTGAGCCAGTTTAAGGTTGGGCAAGGTAAGCATACAAATGCTTCTTCCTAATTAACTCTGACAATAATAAAGAAAATTCCTCATCTTTTAACTTCGATGTTGTATTTTTTGGGATGGTATCAGATGGTACCTTCTGGAGATTAAGATTTTGTAGCTGGTTATTTTTAAATTGTGCCTTGGGTATGGATTCTTGTGGGTTAGAAATTCTCTTGCTAAGAGTATCCCTTGCAGATCATGTAACGTGTTTGAAAAGAGCTGCTTCTGCTTTGATGCTGCTTTTCTCTCTGTACTTCATACAGATGCTGGATTTACTTTCTGTCTTCTTTTCTCACTGCTGCTTGCTAAATAGATTCTCCTCTAGTGCTGTATTGTTGTTGTCCTTTCTCTTTCTTTTACTTAAGATCCAAATCATCTTATTGTGGTTTTTCGGGTTGTTTACTTCTTTTCTGCTGTCTGCAAGCAGAGTGTAAGTAATATTCTTTGCCTTTTGGTTGTAATGATGCTAAACTTCACTAATAAAAATTAAGAGTCTCTGAAGGCCTTGAGTTGTTGGAAAATGTTAGCCTGAGGTTTAAAAGGGCAGAGAAATTGTAATGCATTTGTTTGTTGCTTGGATCTTTGAATCCCGTTCTGTTGCATTAAAATTAACTGAATATTTAATAAGAATCAGGAAACTATGTTAGATCCTAGCGGAAAAAATGTATTTCCTTACTGGCCTGTGAAATCGTTGTAGAAACTGTATGGACCAGATGGATTTTACTGGCACTGATGCAGCCTTGTGAAACAACAGAGTGCACCTGTGAAAATGATGAAACAGAGATAAGAGAATGGCAAGGGTAGAGCTAGAGGCAAGCTGGGCACTGGTGATGCAGGCAAGGTCATGCAGATATATAGCAAGATGTGAGGCTGGTTGCAGCTCTTCTCTTACCCCTGGTGCTGTGGGAGATGCCACAGCTCTGTGTGGGATCTGGAACCCTGAACACCTGGCAGGTCGCGGTGCTGTCTCTTACCTGTCCCTGTTGCAAGACTGCTTGATCCTTTGATGATGGGAACCTTCTCTCAGGCACATTACAGTTGCTGTCTCTTATTTAGCAGCATCAGACAGCTTGGGGATTTGGATGTGAGCCTGCCTGCTGTGTGTGTCTGCCTTCCCTGCGCACGAAGCAGGAAACTTCGTATTTTGTCTGTAAATTGGAGATCTTGCTCTATGACCACAGTCAGAATTGAAACCAAGAGCTGTGAATTGCTGTTGGTTAAATACCCCTGAACTTTGCGGGCCTCTGGCACCCATCGTTCAGCTGCGTGCTGTGTCTGACATGGCAACACGGCCGCTGGCGGGGCAAACGGGTGAGAGACTAAATATCTGGTTCCTCACTCCTCGGATGCTAACATACCAGCCTAATAAATACAGTGGGAAGTGCTGTGAGGGGAATAAGCTAGCAGATTCCTGGTGAAATGCTGTACAAAGCAGAGCATCCAAATCCCAGCAGGAAGAAAACAAACTGAAAGTAGGACCAGCCTTATCCAGTGCTATTTATAACTGAGCTCTGCTTCCTCCAGATAAATCGGAGTCTCTGAAGCATGACTGATGCACAAGCCCCAGGCTGGGCCTTTGCCCTGCATAAGTGGCGCTCCCACGGCCATGCTTTCTGCTCAGCTCATTGCGGAGTCCCACCCAGTATCACCAAATGTGCTCTGTGGTAGGAGAGATTTTGCTACCCTTTTTCTGCACGACAAATCTGTGGGTGATGTGTGAACACACAAATGAGACGGGCTTGATTCTTTGCCCCTGTCTGCTCATCTTGCACCTGTGAGTTCATTGGTGCTCAGGTGGTGATGCCTGAGGCTGTGAGTCCCAGGAAGATGCCGAGGTTGAGGGCATTTCATCTAGCTGTGGGAGAGAAGTGATTTTTAAAGAGGAGTGTTTATGGGCCTAAATATGATGTGGGAATTAAGTTTACAGTGTGTCCTCATTGCTGATGAACATCTAGCTGTTTTCTTTCGGTTATCAGGAAGCTTTCAAGAACTTTGGAGGAGAAAACCCCAGGAAGGCTTATAGTAAAGCTTGCAAGTATCCATATGCTGCTAGAATAAGACTACTACTACTACCTGTAGCAGTAGCAACCATCTTCCGCTGAATAAGCCTGGTATTTGCTGGTAACTGTGAATAAAGCCATCAGTCAGCCTCGTGTCCATGACACAGCTGAATGACAGCCTGTGGTTGAGGGCTGCTCCAGGAGTACCCACGCATTGCTGTGCTGTGTCTTCTGTCCCAGGGTGATTTGAGATGGTTTTGGTTATTGTGGCAGTAGGCTGAAGAGTTCTTCATCCTGCATCCTTGCTTGGTGAGATGTAGTCCTGCCAAGCTGGCTGCCTTGGATGCTTCCCAACTTCTTTGTAATGGAGCAGGTGCCTCCATTTTAGTACCTGTCTCCTGTTACCAAGTCTGTTGGCCATCCTGGCCCTCCTAACTAGCATGTTTATTATCAGGAGAGCTGTGTTACACAAAAAGACAGTAGGTAAAGTCAGGACATGTCTGAGTAAATCCCTACTTCTGCTTCAGACTTGGTGACAGGGAGTACCATAGGTCAGAATTGTTCATTAAAGATGTAAGAGAGATGAAGGAAGCCCAAACTGACTGGAAAGCATTGGGGTCTTTGAACATTTTGACATTCGTCAGCTGTCTAAACCATTTCCTCTCTAATGCAAACAGTACAGCCAAGTATTTAAATATTACTGGCTCACCTATAGGAAGAGTTAGACCTTGCAGACTTTATCTCTTTAATGTTTTTGTAATGGGGGCAAGTTTACTTCCTAAGCACGTTGAGCTGATGGGCTCTATCTTGTTGCATGATTTTACAGTGAAACATCACCAAGTTTTTTTACAAAGGAGAGAACAGCACTGAGAACCTTCCTTGGCTTAGCAGCTCTCTTATCTGCAGATTACTGGCATAGCTGAAATATTTGCATTTAAAAGAAAACCCAGATTTTAAGATAGGAACATTTTTCAATGAATTTATTTTTAAGTTTATATATATATGTAAATCAAAGTAATTTTTATTCGTATCTCTCCATCAGCTTTTACTCACACTTAAAGATTCATCTGCTATACAAAGCAGTCTCATCTACTGCAGTGAATGAAGCTGTCACAGGGTGGTTCAGCATGACATGCAGTAAGCTTGTGAAAGGTGAGGCTGAATTTAAACTCAGACAGAGCCTTCCTTTCTGGAACTGGGGAACTGTTCGTGAATCACAGAAATGTGAAGTGGCAGAGGACTTGAGAGTGTCCTCTTCTTCCTATCATGCCATCACAGATGTGCTTTCCTCAAAATGAGATTGAACAGTCTAGCTGTCTTCACCAGCACTGACAGATTGGAGTTGTTACTAACTGTTTTACATGGTGCATACCTCTTAATGCATGTGAAAAGGATTTCTGTGATTCTTCCACATCCCTGGGAGTATCACTATGCAGATTTCTGCACTTGTCCCTGAGCCTTTTCTGCACTTCTGCCAGTTAGCAAGAAACTCCCTGATTTCTACTTGTTTATATGCTTTTCCTTTCCTGTTTGTGTCCCTCTGCACTTGTCTTTATCACATTTCACCTTATTGCTTTCAGACTCTCTCTCCCGTTTATAATGATAATGTTGAATCCTGATCCTAACAGACTTCTCTGTCTCTAAATTGTGTCATCTGCAAATATTCTGTGTATTTTGCAATCCACTATGCAATTTGCTAATGAAAATATTGAATAAAACTGGACCCATGACAGTCCCCTGTGGGAACCGTCTAGAAATGTTCTCCTGAGTGCTCAGGATATCTCTGATTATAACTCCTGAAAATTTGTTTTTCAGTCATTCATCCAGTTCATAGTAACTCCATCTAGACCTTATTTTCCTAGCTTGCTTCTGAAAACATCACAGGGACCATGCCAAAAGCCTTACAAAATTAAAGGTAAATGACATCTCCTCCTTTCCTCTGATCCTTTAGATCCATTACCCTGCCAAGGAAGAAAATAAATTCTGTTTGACAAGATCTTTCCTTGACCAGCTCATATTCACTGTTCATTATCTTCTTATCCTCATGACTTACAGATGACTTAATATTTTGTTCCAGCTCTCAAAGTTCAGCATTAGACTGATTCGTCCACAGTCTTTTAACCTATTCTTGAGGACAGGTTTTGTTTACGGTTTCCTAGGAGTGTTTTTGCCCTGTTCCCATCCTCCAGGACCTCTCCTGTTTTCTAGTTTTCATTGATAATTGCTAATGATTCAGAGATTGCTTGAGCTGCTCCCTTAATCATCCTGGGTTGAATTTCGTCAGACCTTGCAGAGTTGGATATATTTGTCTTATCCCAGCATTCTTGCCTGTGCTTCCTAAAGTTAATTTTTTTAAATGTCTACTTACAATTTATATTCTGATATGGCACTGAAAGAAGGAAAGTATTAGTACTTCTGCCTTACCTATGGTTTGTCTTTGGACCTGCCTTCCTCTTTGTAAGCAATAAATGGAGTATAACAGTCGGAGTCTCAGATGAACCTTTCTGGCATAGCTGATTTTGGCTCCAGGCGGGCACTGGCCTCCAGTCTCAAAAAGTCATTTTCTCCTCAAAAGACAGTCTCCAAATTCTTGCCCATGCAGGTTTCCCAGGCAGTGGCAGAAAGGTGTTAGTGCCCCCCTAGCTCTTGCTTTTCTCCGTGAAGATTCTTGATGTGCAAGGACTCTTAAGGCTGACAGTGGCAGCCCAGCTAGCCCCACATGGCAGGCCTGATTCTTCCTCTCCACGGTGGCTGCTCTTCTTTAGATATGGCTGGATTCGTCCTTCTGCAGTGCTTTTACCAGCACTATTTCTAGACCTCAGGGATGTGGATGGGGACAGGAACTAGGCTTTCACAGCAGGACTCTTGAGAACAAAATCAAGGACTAATGTCTTCTATGAAAATGTTGACCAAAACTCTTATTTTGTGGAGGTCTTTCTTTCTCGCTAGATGTTCCACAGCAGAAATGCTGCCTGTCTAACAGACAGGTATGATAAAAAAGCCCTGATATGAACCAGCAATTTCTTTAGCTGAGCATGCAACACAGGACAGAAGCCCTTTATGCTATACCCTGTGGTCTTGGCTTCAAGATGGGCATGATGGCCACCCCACGATTCTGGTCCCTCAGTGAGAGGGTTACCACAACTCATCCCTGCCTGCCTCCCTGGGTTTATCTTTGTGAGGAAGCCCTGACCCATACGCAGCCAGAGCACAGCTAAATCTTCTCCTGCCACAGTGGTATTGTATGGCCAAAAGCAATCAGGACCCAGGAGCTCCTTCTCCCTGAAGTACAGACTTAGTCAAAGAGGCTGACTGGACTGCTTTGACCTAAATCTTGGAGTAAGCAATCTGCGCTCAGTTATCACAGCTCTTTAAAATCTTCATTATTGCTTTGAGTCAAAGTGAGTCATCTGGATTTAGCTCATTCTTTGCCTTTATCCCAACTAACCATGATGAGGAGGGAAGCTTTCCATCTTCCTTCTTTCCACCTCCACAAAGGACAACTTGTACTGCTGCCTAAGTTAGCAGTGGAGACTCCAAACGCTGCCTTGCTCCTCAAACTTGCTCTGTCTGTCTCTTGCTGCATAAAGACTGATGCTGGAATTACTTTCCAGGTGAGTGAAGTAGTCTGTGTGACTGAGAGGATAATTTTTTGAGATCTCTTGTACCTGATAGCAGGACAGCAGCCTTTCTTTTTGCAGGTACTCCTCCAGGTGCCTGGCCTTGGCTTCACTCCTGGTAGCTGGCTGAGAATCCTCAGCAAGATGACAAGGCCCACATATGATGCCAGCCTGGGGTGCATGATAAGCAGCAAACGAAGAATAGCTGGCAGTGTCTTTGATGGATGGCATTTGGGGGCTTTGTTGTAGAAGCACTACTTTGTCTCAGCAGCAAGGAAGGATGAACTATTTGCTTCAGCAAAACAGAAGATCAGTAGGCTCAGGATCAGCTATCTGTCTTAGGTGACTGTTACTGCAGCAGATCCCTTGGGCTACAGCACAGGCAAGTGACATAGAGAGGGGAATAAACGAAAAAATGGCAATTTGTCATTGGCAGGAGGAGAATATGAAAGATTTCTTCTCTGCTGGTAATATGTTGATGTTTCCGGATACCATTCTGCTGCAAGTTGCTGGTGGAATCAAAAAAGAAACACATTTGGAGGTGACAGAGTGAATAAATGAGAGTATCATAGATCAGCACTTCAGCATGAGCCCTCAATGTGATGCTGAAGCAGACTGAAAAACAGGGTAACAGTGAAATGGAAAAAGTATCCTCTACACAGCCTAAAGGTGCCTGCTGTTGGACTAACATGTTCAGGTTTGGGTGGATACTCCTGGTTGGAGTTTGGTCTCTCTGCCTCTGCAGGCATCCAGACTGTATTCATCTGCCAGCTGGTGACATAGTCCATTGTGTGATGGATGCAGCCAAACTGCATCCTTTTAGCTTATGCCTTTGCTAAATCAGAGCACGTGTTCAGCTCTTCTACCTTGAGAAGGCCCCAGAACTCTGCTGGTGCTTTGCTTTGGCTCAAGCTTCTGCATAAAGACACTGGTGAAATGCAGTTTTGACAGAGGATTTGTGCCTGTGCTTTGCTGCCAGGGCAGGCACAGCTAGAGCAAGCTGAGGGCTGAATCCTTCACTGTGTTTGCATGCTTGCTCGAGAAGCAGGATGTTTGCCAGTGGGAAGCCTCAAATAAAAGTCTTCAGCCAGAGTGAGTATAAGGAGAGGTGTCCAAATCTCCTTCTTACCCCTGTGTGTCTAAGTTATGGGGAAAACAGGGTGCCTGGGAGAGCCTGAAGGGGCTGGGAAGCACTTGTGCTCCCGTGATGCACAGCTGGGCTCATGCAAAAGAGACTGTGGCTCCATTCAGATACAGATGGGTGAACTCCCTGAGCTGCTGTGCTGGATAGAATGACAGGCGCTCTGAGAGTGGCCCAAATGGCTGCTTCAGAGCTCAGCAGTGTATTATAAGGAAACTCTTGAAGCACAGAAACAAGGACGCGTGTCTAAAGCTGAGTATTAGAGAAAAGAAAGAGCAATTAATACAGTGAAAGTGAAGGTGCAAAATGAGCTGTGATTGTCTTGGGTCATAAAAGGAAAAGGGAAAATACTTGGTAAGTATATTAGAAGTGGGTAAAGAATATAGGCTCATTACTAAAGAAATCTTTCCATTAATACTGAGCGGTATGGAGAAGGATGAAATATTTGATCCTGTATTGTTTAATCTTACAATAACTGTCTGAGACTGGCTGCTTAGTATGATTAATGTAACAAGAAGATGAAAGCACAAGTCTGAATAGGGAAAGAGTATATTAAAGAGTATTTAGATGAGACAGGTTCTTGCTCATCAGCAAGATCAGCTTAAACATACTCCAGAGTACTTAAAGAACTAGCAAAAGCAATTTCAGACCATCAACAACCGTTTTAGGGAGTTTTGGGGCTACATCCGTTCTGTATTTTAAGCAGAGGCTGATGTTTATGTGAAAGGCCATTTAAAGCACTAAGCTGACTGAGTAACTTGACTCAGAGACTTGGCTGGGATGTGCTCTGGGGCATGGATGAAGGGAAGCGTCACTCTGCTGTTGCCTATGGACTCCCACACATTCAGGTGCCTGTGACATAGACAGACTGGAGTATGACACATGCTGTTATCAATCCCAGAACACTTTTTAATGATGCTATAGAGCCAGTATCTGGCAAAAGAAGTTTCTGCCAGTGCTTTCCTCAAACGGACTGTCCTTGCATGCAGGAAGGACAGTGGCATGACAGTGTACCAGAGCCCAAAAACCAGTGTCTGGACAATTCACCCAGACTAGAGGC
Source organism: Cuculus canorus (assembly GCF_017976375.1). Taxonomy (NCBI): domain Eukaryota; kingdom Metazoa; phylum Chordata; class Aves; order Cuculiformes; family Cuculidae; genus Cuculus; species Cuculus canorus. The sequence goes on along the minus strand of NC_071441.1, from coordinate 68,875,130 downwards.
ATCCTAGGCCAGCCATATGAACTTAAAAAGTGTGGATGATAATGTGGCAGTGCATCAGGCTGCCCTCTGGCCTTTGGGACAAGCATGGCCATGAAAAGGAGGAAAGGTCTTGAAGGGCCGGAAGAAGTGAGGAAACATCTGAAGGAAAATGGTACAATTGGACCCAGGGAATTACTGTCCATCCAGACCAATCTTGATGACTGGGAAAACTGAATCAAATGGCAAAATCATTTGTAAATGTCTAGGTAATAGGGTGATTCAGAGAAGATGACCTGGATTCGTCCAGAATAAATTGTCAAGCTAGTATAATTTCTTTTCTTTCCTTTGTTTCAGAGAAATGGGCCTCATGAAGAAGGGGGAGGCAGTCAAGGTTATCACCTCTATCGACTTGACTAAAGCTTTTGATCCAGATTCACACAGTGACATTCTTATAACCAAAGCAGAAAAAAATATGAATTAGGTAAAATCACCATAAAGAGGCTGCTTGGGTGGCTCAGGCAATGTGCTTAAAGAGCATTTATACACAGTTTGCTGTCAGACTCTGAACATGCTTCATGTGAGACCCACCAGCTGTCAGGCCTGGTCTTCTTTTGATCAATACTTCCATTAACAACTCCGATTACAGAATAAGGAAGCCCCCTTGGGAGGAGAAGGCACTTTGCAGGACATTATTATGTTCAAAATGATCTTGATAAATTGGAAGAAATGCTCAAAATCAATGTGATGAAATTCAATAAAGAATAGAGCAAATACTATATTTAGAAAAGGGATATTAAATGCACAAATACGAAACAGGATGAGTGGTTAGGGAGCACTGTGCTGGAAGGGCAGAACATAACAGGTCATTGCCAGTGGTCAACAGTACAAGTCTATTGCACAAAGACGTGTCGCATTCTGATTTATTAGCAGGAATGCAAGATAGAGAACGTTGTAACTCCTGTCTGCTAGTGCCTGTACTACATGTCTGCAGCTACAGAGAAGTGTTGAAGGGCAAGAACAGGAATGGTGAAGGCTTGGAGTGCAAGACCTGGGAGTGACAGTGGAAGCAATTGATATTGTGGGGTTGGGAAGAAAGAGAAAGGAGCAGTGGCACAGCAACCTTTTCTTTCCCATTTGAAGACTGTTATAAAAAGGGAAATAAGCCATTGTTCTCTGTATCCACTGGGGAGATGGTAAGGAGTAATTGGCTTGACTTATGGTAAAGGAAATTTCCTGTGTAAGGCACTGACATATCTGCAGGGGGGTTGATGAGCTGCCTGAAAACAGCCTATGAGAATTGTCACCAGTGGTAGAGGTGTGTCCGATCCTGCCTCAGAGCAGAATAGGTACCCTTTGTGGGTCCCTCCAAACACTGCATGGCAATCATCGTGGCTTTGCTTAGGATGGTACTGACTGCCAGGTTGGCGCTGGAAGGAATTTGTCCCTAGATCATATTGGCAGGGACATTCCTCAGCAGTCCAAGGAGTTGTTTGTTTCTCGGGTCAGTTCATGTAAGGGTGACTAGAGGATGTGATAATGCCTCTCTCTTTTCCCTTCTCTAACTGTGGCAGACTTTATTTGGGTTCTTTTTTTAGGCATTGAATGACCAAAATGTTTTTATTTCTCTTAGAGCAGGTATCATCAGGGCTGTGGTACACCAGTACTGGCACAGGGCTCCTTGATGTATAATTACTACAAAGGGAAGAAACTGCTTATCAGTCAGTGTGCATGTGTTGCATGTGGCACTGCACAGCTGAGCTTTGGCAAGCTGAGAACCAGTCAGAGGGATTTGTGTTTGCCGTACCAGGTGTCACCTTACAGGAAAGGCAGACAGATCCTGCCTGTGGCTGCCTGCAAAGCGCTCAAGTCAGCCTCATGGCCAGCATGATTTTGACCAGTTGTGTTTTGTCAGTGTGAGTGAATAACAGCCTCCGTGCTATGAAAACTTATCAAGCATTATTTCTTCTGTACGAATGACATCAGAAACATGGGAATTTTCCAGTCAGATTGGATAAATGGTCAAATCTTCTGCTGGACAGGAGCCATTGCCAGCTGCCACAGGACAAGATGATAGTATTCCGTTACTAAGAGTGAATGGATTATTGTCCTGCTAACCTGCTGCATGTAGCAGTGAACATGCAGGTTTTAATCTTTATTTTTCTACAGACAGATAGGGATTTGAGTAGTTTCAACTTCCTTATAAAAAAACAAATAGGTTTTAAGAAATAAAAAAGTGGTAGGCTCTTCTAACAGCGATGAGTTTCGCACACTACTTTGCACTGCAAAAATAGTCAGGTTAAAGATCACACTGAAAAAAATAGCAGCAGGTCCTTGATTTTATTACAGGTCTCATCATGATCAGGCAGGACAAATGACTTACCGCTCTGTATTTAATTGTCTCCTTTCTGCTCTGTACACACACTTTCTCATTTGTTTCTTTAGTCTTACTGTATCATAATTGAACTTCTGCTGTAAATTGTCTCCTGCAGTCAAAATCCTGGGTTGATTAACACATGATTTGTGAAAGAATTAATTTCTTGCCACCATGCACATGCTTGCTTGGTTCTCTCATCAAATGCCAAACCTTGCGCAGCGAGGATACTGCTAATGTCAAGAGGTTGTGCCACGTTCACAGGCCTCTGGAAGCAGCAAAAAGACCAATTCTGAGCAGACGACTTATTTGATTGCAGTATCATGAAGGCTAATTACTCTAATAAGCATTTATGGGATTCAGAGATCAGGAGAAAAAAGATCACAAACGCTATTAAGGTGTCAGAGGTGTTAAAGGAAAATTGGAAGCACTAAGTGCCACTTTCTGTTTTCTGAAATTCAAGCTAACGTCACTGAATGCTGCTGACATTCATCTGAGGGCAGATCCTGGTGCCCTTGTGGGACTGTGTTCAGGCTGCCTGCAATATGTACCTAACTCAACTACTGTGAGCTGCTCTGGATGTAGGAACAGTAACCCCAAGCAAATCAGCCTACTTGCTTTCTGGGGCTGATGATTCACCTGTCTAATGGATGAAGAGAAGTAATTGTGACCCCTAACTAAGTACCCATAGTAGAAAACTTGAATAGATCTCCATCAGGGAGAGGGTATTTGGAGTGTGAAAAGCTCTTCACTTGGGGAATGGTGAAAGGAATTGTCTTGGGAAAAAAACCAAGCACTTACGTTGTTAGTCTTTGCCAGAAGAGGTTCCTGCAATGCATTGTGTTTGCATGACATAAGGACTCAGGAGTTTTGTATGCACTGGGTGATCAGAGTGGAGTCCAGCCACTCAGCCTTCATCCATGTATTTTCCAGTGGTGTGATGGGCTGTCACTTCACTCTAGCTCGGGTGCAAAACGTCATACTATGCTTAGCAGGACCAGAGCTAGGAGCTCAACTGCAGCTGCCACTGCACGGCTCAAGCAGAACTCATTAATAAGTGTCTGGACGTACGCTTTGATAGTAGAAAAGCTGGGACTCTCCCTTCAGATAGTATCTGGACCAGTTTTGATCCTAGGATGTGAATTGTGTACACAACTTAGATGGTCGGACCCACACTGACTGCAGTACAGATATGTGTCACCTGCATTTGTCTTCCCTGTGCAGCTCAGGGCTTTGCTGGGTTCAGGCTGCAGGTTTCAGATACTGGAGAGCCCCTTTTCTTGCAGTCCTGTCCTGTCCCAGTAGATGATATCTGAGCCACTTCTGCTAACTGTTCCCAGGTTCAAATGGCAAAGCCTTTGCACAGTTTCATCAAATACACCGTCTTTAGAAATAGCTTCCCCTACCTCAAGAGAAGTTTGCCTTCGAGGTAGACTGGGAAGTGTGACTGATTTTCCCAAATATTTGGGAAAGTAGACTGAAGAGGAAGAACATGAGTTAGAGGAGACCTGTGTTGGACACATGAATAAAACCATATTATTGTCAGACAAATTTAGAGTAGCATTTTAAAAAGCTGTGATATGAAACATGACCCTTTTTCTGTGCCCAGTATAAGATACATTGGTCATGTATTTGTAACCGGTTCACCCGAACTCTGCACTTCTCACTTTGAATTAAAACTCCTCACTACACAAAGCCCTTCATCTGAAGCAGCTGCTGGTGACCATCCTTGTCAGCAGTAGCTCATGATCCCAGGGAGATGTTCTTGGAATAGATAGACCCAGCATATTTTGTACACCATGCCCAGGCTTGGAAATCACTGTTCTCCATATGTGCCCTTGAACCGATATTTTTATCATTAGCCATTTTATTCTGAGACATACCAATTTATGCCATTCGGATAGTAGATGTGATTCCACTTGGAGAGTTACAGCTTCTACTGTGCAAGGACGTTCAAAGGTGTAGGCCACCTGAGACTCTTCAGTAGCATGTTATGGACATGAAACTGACATTTTGATGTATTCTCAGGTGGAGTCCTTTTATGTTTTATTTCTCCTTCCTTGGAATAGTGTGTTCTAGGTAGGAAATCTGTTCACTGGAGGATTAATTACCCTTTGCTGAGTCTCTGGCTGAATTTTCATGCTTCACGGAACTTCGCAGTATAAACAATTCTACAAAGCAGAATTAACACTGTTTTTCCCAAGGAAGTATCATCAGAATACACAATCTGTGTAATTAAAGTATCGAGAATGCTGTTTGTTTTGTGTAATAGGTACCAAATAAATAGCTGGTCATAGAGAATTCGGTAGGCTCTAGGATAATCATGCCCATTTATCATGTTTATGGAATGATGCTTAAGGAAATGTATCTCCTGCACTGCTTGGACAGGAACAGATATACCTTTGAAAACCTCAGCAGAACCCGCTGAAGTGCTTGTCGCCATCCTGAACTGACAGATGCCCACAGGAGTGTGTGCTGACAGGCCCAGTGACAAGTCATCCTTTTTCCTTCAGTCTGATTGAATTCCCAGATCTGAAAATCGAGTGATCTTAATGCTTTTGGTCTAACTGAAATGTCTCTTCTAAACTGTAAGCCATTTATCTGAATTCTAATCTCTCCTGCCGAGCTGTCACAGTCAAAAGGCAGATCTCTTTACCAAGCAGGCAAATGCTCTGAAGGTGTAGGGAGCTTTTCAGTTTTAATGGAGACGTTTTCATCTCTCTGAAACAGAAGTGCACCCAGGACCCGTATCACGTGTTGCTTGCAAGGGCTCATCTGCAGCCCACATGGGGACAGAAAGCTAATTTGAGGTTGTCTGACTGAAGGGCAGCTGTATGGCACTGCACCTGGAGTAATTAGCCAGATGGGAAAGACATAGTTTGTGTAGGGTCAGTGATGTGCTCTGGTGCCTTGAGGACTTTTCTGTGGCACTTGTTGGTGTTGTTAGGGATCTCTGGGGTAGTGTTGTGCCATAATGCAGAGAGCTTTATAGTTCAGATGCCTCACAAGGCATGCCTCAATGGCAGTGCTCCTGTCCCAGCGGGGGGAGATGGCTGCAGGCAGGTGCAGAGTCCCTAGGTATGGGGCTTTGCCTCCTCTCTGGAGCATCCCTGCAGGTAAGTGAGTGACAGAAGTGCTGGAGACACTTTTGAAACTGTCTGTGGGAGGTCAGGGTGTTCATACATGCTATTCACCCACAGGCCTCTGGAGAGGAAGACAGATGCTCTTTAGGAAGGATTTCAGAAGACCCTGCTGAGGGCATGGGACTCTGTCCTGCTAAAGCTGAGTGCCCTGTGCTGACTGGTACTGTCTTCTTGTTTTAAGGTCAAGTGGCAGAACAATGGCGTATACAACAATTTGAACTTCTTCTCTGTCTCCTCGGATGGGCGAATTGTTTCATGGACTTTAATGAAGGTAAACAGTAGGTGTCTATTTCTTTTCCTAGCCAAATCATAACCAATTACCTCCAAAGTTCAGTGATGCATTATTTTTATTTTTATTTGAAAAGATATGGCAGCAGAAGATTGCAGTCACAGCTGGGTCTGGGACTCCATGTTAAACTCTGAAATGAGCAGAACGAGCCTATTCGTTGCTCAGGACCTAACGTTCATTCCTGCCTGCACCTGTAGCACCCCGTGGGCTGAGTACAAGAGATCAATTTCCTGTTTTGCAGCTGCAGGAATTCAAAACTGATCTGTGCTCTGAAACTTTCCTTGTCCACACAGAGACAGAGCAGAATAGCCTGCTTTCTTCCCCAGCTCCAAGACCCTGATCTCCCAAATGCTCCCCTAGAGACTGCAATTTGGACTAGGAGAGAGAAGGTGCAAACTTCTCCCCTTCTGGACAAAGGAGTACAGAGTAAGCTCCTACTTGCAGTAGGATGGCAACACACAGTCAGACAGGCAGAGGGTTTATGCCTGCTGTGACATCGTCAGCCCCCACCCAAAATAACCTCTCTTAATGACTTTGATTACTTTTTCTTTTGGAGTATGTATGTTTATAGAAACTTAACATTAATGTCCCTAAGTGACATTGGATTTATGTCTCTGAATCTCAGTGTGTGTTTTTTATGTTGGCTATTTGATTTTACATTTTGAAGATTTAAAAATCTTTTACTTAAAAAATAATTGAATTGCCCTAAATATGAGATTGAAGTACATGTCCCATTATTTCCCAGCAAGAAAAGAAATTTCTTGACATCCTTAGATGCTCATGTTTTCAAGCTGTTACACCATGCTATTCAAGGCTTGGCTGTTGGTCTTGCTGCCATGGGCAGGGATTGATGTCTAAAACTATATGTAAATCTTAGTCTTATGTTCACTTCAGGAGTGGGAGCCTCTTCTAATGAACACAGTTGGCACATGCAGGTGGCATTGATTATTAAGTAAGTCTTTTTTTTTAATAAACTCCCCCAGGTTCATACATGCAACTTTAGATAAAAAAAAAAATCCCTTCTGCAAGTGTGTCCTAAGTCCTGAGTGCTTCCTAAATAGGGACAGGCTAACAACCCAGCACTTAGCTACTGTTTTATCCCCTGTAGAGAAATGCCTGAAAGATTTATGTTGAAGTGGTTAATACACACCTTTCAGCTGAGCCCAAGTAACTGAGTGTGCTCAGCCTGTTCCAGTTAGGAGGCAATAAATACTGGGTTAAGCCTTTCTTCAGAAATGCCGTGACTGGAACAACTCGTATCTGAAGATGGACTCTGATGGCAACTCATCCGGTAGAGCATCTTTTGCAACATTTCTGTGATTCATCTGTGCCTGAATCTGTTCCCACATCATAAGCTATACTTTTTTCTGTCCCTTGAGCTTGTTGACACACCTACTTAAGTGTCTTTGGTGTGACTTCTAAGACCTGCATCCACTTAGCACAATTTCCTTTCTACATATTCCTTGCACTTCTGTAATAAACTTGGCCACACCCACGTGGAAAGCACTGTTTTAAGGGGTTTTTTTGAGGTGAAGTTGCTGCTGAAATTGCCAGAGCTGGTATGTACTTAGCAGGCAGGGGTAGAAAACAGCTGAGCTTTAGGTGCTGTTTCCTTTTTTTTGCACAGAGACTCAACAGGGAAAGCAAAACAAGGAATGAAAAATGTGGGGTTTTTTACAGTCTTCAATTTTGTACCCCATAGAGTGAAATGGACAATCTGCTTGAATTCCAGTTTTACAGAAGAGCAAATTCTAAATTTATTTAGAATAAAATTGAAGAGACTCTGGAGGCTTTCTGTTCTGCAAATCCATGGTACAAATAAGGAATAAATGAGAGAGAGCTTTGTTAATCTTTCTGACAGGACTGTCCAGAAGTAAAGCTTCTTCAAACACTGATAGCTGTTTGACACTTCCAAAGCTGAGAGCAGAGTGAATAAATGCTCTTACTTCCAGCTGGATATTTGGCAAGTGACACTCAAAATTTGGATAGAACAGTTGTCAAATGTTAGCTAGGGCCAGTTGATGCGCCTTGACCATAATGGTTCTTTCTATCAGAAATGGGCACAATCACTTTGGACAAACTTCATGAGGCAGCAAATGAGCTGTGTGTGCTTTAAGCTATTGTCTTTGCTTGGTTTTGGGTCATTATGAAGGTGTAAAGTGGCGAGTAATGATATAGGACTTCTGCAGCTGAATGACTCTTCTCCCACCTTGGGTGCACATACTGCCTGTCAAAAAGAAGAGCTGTTGGAGCCACACCTAGGAATCAGTTGGGATGCAGCCTGGCACTGCTTCTGAGCCAATCCCAGGTTTGATTAGCAGCTGTAGTTCACCCTTCCTAAACTTAGAGTTATGTTTCGGAACAGCTCTGAGCCTCCTTTATCACTTGAGGCTGATAACAACTGAAGGGAAACAGGCAGCTGCAAGGCCCAATTCACTAATGCTTTCAAACTGCTTTACAATTGTTAGGCAGAAACAGCATACTATTATTCAGTATTCCTGGAAGGCCAAACTGTCAACAGCCTGTTTACTTAGAGGAGTATGTGAACGGCTTTGGCGACACAGACCCAGAAATAGGTGCACTTTACAGACTGCTAAGCTGGGTACAAAATAAAAGCAGCACAAGAGGGAAGTACACACACGTAAAATCATTTTGAAGGTGACAAGCTGCAGAAGCTGTGTGCAGAGAGCTAGGCTGGGTGGAAGAACTGGGAGGCATCTTCAGAGAAAGGCTGCAGAAAGGTGTGTGCTTGCAGTGAAGGTCTTGCGTGTTTTGCCTTTTGTACTAGAAGAGAGAGTAAATGTGCTAGCACATGTCTGGGCCTGCCGAGATCACACATCTGACCTTTGTTAGACACACTGTGTGTATTACCATGATATAAAGCTGGTCTCTAGACCAGAGTCTTTAGACATGAGTCTTCAGATCAGACTCATGTGGCCGTCAGACATGGCTGGGACATGGTAGACACGCTCTGGAGAGCAAGCAGAACTGGGAGTCTGATCAAAGGCAAGTGCCTGCTCAGCATGTCCTTACTGCACTCTCAGCAGTTCATCAGCAGTCCTGATGGGAATGAGTGGCTTGTGAAGTACGCTCTGTCCTGGACGCTCTGAACACTACTCTTTCTAATTCATGTATGCATATACCAGCATATATGGCCTCTTCCTGAGCATCACTCCGGCCTTTGCACAATTAATTCAACTTGATGTAACCCATGTGCTGCAAGAAGAGTCATTAACAGAAGGCGGGACCCTGCAGGAATCTGTCCTGCTTCATTTGTTCTCTCTCAGAGAACAGTTACTACCATCAGTAGGTCAGGGCACATGGGTGTGCAGCAGGGCAAATTGGTGAGGAGGAAGTACATTATTTTACACAGTTTGAACTTTCTTGATCCTTCTGTAAAAAAAACCCAAACAAAATATGATAAAAAAAGTTTTTCAGAACACTGTCCCCTCTGAAATGCAGTATTGAACAGATGCTCCCAAGGTCTTCTCTCACCTTTCCTTACATGCAGTTCCTTGGGATTCACTTTGCCAGGCATAATCTTTTTCCACCAGAGTCCTGCTCTGGGCTTAGAGAAAGTCCCGCTAAAGCTTGATTCACTGAGGTAAGAAGTTATGTTTTGTTCTTACAGTGCTCCAGTGAGAAATCTGCAGATTCATGAAAACATCCAGTCCTCAGCCCACACTGCTCATTAATTTAATCTTTAGTTCTTTGTTCTTTCTATCAGCCCCAGGGTATTCTTACATTCACAACCAACTCCATTCTGCAGTGGTATTTTAATTCCCAAAGCTTGTCTAAAAATGGATCGTTACCCTCTCATACTTTCCTCATACTCACCCACATTGTGTTTATTTTCATCTGTCTTCTGTCTCCCACCTCGACTGTAAGCTCTGTGGGACACAGCCTTTTGGCCCTGTGTTCATACAGCACTTAGCACAGCAGTGTCGTGGCCTGCAATGAGACCTCTCTGGAGCTCTGCTAATAACAGCAACATTGGGCACTTTTCCCTTGGAGAAGCTGGTTGCTGGATGTCATTGTTTATTTGGATCTCAGAGCCTGTGAAGCTGTGACTATTGGGAACTGAAGCTGCTCTGGGAATAATAGAAAGATGGCAAGAAACAAAGACTGTCAAGGTGATAGGTTGCTTTCTGTTAGTGAGGTTTCAGTTAGCTCCATGATAATATGCAATACTCATCTTAAATGACATGGGGTGGTTTCACTTAACACAGTGATTTAAGCTGACAGAGTCAACCTCCACTTAAAAAACACTGACCCCAAAACCCAAAGCTTTCAATGTCAGCTGCATGTGCCTGTGTGATGTACCAGCGGCTCTTGGTCCAGCATCAGTTTCCTGGAAGTTTTACATAAAACAACATGTTAGCAAGTTGCCAACTGCGAGCATGAAACATTAAGCAACTTTTGGACAGCTTTTTAGAATTCCTCCATAAAATTTGCTGTTTCAAAGTACTGAATGTCTCTGTATTGCTGCTTTAAAGCCTGTTATTCATGTAGAATCTCCTCTGCCTACAGAATGAGCTGGTTCATACAGATGTCATCAAGCTGTCAGTAGAGGGAACAACGGTGCAGTGGCAAGAGGGGCTGCAGCTGCAAATGCTTGGTAGGAGCCCAAGTCCTTGCCATGCTGATTAATTACTGACACAAAGCCTCTAATCACTCATTCTGTGGAATTAAATTGGGAATGGGGTAGTTAGATGGAAAGGAGCTAAAGAAGGGTTACGCCTCCTTGCTTTCATCATGTAATAGGGCAAAGTTTGTCTGGAGCAATGGCCACTAAATGAGTCAGGTTTTGCTGGTTACATCTTGCTTTCACTTGCATAAAAAGATTAACATTAATTCAAAAAAATATCTATTTACTTGGATATCCCGATGTGAACAAAACACGGACATTACTTGTGTTTGTCAAAACTAGGTCAGTTTTGTTCTTCCTACCAGACATTGATCTGGAGTGGCCAGATAAAAGATGAAAAAGCAACCTTTGCCCTTTCCTGAGTGCACAGCTCACATAGCCAGTGGTGGGTTCTGCCTTATCAGGATCTGGCTCTCTAAAAGCACAGTGACCGTTCTGAGCTGCTATGTTAGGCTCCTTCCATACAAGGTGGAGACAGTAGTCCTTCTAGACTGAATCCCTTCATCCTGACCATCCTCTGTTTGAGATGGAATGGGATGGGATGAGTCAGCTCTGGAGGTCCTGGACTGCACAGGGAGCCCTGAAGAACCTTCTAATTATCCTGCTGCACCTGCTTTTGGTGGGGAAGCTGTGGCCTGGGTTTGGAGAAGGCACTTGGTCTGCATTTAAGGACTGTTGTGTTTCTAGGCTAGTAACTGCTGAATAATTTGTTTGTTGAGAATGCTTGCATTGCCATGTGTTGCAAGAGACCAGCTAAGGCTGGGGAGGGGCTTTGTGATTAAGTATTTGTTAAGTGTTACCGGGAAATGGATTTTCAAAGTCTTGTCTTGAATATTTAACAATCTATTTAAATGTTAAAAATTAAAGCAGTTATTAAGGGTCAAAATGACATTATCAATTCATCTGAGGACTACATTTTGATGTTTAAGACCTACTGTTTAAGACAGATGCCTTTAGAGCAAAGTTCTTTGTAACTATGTGCTTCTGAGCCTTGTGTGTTTGTTGCTGTTTGTTGTTTGGTGATCACTGTGGGTGTTCCTGCTGGTCAACAACCTCAGGTTGCTCTGGCGCGCAGCAGAGATAGTTCATCTTCTGCTCAAGGAGCCTGCTGGAATTTTCTTTTACCACTTAGTGAAATACCTTTCTTGGGTGATATTGCATCTGCCTCAAGAGCAGAAGCCACATAATCTCAAGTAGTCACGTCACAGACACTTGGTTTAAACACAGTTCACAAAGTTGCTGAATTCTGGGCTTTTGAAGCTAAGAGGATCCTTCAGTGACTGGTAGAATTTTTCTTACCAAATCAAATCATTTGCTGCTGGCTTTACTGAAGTGGGCCTACTAAATGGCTTCTGAGCTAATGATGAAAAGGGCATAGGCAGGTATGATGTGATATTTCCTCTCTGGGCTCTTTTATGCATGTGAAGCCATTCACGTTTTTTGTGAATACTAAACAAAGAGAAGAAGTCTGTTCTTTCCCAAGAGGAGGCAGACTTGGTCCTCACGTTTCTTACATTTGCACCAGGTATTTTAAATTCTTGCCAACCTGTTCTTTCAGTTCAATTCCAGTTCCTTTTTCATTGAATCATAGAATGGTTTGCGTTGAAGGGAACCTTTAAAGGTCGTCTAGTCCAATCCACCTGCAGTGGAACATCATCAACTAGACCAGGTTGCTCAGCACCCATCCAACCTGACCTTCAGTGTTTCCAGAGGTGGAGCTTCTACCACCTCTCTGGGCAATTTGTTCCAGTGTTTGACCACCCTCATGGCAAAAAAAAAAAAAAAGTCTTCCTTATATCTAATTTGAATCTACCCTCTTTTTTCAGTTTAAAACTATTATCCCTGGTACTGTCACAGCAGGCTGTGACAAAAAGTTTGACCACATCATTCTTATAGGTCTCTCTTAACTACTAAAAAGCTGCAATAAGGTCTCCCTGGAGCTTTCTCTTCTCCAGGCTGAACAACCCCAACTCTCTCAGGCTGTCCACATGGGAGACATGTTCCATCCATCTGACCTCCTCTGGACCCACTCCAACAGGTTCCTATCTTTCCAGCACTGAGGGCCCCAGAGCTGAAGACAGTACTCCAGGTGGGGTCTCACCAGAGAGAAGGGGAACAGAACCTGCTTTTGATAGACCCCAGGATAAGGTTGGCTTTCTGGGCTGCAAGAGCACGTTGCCAGCTCATGTCCAGATTTTCATGCACCAGTATCCCAAAGTCTTTCTCCCCAGGGCAGCTCTCAATCCCTTCATCCCTCAGCCTGTACCTGATACCAGATGTTGCCCAGACCCAGGTGCAAAACTTTGCACTTGGCCTTGTTGAACCTCATGAGGTTCATGTGAGCCCATTTCTCAAGCTTGTCCAGGTCCCTCTAGATGGCATCCCTTCCCTCCAGTGTGTCGACCATGTCATACAGCTTGGTGTCATCTGCAAACTTACTGAGGGCACACTAGATCTTCTTGTCATTGATGAAGATATGCAGTACTGGACCCCTGAGAGACACTACTCATCACTGATCTCCATCTGGACATCAAGCTGTTGGCCACTACCCTCTGGATGTGACCATCCAACCAATTCCAGACCCATTAAATGATCCATCCATCAAATCCATCTCTCTCCAATTTAGAGAAAAGGATGATGTGGGGGACCGTGTCAAAGGTATTAGAGAAGTTGAAATAGATGACATCTGTAGCTCTTCCATGTCCACTAATATAGTCACTCAATCACAGAAGACTACTATGTTGGTTGGGCAGGAGTTGGCCTTGCAGAAGCCATGCTGGCTGTCTTGGATCACCCCTCTGTGCCTTAGCATAGCTTCTAGGAGGTTCTATTCCATGATCCTTCCATGCATCTGTCAGTAGTGAGACTGACAGATTGGTCCCTTTCTCTGTGTTGGTTTTGCAAATTGCAGGTCTTGGGGACAGGCATAGCTTGGAAAGTGTTTGCAGAAGAGGTGGATCTAATTTCTTTTCGTAGCTTCTGCTAGTAAATCACTTCTGAAGTCACTGGCAGAGTGTGTGTACCATAGGCAGGGAGCGTGTGCTGGCCAGATGAACCAGTTCTCTGTCTAACAGCCCTTTCTTCTGTTAACAGGCTGTGGGACATCATTTGATTTCCACAAAAAGATAGACTATTTGTTTCTTGTCGGTACTGAAGAGGGAAAAATCTATAAGGTAAGAATGGTTCCTTTGTGCCTTGTACATCCCCTGACCCTTGCTTATCTTTCAGATTCACTCTCTTAGGTGTTTGCTCAGGCAGCAACAAAGTACAACTTCAGAGCCTGGTCCTGCCCTCGGATCCCTATGGTGAGCCTGCGACCAGCTCAGAGCCACAGAGGGTCGCGGGGAGCTCTCTGCACAGACCCAATTAAGACCTTATTTGGTTTTCATGCAAACTGCATCCCAGAAGGCTTTGCAGTTTGCAGCTGTGCGAGTGACGCACTACCTACGATCAAAGTAGAAGTTAAAAGGCATTGATCCTCTGTCCTCATGGCTATGGGCAAATGACAGGAAAATAAATATCTCTTTTTCTTTTTAGACCCATTATGCTATGAGCAGTGTGGCCAATGAGGCTATGTTTCCTTGGGATTAGTGTCCTGCAGCCCTTCCCTTCCACAATTACATCCCAGATCCTTTTCCCAGTCCTGCTTTCTCCTTGCCCTTCTATCTCCAGTTCCTCACTATTTACTCTAATCCTCCCTTCCTGTGATCACCCCCATGCTGTCTCCTGTTTAGCGATCCCACCTTCACGCTATAACCCCTGATGCCTTCAGACAGTGCTGGATACCTTCCATGCAGCTCTCCGGCTGCCCAATGCCTGGATGCCCAGCACCAGCCAGGAGCTGTCAGCCAGCCAGCTCCGACTGTGTGGTGAGGGCAACAGCCAAGCTTTTCTTGCCCTTCCCAGAGCGAGGGCACTGCCCAGATGTTTGAATACTACGGCTACTCATTTTCATGGAATGTGGAGGACCTTGATACTGCCAAGTCCTGTATGCAGCCAGCTTTGGCTGAAATTGCCAGTGAGATCAAAAGATGTTCAGGAAGAGAGATAAGCAGAGAGCAGGACACAGACATTGTGTTTTCTTAAGAAAACAAGCTGAAAATAAAAGGTTTTCAGCTCTGCTCTATTTAGCCTTGAAAATAAAGCCAATAGCTACTTACTCATATAACTTTTGTTTACACAGCGTTCCTCTGGGCTAGCTTTGGGTCTTTGTTAAAATTGTAGCCACAGCCCTTCAGTGGGGGGTGTGGACCATCAGCAGGAGGCTGACGGGCAGAGCACATCCTGGAGGATGCTGTGAGCCCCTTCCCTGTGTCCTGCCTGCAAAGGGGAAACAAAACAGAGAAAAAGGACCCAGGGTAAAAGATATTTTGGAATCCCAATCAATCATTTAGGCAAGACAGACTCAACAAATATATATCCCTTCCAGAAGGATGATGCTGATTGAAGTATCTCCCTCTGCCAGGGGGTATCTAGGAAGGATTTCTGGGTAGTGCTGGCTTGCATTGGACAAGACATTTGCAGAAGGGAGGTGGGAGAAGTGGAGCCAGGGTAGGGAGAGGGAGTGGGCTGATGAGAAGTAGCTGCAATGGCTTTTTGTTGATGCTTTCAGGATACAAAGCATCTGTTCAGTCATGGGCAGATGTTCTGAGTCGATTGGCTGCCCACGGGAGTTGGTACCCAGGGTTTTGTACTCCAAATTGTTTCGGTACTGTTGTGTCTAGTCCTCATCAAAACACAGAAAGGAGCCACATGTTCCAGCTTCCTCCTCCTTATGTGAGTGATGAATGTCAGTGAGTGTGACGGTGGAGGGGGGCCATCAGTTACTCTTCAGGAAAAGCATTCAGGGGTTTTAAAATGAGGAGTAATCCCATCTGTGAGCCACACAGGTATTTTAACCACTTCAGGGGTGAACGGATGCAGAGAGATACTGTTACACAGGATCTTCTCTTTCACTGGTGCCCAGGCTGGTTTCGGGGTTACTTGTAAGCCACAAAATGTTACTGCTTTTGGTGAAAAGTGGGACCACTCTTGCATTGTGCCCTAGAAAACTCAGGTATTCCTAAGGCCAGGAAGAGGCAATATTCAATCAGATTGTATGGGCTAACACAGGAAAGAGAAATCTTGTGTTAGGCACAAGCAGGCCTCCACAGTATCCACAAACACAGCAGGGAGAGTGCTTGCACCCTTAGTCACAGAATCACAGAATCACCAGGTTGGAAGAGACCCCCAGGATGATCGAGTCCAACCATTCCTATCAATCCCTAAACCATGTCCCTCATCACCTCATCCTCCTGTCCCTTAAACACCTCCAGGGAAGGTGACTCAACCACCTCCCTGGGCAGCCTGTTCCAGTGCTCAATGACCCTTCCTGTGAAAAATTCTTTTCTGGTGTCCAGCCTGAACCTCCCCTGGCGGAGCTTCAGGCCATTCTCCCTTGTCTTGTCCCCTGTCACTTGGGAGAAGAGGCCAGCTCCCTCCTCTCTACAGCCTCCTTTCAGGTAGTTGTGGGGAGCAATAATGTCTCCCCTCAGCCTCCTCTTCTCAAGGTTAAACAACCCATGTTCCCTCAGCCACTCCTCATAAGACTTGTTCTCCAGATCCTTCACCAGCTTCGTTGCTCTTAATGTCCCCCTGAGAGTTTGCTACAAGCAGTTTCAAAAGTATTGAGATTGACTTCTGCTCCAGACATTTCTCGAGGACTACCACACACCTTCATCACACCCTTTATTGAAACACTGCACGTCTCAACCCATTACTGGAGCTACCTGTGTACTCCCTCCCAGAGCCATGACAGTCCCACAGCCATTACAGCAGCTCTCAGGTCCGGTGGCTGCACTGAGCAGGACTGAGCTGCTCGGGTGTCTGTGTGGCACTTGCCCTTGCCATTGCATGTTGCATGAGAGGGACACATTCCTTATATGCTCTATGTGTCAGGGACCAAACATGAGATGCTTTTAATATGGGCCAAATTTTAGGTGATTTATTAAATACATTGAAAAGTGAATTTCAGGGAGGTGTTATTTCAGAGACCAGGCATACCAGCAAATAGTATGATAATATGTTAATTCTTTTGATGCAGAACAATTATCATGAATTTTTTAAAACAGCTTAGTTAATAGTGTTTCTGAAGCCTAGAAATCATTATCTTAATTACACACAGACCTATCTAGTGCCCTTGTATGTAGAGGACAAACTGTTTCTCCATTAATATGATTCTGTTACGCAAAACTGCCTCTTCGCATATCTTATTTGCTGTTTAGGAATTGCTGAGCTTTGTTATAAAAAAATATGGTATCTGAGATACATATTAAAACTTTTTTGTGGTTTCAACTCTTTGGCTGGAATTGCTTCTTAATAAAGAGGGCTTCAACGGAAAAATTGTGATGAGATTTGAATATACTCATGTCAGATGAGGCATTTTTTCAGTCTTAGGCAGTTTGCTTGAGAGTGTAACAAATGAAAATAACAAAAGCCAGTGTAAGACTTTATAGAAGGAAAAGGTGGTTCTAATTTTAAACAAAATAATTTCAATCATATTTTCTCATACTAAGCACCATGACGTTTGTATCTCTTTGGTCAGGACATGATTTCTTGTGGTTAAACAAGTGACAAAGGATACTGGCTGCTGAGTCCTTCTCACATCTCTTGGTTTTTCCTTAAATAACAATGACAAACCCGTTTCTGGAGAGGCTCCTACCTCCAGTGACCCTTTAGTAATGTAGAGAACATTTTCCTTAAAGGGGCTTGCTTTGTCTTAGGAAAAGTTGTTTTCCCTGTCTGAGTAATTTATGATTTGAGTTCTGTTCTTCATCTTCTCGATGTCTTCTTCTTGTCTTTGGGGCTTCTATCGGTTCTGTCAAATTATCTTATCACTTGACTAACTGCATTTGCCATTGATTAACTGAGGTTCTTTCTTTTGCCATTTCTATACCTATGTTTCCATTCATAAGCCTTTCTACAAATGTCAGCATTTCTCTTAGAGATCTCTGCAAGAAGGCATTGAGCAGAAACCAAGGAGACCTCCTGCAGTTTCTGGTAACGGTTTTCCACAACAACACAGAACACGTTTGTGTCAGTGATTTCTGAGGACAGCTGGGTGTCCTGATCTGCCTGGCAGTGCCAGCGTTAGGCAGTACACTTTCTGTTGGCAGAAGCAAACCTCCTTTGAGAGAGACTATTTTTTGATTTCTGTATTGCCTAGAGTCTCAGAGTTTCTGTTAGTGAAATGAAAGAATATCTTCACATTATAAAAAACATCCATTCACTGTGGATGTGGAGGAGTTCTGTGTCGGGCTAACATCTAGCATAAACTGAAGTGCTGTTAATGAAGATTATTCATAAATTTTGCATCCTGGGAGTTCTCTTTTCCTCCCAGTATCCCACCCCTATGATTTGTAGCCCTGTCAAAGTCATCTTTGTGCTGGATTCCTGTATTGCCATAGACACTTTCTTGCTTTCCCATCTCATCATAAAAATTCACACACATCTACCACCATTTAAACAGGAGAAAAACACTCAGCAAATTGAAGCAGTGCTGTAGAAGATCAAGCAAGCTATACAAATGCGTGCTCCCTGAATCTACTGATCCTCTTCAAAGCTGTCTTGTCAGGAGTTAGGCATCACATTTTCCAGTGGTTGTGTTTTCATCCTGACATGTGTCTAATAATGGTAGGGGTTTTAAAGTGAATAGTAGGGGGAGACTTTGGCAGTAGTTCTAGTTAGCTGAAAAACTCTTTTATTCGTTGAAGTCATGCTTTTTCCTGAGCTTTTTCTCAGGTTTGTGGTGTTTCTTCAGAAAGCGTCTTGGAAGGAACATGGCCCTGTCTCACACATCATAGATGATACCAAAGTCTGCAGTGGGGCTGGCAGGCACTATCAGAGCATCGTGTATGGCTTTAGGCTAAAGCAGGCACACTGGGTTCATTTTTCACAAGAGACATGGCCAGGCATCTTCCCTGCAGAACCTTTTTTTGCTGATGATTGCATAGGAAAATCACAGATCCCTTTTTTGTAGAGGTCTGGGCCAGACTTGAGACTGCAAAGCCATTGCTGTGGATCAGCACATCCTAGAGCACAACAGGCCTGGAGAGCTGCACTGATCAAAGGCTCAGCTCCAATGAAGCTTTAAAAACAGAACACTGAGCATTACAGTTCTGTTGACAGAACAGCAGACAAATCTGGTTAGGATCTCACTCTTCAAAGTCCAAAGGTATTAGAGACCTTCAATCTACATACTTAGAAGGACAGATGTATAAAGCAGCTTCTCTCTTGTGTTAATTACTCATAACCCGTTCTGTCTGTTCCCAGGAAAATTACTTTCAAAACAGGCCAAGTGCCAATTTTCCTGGTGGATGAACATTAAGAATCATGAAGTGAAGTTATGAAACATGCCACTAAAGGAGATTTCAGTCGCATGATCACACACAGGGATAGTAACTCAGAGACCAAGTGTGCACCAAACTATTAGCAAGCTATAGATACTGTGAGTAAATCTCAGTGGGACATGAGCCACTTCCTTGTTTCCATTTCCTACCACCGCAAGCCTCTCAGGGACGCAGGACCCACTACTGTGTGAATGGTTTAGCACCCTCAATCCAGTCTCTGCATCAGTGCACGAGGGCATCAGAAGAAAACAGATCTGAATACCCAGACAGTGATTGTCACGTCGTAAATAGTTAAGCCTTATGGTTAGTTAGAGCTTTGGTTTGCAAGAATTAAAGTCATGTAACGCTTCAGCAATCCTGCTGCTTGGGCAGATGATGCGCTGTTGCATCCATTAGGGATTAATGAAAGATATTGAAAAGTCCTTGTAGTGACAGTACTGAGGCAGACCAGCAGAAAATCCTGAAACAAACCTCAGCCTGCTCTGTGGATACAGGATGTGTTTGTGAACACAAGGAAAAGGACATTACTTGTGAGTTGAGATCCTTGTTGCTAATGAAGGAAGTCTCCAGTCCCCTCAGAAGGGAGGAGGTTTGGGGAGCATAACCTCATTTTTGTGTACATAGAACTGACAGAATCTGGATTGAGATCCTTCTGCTCGTACAGACAAATGGTTTGTAATTTCTCCCCCCTTTCATGAGTTCACATGCAGAGTGATTTTACAAGGCTCTCAAATGTTTTCTAGCTCTTTCACACATCCTACATTTTCCCATTCTGTAGCACCCACAGCTGTGATGCTGCTGGCCTGACCCGTACATGCACATGCAGGGTGTGCCTGGTTCACAGGCTGCTGTTGGCTCTGTACCGGGTGGTCCACTTCCCTGTCGGGGACATGCGTGGGAGCTGGTCAACCTCTTGTGGTTCTCATAGCCCTCTGGGAAGTCGCGAGTGGCAAAAGAGAAAAAGTTGCAGAGCTGTGTGGCTCTCAGAGATGGCTGTCGCAGGGTGGTGGCAGGAAAGGGACTTTTGGCATCTTCATGAAATCCTTAGATCCAAAGAGTCTGATAGGTCATTCTTGTGTAGAGAGCACCATTACTAGAGGTTTTAATTGCAGCATTTCAAATGTGCTCTTGTGTGCTCCTGAGCAACGTAAGACCTGTTTTCCCCTTCCGTTCTCAAGAGCCTTTTACAGAGACACAGCAGGAGCCCAGGCTGTCAGGAAGGTGATGGAGGTCTTGCAGTGGAGAATGAGCTCTAGGGCCTGGCTCTGGCTGTAAATCCAACCAGACAACTTCAGTTCCTGCCTCTGTGGATTGTAGATGGGAGCTTGGTGCCACCTGCAAATGGGATGAATCCACATGTGCTGAGTTAGTTTCTGTAGCAACTCTGGGTACCAGCCACATCTTCCCAGCCAGCCCAGAAGAGCCTGGGAGGCCATGCAAGTATTGAGAGGCATCTTTCTGCAGGAATATGAGTTCCAGAAGACGGTTCAGCTCTGATTCTGACTAGTTCTTTCCTTTGCAGTGTTCAAAATACTATTCGAGTCAATTTTTGGATGTGTTTGAAGCCCATCACATGGCCGTGGACTCAGTCAGATGGAATCCCTACCACTTGAAAGTCTTCATTTCCTGCAGTTCTGACTGGACAGTCAAAATCTGGGATCACACCATCAAGTAGGTCCTGCTGAGTCCTGGCATGGGGCATGGGGCGGGGGCCCAGCCTGACGTGCTAGCTGCACATTTTGACTCGACTCATACATCAGTCTCAGTCTCTCTGTTAGATGTTGATACTACTAATTGCTCACTTACCTCTATTTTTGGGCTGATGGCTCAGATTTGTACTGGCCAGCCTAGACGTATAACGTTTAGCATCAGCTCCCCCAGGAACTTGCCAGGGAATGCACTGCAGCACAGAGCCTGAGTGCTTTGCTTTGGACCTGGCTTTCTTCAGGCAGGACCTGCTGTGGCAGGGTTATTCTTCTGGAGCAACACTATAGAGAAATATCAGGGGCTGGCTTGTGGCCTGGGGGCACAGACACGTCCTAAGAACCAAAGGAGCAAAAAACCAAAAATTGGAACACTTGAAAATACATAATGAAGTTCAGAATTAGTTGTTGAAGAATGTCTGGTTTCAATCAGGAAATTGATTTTGTTGTGAATCAGTCAGAGTTGAATATTTCCTGTTGCAAATACTGCCCTAATATTCAGTGTTGTTGTTAGAAGTCCAAAGAGGGAAAATCACTTTTTTCCGTATGATTATTAAGCAGAGAGACTTTGTCTTGCTGTGTGTGTTGTGGGGAAGCTTTCAAAATGCTTTCACAAAGAAAGAAATGTACTGTCTTTCTTCTCTTCCCAGCAGGACCAATCCCAACCTATTTGAGTTGATGCTTAGCTTTTCTTTGCCTTTGACTCAGAGCCTGGCTTGTTTCTGGTGCAGAGAAATACCCCATCTCTCACTTCTGCAGCTGGCCTTGAACAGCACACGCTGCAGCATCAAAATGTTTATAGCTTGCTGTTTCACTTGCAGAGTGACATATGTATAAGTGAGTTCTTCTCTCTGGGTCTTTTTTTACAGGACTCCAATGTTTGTTTATGACCTGAGTTGTGCTGTAGCGGATGTTGCATGGTCCCCTTACTCCTCCACGGTCTTTGCTGCAGTCACCACTGATGGCAAGGTGAGAGGTTGGGAGCAACACTAATTTGAACTGAGAGAAAGCCAAGAGAGGCTAAGCATAGGGACAAGTCAGCTCAATCCTGGCCAAGCATGTTGGGAAGCTGCAGATCCCCCACCAGCAGGAATATGCACCGTGACAGGCTGGGTTGTCTGCAGCTTGCCTGAACTGGGTCATTTTGGACAGCAGGGTCATTTTGGTAGCCCAAGGCCCTAAAATTATTAATTCCTTTTTCTCTCAGTCTGGTTTCAGAGGACATGGAATTCATAAAGTAAGAGAGATGAGGGAACCTGGGCAGCAGCATTTCTGAGGATCAGCTGCACATCTCACTGCAGCCTTGACAAACCCATCAGAGTCATGTGGACCCTCTACTCTTAAGCGCAGATGCTTCTTGGTGGGCCAACCCCCCAGTCTCTAATATCAGCTAGCCAAACTTCTCTGCACTCCTATTTTGTTTCTTTCACTCCAAGGATGGAGGCACTTAGAGGACAAAGAGGAGAGTAGAGTTCAGGGCTGCTTTTTCCTGTGCTTTACTGCCCTTGGCATGCATATGCCTGGACATGAATTACTCAATCCTCGACACTACTCCTGCTTTCTTAAGGTAGTTGTTGTAAATGCATGACCATCCCTGCTTGCTCTTATATTGACCAGATCAGTGAAGGTCTGCAACACATGGCAGGAGAGAACTACTTAGCTTCTATATGAAATCGCCTGGGGAGGGAGGTACAAGGTGCTCTAGGCCAGAGCGCCACTAGTTCGAGCTGGCATATTGGTGTTGGCTCTGAACCTCTAAGGTATAGAGAAGCAATAGAATAAAGTGGCTATATACTTATAGTGATGTTAAAAATCAATTATAGTAATATGCCTGGGGTCAACCAGTCGAACTTTGTTCCAATTAAATAAAATGAGCGTTTTCGCGCTGTGTGAGGCTGTCTCCAAGAGTAATGATTTGGTAATGAAGTGCCTAGGCCAGTCTTAGTTAGATGATAGCAGTTATATTTTTTGCCCCTAGCCATCCATCCTAGCAGCTCAGATGGTTAATTTGTGCCTGGCAAGTAGCCAGGGCATGTAGCTATCTATCAACATTGGTTTTGTACTGTAAGTCCACATTGCTCTGTCACTATGGGCTGGATGTTTTTTCTGGTATAAATTGGAAAGTCTGTGCAGTTTGGCCAAATTACTCTAGCAAAAGATGGCTTTTGTATATCTCTATCATTGAATTGGTGCCTTGGCAACTTTATTGCAGTTTAACCTTTATCTTGTAGGCAAATATTCATTTCACTGGTTCAGGCTTTGAATTTGTCTCTCCCAAACTTCGCAATAGAAATCTCTCCCCTGAGTAACCTGGTCTACCAGGGAAGCTCAGGATGCCACAGCCTAGAGAAATTGGTGTTGATGCTTGCTTTTCACTTGCAGGCAGCATCAGGATCCACCCCTTTGTTCATAGATCTGTCTGTCCACATCTTCCCATACACCAAGTGACTACATGAATGAAATACGTGCAATGTTACTTATCCTCTGACTTAGTTTCTGCAAGTGAGGTCCTATGCACTCCTCAACCTGGGAAGAGTCCTGCTGATGTTCACAGCTTTGACTGAGAGCTGTGCTGAGTAGTGCAGAGAACTGTTGGTACCCCAGCTGTGTCCTGGTGCCTAGCTGTGGGGAAGAGGATGGAGGTGTCTGCAGGCAGTGATACACCCTAGACAGCATGAGCAGATGGAGAGCAAGCACTGGTTGTACTCGGATGGCTTATTCATGTGGTCAGGTTTCTGCAGTGGCAGCTTATCTCTAGGGAGGCATTGTGCTACTCACTTGGGTGACGTTATTTGTCAGTGCTTCACCTGTTGCAGAGAAGGTCTTATGGACTTGTCAAGAGTTTGTGCAATGGGGTCTTTCCACGCCACTCCTAGATTGTCCTAGTCACTGCTGTGGTTTGTCTCTAGTGTTGATGCTGCAGGTGATGTGACTCTGCAGCTATGGGCCTGGGGTTCGTATGGGGCTATGGGTAAGATAGAAGACTGTCTGACTTAGCAGCACTTGCACCCAGGGTGTGTCACCTTGGTTATCCTACCTTAGATCTAATTCGGTAAACCTAAATAGATCCTAATCTAGGTAGGATCTAATTCTGCTTTATGGTATTAATCCTGTACTCCAAGGACAGTGGCTATTATCAAGGAGCAGCCCACAACTGGGCTGCATAGGAGGAAAGGTCCGGGTAAGAGCTGCCTTTCCATTGCAGCAGACTGGCCAGTAGTGATGCTGATAGAAATCTGAAGCCTCTGTGTGATGCGGTAACCATGCTGGTTGCAGTAGGCTGTGTCTGAGACATGATTTAGTTTCTATTTTGAACAGAACCTTCTAGATATGCAGTGGAATAAATAGTTGTTTACAGCCTTTACATTCCTGGACATACTCCACTTTGTAGCAGAGTGCACTTCTTGGAAGTAACTCGGTGCCTCACAAAGGGAAGTCTCCATTAATGCTTGGAAAAAAGTCCTCATTAACAATGTACCAAAAACTACAGGACATGCAGCCAGAAAATAAAACATTAAAAGCCTCCTGTTCATAAACAGCCTCTAGCTTTGCATCCACACATAATTATGCCTGCTAAACTTGAAGGTTGCCTGGAGGTGGTTTTAACATAAGGCCCTACTTGCAGTCTTAAAGGGATGCTTGGCATATATTGGAAAACACATTTCCTAACTCGAGCTGATGCCATGTGTCCAAAATGTTTGTATCAGCCTTCTGACTCCGGATTGGGAAATGGGGGCATTTTTGAGTCTAAATATCTCTCAGTCCCCATGGATCCAGTAGATGGAGATTTAAGAGAAGCTGTGAATATCAGGGGAATTAGGATAAAATGTCTGTGTTGGCAACTGCGCATCTGCCTCGGAGAGCACCACCTCTTCATAAATAACCTAAGTGTGCGCATTCTGCTGCTGGGGCAGTGGGTAGTAACTGCTGCTATTGCTCTTTATTACATTCAGGGTAATATCCTTAGTCTCATGCTCTGCCTGATAGTTGTTTTAATTCCGAATGCACATCAATGATTTGTAATGAAAATGGAAATAAATAAAATTATCACAGTCATATGCACATTCATGCCAACAATCTGGGAAAAAAATCTCCCAATTCTATAACTAGGTACCTAAATAAATGGCCTGATTTTAAAAGGACTGGACAATCAGCTGCTCTTCTGGAAGCGAGTCTCCACTAGATGTGCTCGGAGTGGTTGCTATAGAGCGTTCAGCTTTGGTTTCAATCAATGTGCTAAGTCCACTGCAGTTATGCTCTGTGATTGTATTTCAGATGACACTTAACGTTCGTTGAAGACGCTGCAGTGGTTCCTAAAGCACACAGGTGGAGAGATCTGTTGTTTCTAAATATGAGTTCGGCAACTCATTTGGCTGGCAGCAGCTCTCTGGTCCCTCCAGGCCATCTCCTGCGGGGGCCTGGCGCAGACACTGATGTAATTAGCACTGAAATAAAATGAGGTTAGAGAACAACTAGTTTAGTTTAGGTTGTTAATGGTAAAAGCCTGATATGAACAAAAAGGCTAGCTGGGACGAGGGACCTGCTTTGGAAATAAAGAGAATGCTGGAAGTGGATTTGGAGGCCGGGACTCCTACAGTTAGGGTGCAGTAAATCTGGGGATGTTGGTCAGTTTGTTGTAAGCGCAGAGGGCAGAGAAACAGGGAGGGGTAGAATTCAGTCACTGTTTGGGAATTTGCTTTAAGCCCATCTCAAATTTATGCTTAAAGTAGAAAAAAAAATGAAACATGTGAAGGCAGGAATCACACCTGAAATTTCTTGGGCTTCTTTTGCATTAAGCAAATGGTGTTGGTAGTTGTGCTGTAAAGGGGCAATGCTGCAAACCACCATGTCTGGCTCACTCCAAGCATTTAGATGCTTTCTTTTACTGAAATCATTAATTGTTATTTATGTAAAAAAACCCAGAGATAACCAAAAGATGTGTCCCCAGATGGCTGTATCCCAGGATGTGAGCCACAGCTGCCCCATGCAACAGCTGTAATGACATGGTCAAGCTGGGGTTGTTTGGCCTGGAGAAGAAATCCAGCCTGCCAGTGCCTACAAGAGGTCATCAAGAAGTCAGAGCTGCATCTCGTTCCTGTGATTGAGGGGGAGGCTTAAGCAAATCAGTCAGTTTACCTTTAAATTCTTTGTTATTTTCCCGCTCAAGGGCAAGTACCATAGGGTCCTGTGGCAGCACAATCCCACAATCCCTTTGCCACTGTGGATGGTTTCGGAGGGTGAAAAACATATCTGCATATGACACTTCATCCCACTTTCCTCCTCTCCTTAAAAACACATTAGCTGTAAAACAGTATTGTAATCTACTGACCCATTAAGCGGCCACTTTGCCCCATCACCTAATTTGTAAAGCTGCCATCATTGATTACAATATTTAATGAGAGTTTTCTTGCTCTCTGCACCCCTGGTTCCACCAGGGGGGCTTTTCTTTAGAATTTCTTTTCCCTGCCTTCTTTCTGTTCTCTTATCTCCATCTCGCAAACCTTTTGGTTTTAAACTTTCAAATTGTCCTTTTATATTTTTTCTTCCTTTATCAAGCTTTCCCTTCCACAGACCAATGTCAGCACTGTCACCCCTCTTCTCTATCCCAATCCTTGATTCTTATCTCAGGCATACACTGGCTAAAAACCTTCTCACACACACTACAATAAGTCTCCTTGCAGAGATAATATTTAACTCACATTCCGGGAGGAGGGGGTTAACTCACATTCTGGGGGGCACTCACAGCTGCAATGTTGGGCTTTTCCCATTTTTTTTTTCTTTTCTCTCTCTTTTTTCTTTCTCTTCTATGCTAGGTATTTTAAAATTTAACCCTCTGCAGTCTTCCATTCCAAAGGTCCGAGGTAAATCTACCTGTTTGCCAGCTCAATGGACGTTTTAGATTGAAATAGGTGTGTTTCTAGGATTAACCAAGACAAGAAGGGGCTTCAAACCCCTGTAGTGAAACCAATTTGCAAGTCTTTCAAACGTTTTAAGAGCTTCATCCATCTCTGGCCCCCCCCCCGTCTGTGGAGGAATAACATCCCCCGCTCTGGGGTGGATAAGCTGTCCTCCTCAATTCCACTGGTACTCTATCATACATCAAACAATTCACAGAGTAGATTTATAACATAGAACATACAACATATAACAGTGATCTTTCGCTTCATTAATTTCCAGCTGTTTCCCTCACGGGAGAACAGAACTGCGGATCAGAACTCCACACTCGCTTTGTGCTTAGCACGCATCTCAATTGCACTACCACACACTCCCGCACAAGCGCTTGAACTTAAAATAGGCGCTAAATGCTGTTAAAATACACTTGGTACCGATACCGAGCACTTGCAACAGATGTATAAGATGGTAGCTATCACACCCAGTGCTCTTGCTATCCCAGCAAGGAGTACCCAGTTTACCATAGTATAGTTACCTCACCACATGCAGGACGACTTACAGGATCTTGATACTATACTCTTCCCAGTGCTGCTGCTATTCCAGCAGGGAGCACCCCCTTTGGGCCCACACCAACAATTCCCAGGGGCAAGCAGTGTAGTTATCTCCGTGTGCAAGATTTCCTCCTGACAACTTATAGGGTCCTGATAAGCTATACTACTCTTCACCTTCACGTGAGATGTCTCTACATGGCTTATCAGTTCTTCCCCTATTTCCTCTGCAGATATTCCCCCAGATCACATACCTGATCCACCCGCTGATGGGCTGTCTCTCTTCCCACAGTGATCGGGTAGGGATGGGAGATTCTCCGGAGAAATTGTCTGGGGCACACCTAGAACATCTCACTCCCAACCGGTCCTGCAGCTGGATAGAGATGGGGTCCCATCTGGGGTGCCAAATTTTTTTGCAGAATTAAACCCTATAACCCAAAATGAGTTATAAAGCAGGTATGTGTTTATTTTGCTGGTGGGCGCAAGGGAAATAAGCTCTGCCCAACACACACGCTGTATAGCTTAACAAACATCTACTTATAGTGTAAAGACATGCATAATTGTAAGCACCTACTACATATTCATAACCTTTCCCGCTTCGCATTATAATTAGTTCTGGAAGAATCTCTCTAGTCTTGCACCTGTGCAGTGCCTCCTGGTGGTTGCGGGCTGGGGTTTCAGGGATGAAGTCAGTAGTCTTCCTCAGGATGAACTTTTTTAACCTCGAACTGTGCACAGGCGCAGTCCACTTCTGGTTGCTTTCCAGCTTGAGACTGCTGATGTTGCATGGCAGCTTCTTCTTATCAGCAGAAGTTGCATACCAGCTCCTTCTTATCGGCTTTCAAGGTCTCTACTAACAGGCACTGTGAAATCAAACCCTTATATGGTGCGGTTTACAATAAACTCAGCTTCTTCTAAGTTGCTTCAAATTTTATAAGTTTATCTATCAGAGGCAAGCTCATTGCAGCAGTGCATGTGAAGGCAGAATGAAACAAAGCAGCAGAAATTAGTTGAAATAAGAGGTTTGGACTGGAAGTAAGGAAAAACTTTCACTGTGAAGGTGATCAAGTAATGGAACAGTTTGCCCGAAGAGGCTGTTCCATTTCTGTCCATGGAAGTTTTCAGGACCTGATTGGGTAGAGCCCTGAGCAACCACATCTGTCCTCGGAGCTGACCCCACTTTATGGGAGGTCATCTAAGGGAATTCTAGGGGTCTCTTTCAACCTGATTTATCTTCTAACCCTGTGACTGAAAAAGTGTCCTTGTTTGAGGAGGATCCCGGGGGTTTTGCAGTAGTCTTGGGAGCATGCGCTAAGTACAAGTCCATTTGCTGTCATGTGTTTGTGGTCTGTGTCCTTCATGATTAATGCAGCAAGAGCAAGGTGATGTAGCCATCTTTAGTAAGTATTGATAGCCTCAAGATAAATGCCATCCCAGTGTGCACTCTGCAGAAATGTATTCCCAGGCTTTTCCCCATTATTGAAGCTGTTGAACTTTCAAGATATGAAATACTCGGAACAACCCAAATCTTCAGGAAGTTAGCTTAATTGTGCTTCTGAGGAGGTGAATGTACCCTTCTGTGCTTATATAAACACATTTTACTGAAGTCTTTTGTATAAGAAGTCTTGAAGACCAGGTTCCTGTTGTATCTTGCCTACAGGACAGATACCAAAGATATGCCTGTTATCTTGATACTTATCCTTTCCCGGCTGGGAGATAAATGCTTGTTTTGCACTGGCATGTGTTTGTAGGGCAATTTGCAGAGACTTGCTGCCCATTTAGCATTGAGTGGCAGTGAAAGCCAATCTCTGTCTTTAAAGGTGTGAATGGTTTTGCAGCAAGAGGCTTGCTAAATCTTCCAGGTTTGCAAATATTTCCCTGGGTGTTTTGGACCTAGTGCAGCCTCTCTTTTTAGCACACAAAGCAGGGATACCAGCAGAACTCTTGGCATCGGTTGATGCTTTTTTCCCCAGGGGATTTAGGACTGTGAACCCCTCACAGCTATTAATGTCCCTGCTGCACCTGAGTTTCAACTCCTACCCTTCCGCAGTAGCCCGTGGGGTTTGTCCCATACGCGGGACCACTGCTAGCTCTGGAGGGCTGGGATGAGACATCTCCTGGCTTTCTGCACCATGGCCAGGGCAGCTGCTGGGGTATGAAAACACTGAGTCCAGAAAGACCTTTGAGTAGGCTGAAGCGGGCAGGGGCTTTCTTAAAATGGCTTTGAAATTGCATTCACAGCATAAGTGGTTGTTTTCCAGTAAAACTGTTCATTTTCTTGTGCCACAAAGCCTAAAAGGCTCTTTCTTATTCAATGTTGACTCTTTAAGATTGATGTGGACTGCTGGGCAGACTTAGGTTTGCTTTAAAACAAGGGCTGGTGGCATGTCAAAGCTCAGTGAGGTAGATGGGTCACTGGAATTAATGGTGTCTCCACTTTGTGCCATTCAGGCTGTCCTCACTTCTCCTCCACCAGCCACCAGACTCTGTGCACTGGCATTTCTCTCCCCTAGCAGCTTCTTCAGGGAATAAAGCTGACCTGGAAGGCTTTGGTTTGTCCCTGGAGTGTCTGATACGTGAAGTCTGTCCTCCTGCCGCTCCTATTCCATCATAGGGTGCTCTGGTGGGCTCCAAATGTGAAGACGTGCATCAGGCAGTTCGGGACACTACTGCTCACTTGCATATTGTAGCTACTAAGTCACAGGTGAGGCCACTTTATCAGCACAGAGGCTGGTTCCCGTGCAGAGTCAAACTGGTAAATTTAAAGCCCTTTCATCAGCAGCTTTGCAGAGATTGTTTCATACGGAGATGCTTGCAGGCCATTTTTTCATTGCTATAGCTATTACTTTTTCAGCTTATGACACACAGTATTTTGATGAAACCCACCTGCTCAGATTAACGAGTTCATTCAGCCACACAGGAACCAGGTTTGCCTTTTTCTGTTTGTATGGAGGATAGGAGTGAAGTAATGACTTGGGCAGCATCTCCAAAGATTTCGTTGATTCACATGTTATACTTAGCATGAAATCCTACTGGGGGCATAGAGCCCACCAGGAGAATCTGAGGGAATCTGGAAAGCTGCTCCTAGGTGCCTTTCTGATCTTCATTATTGTCTGTGCCTAAGAATGGCCCCTCACTTAGGTTTCAGTTTGCAAGTGGGGGCAATTGGCATTAGGGCTACTGAGACCCTCCAGCTGTCCGCCCCGTCCTGCTCTACAGATACCACAGCTCCTGAACCTTGGTGTTTACTGCTTGGCATTTTATAAAGACCTGAAATCTGTGCTGGTTTGTCTTAAATGCCAGTCTCCAAACTGTGATAGGTTGATACCTGCCCTGGTGGCAGAAAACAGTGACTGCTTCTCCCATCAGACCTAATGCTGCACTTGTATACCTTTGCCCATGCCCCAGCCTCCAGCACCAGCTCTCCACTGCAGGGCATAGCCAGGATCCTGCCAACAGGTGAAGAGATGAAGCTATGTCTACAAGGATATAGTTTCAGCCTGACGCTAGGGGCTGGGCTGTGGGTCACAGTAGGGAGAGGGCAGGGGGGCTGGCGCAGCTGGGATATATTCACATGGCACAGCCTTAAGAGGTTTAGCTCAGGGCACATAAAGAAATGGTCTTCCAGTTCTTCACCAGGTAGATGGGATGGCAGAGTAGGGAAGTGTCAGAGGACTGGAGGAAAGACTTTTCCTAGTACTCAGGAGCAGCCTAAGTATGCTGTCCAGAAATATCCTGGGACAATTATTAACTGGTCTGTTTTCAAGCACTAGTAGATCAAGGAACAGCCAGTCTAGTAAGGCTTTAGTATGGCCGTATCCCATAAAACTGATCTAATACTGTTCTTGAGAGTAGCAGTCCTTGTAGATCATAGGAAGGAGGTGTAATACATGTTTATCAATTGACCTGGAAGCATCCAAAGTGAGGTTGGATGGGGCCTCGAGCAGCCTGGTCTAGTGGGAAGTGTTCCTGCCCATGGCATGGTGTGTGGAAGTGCGTAATCTTTAAGATCCCTTCCAACCCAAACCATTCTATGGTTCTGTGACTTCAGGAACACTGTTGGCACAAGCCCATAAGCAAAATACAAGGCAGGTGAGAAGGTGGATGTGGCATGGTGGAAGTCATTCTCAGCAGAGTGGGCAGGGCAGCTAGGGATGCTTCAGGGACTAGGGCTGGGCTGAAACCCAGCAGTAATCAGGGGCGACTAAGCAGACTTAAAAATGCTTTGGTGCCAGAACTGAAATTGTAAATGAGCTTGACATCCTCAGCAGCAATTTGCAGTCAGTGAGAGGAAAGTCAATAAAGATGCAAACCAAATGTGCAATATGAAGTGAGCACTGATTGGGGAATCAGAAGGACCGTAAGGGAGGTTTGAGCTCGGGACTTGGCTGTACTGCCATGCACTTGCTAACACTGAGTGGAACCCTGGAAGAGTTGCCCCATAAGCACATCCAGTGCTCAAGCTGGACATTGGATGCTGGTCTCTAAGGAAGGGTCATCTCTGCTGCTGCAGAAGGGATTGCAGCATGAGGCGGAGGTACTGGCTGCTGTCATCATCCTAGCTATGAGTTCAGCACAGGTTAGTTTCTCTGTTTGACTTTCACCTTTCAGAAGTGATTTGGAAAGTAACATTAAATTTAGTACAAAAGTGAAGGGCAGAAGGAGGCTTTGTGATTCATTCCAAAACGTGTTGTTAATGTTAAAGAGAGGAGGGGGGAAAAAAGAGTTACAGGCAACATCAGAGAATCGTATTGCACAAAACTGAAGTGCAGCCAGCTCAGGGGCAGGATTCTATTTGTGCTATTTAGTACCAGATAACAGCATTCAGAAATGTGGAGGGCTAAGAACTGCTTAAAGGATGAGAGAAAGGCTGTGGATGTAGTGTACCTAAAGGCAGAGCCTTTGGCACACTTTTTCACAGTATTCTGCTTGAGAAACTGGCTGCCACTGACCTGGACAGGCTGGCTTAAAAACTGGCTGGATGGCTGGGCCCAAAGAGTGATGCTAAATGGAGTTAAATCCAGTTGGAGCCTGGTCACATTTGGTGTCCCCAGGGCTCAGTGCTGGGTCCGGTTCTGTCCAATGTCTAAATGACCTGGACAAAGTGATCGAGTATTTCCTGAGTAATTTCATGGATGACAGTAAGCTGGAAGGAAGTGTCGACATGCTTGAGGGTAGGGAGGCTCTTCAAAGGGATCTGGACAGCCTGGATTGATGGGCTGAGGCCAACGGGATGAGGTTCAACAAGGCCAAATGCAGAGTCCTGCACTGGGAGCACAACAACCCCATGCAGTGCTACAGGCTTGGGGAGGAGTGGCTGGAAAGCTGCCTGGAAGAGAAGGACCTGGGGGTGTTGGCTGACAGCCAGCTGAACATGAGCCAGCAGTGTGCCCAGGTGGCCAAGAGGGCCAACAGCATCGTGGCTTGTATCAGAAACAGCGTCGCTAGCAGGACCAGGGAAGTGATTGTGCCCCTGTACTGAGCACTGCTGAGGCTGCACCTCGAATCCTGTATTCAGTTTTGGGCGCTGACTACAGGAAAGACGTTGAGGTCCTGTAGTGTGTCCAGAGAAGGGCAACAAAGCTGGTGAAGGGGCTGGAGAACAAGTCTTACAAGGAGTGACTGAGGGAACTGGAGTTGTTTTGTCTGAAGAAAAGAAGGCTGAGGGGAGACCTTATCACTGTCTACAAGTCCCCGAGAGGAGGTTGCAGAGAGGTGGGTGTTGGTCTCTTCTCCCTGGCGACAGGTGGTATAACATGAGCGGAAATAGCCTCAAATTGCACCAGTGGAGGTTCAGATTGGACATTAGGAAATAGTTCTTTGCCAAAAGTGGTATCAGGCACTGGAACAGCTGCCCAGCGAGCGGACTGAGTCCTCATCCCTGGAAGTATTTAAAAGATGGGTAGATGAGGTTCTCAGGGATATGGGTTAGTCATGGACAGGTACGGTTGGACTCTGATTTCAAAGGTTTTTTTCCAGCCAATTAATACTGTGGTTCTAAGACATGAAGGATATTATCCTAATCACTGAGACTCTTGAAGCAGAGCCAGGCTGGCAGAAGTGGTTACTGGCAGAGAAGTTAGCTGGGATATACAAGCATTTTCTTGTAAAACAATGTAATGGGGTTTTCAGAAGAGGTCAAATGGTTCTCATCCTGTCTAAATGAACATTGGCTCTCCTACATGCTGAGGTTTTGATTTCTTACTGACTTATGGGAGCGGAGTGAAACAAGCTGAGGCTGATGCTGTTTTCTTACCATGTCAGATTGGGAGTGACCCAGTTCTTATTGAAAGAGAAAAAGCTGAGAGGTGCAGCTCCCACAGTTAAGCCACCCAACACAGACATTCTCTTCCCCCTGTGTCACACATCCTGGGGCAGTGGGCTGGGGATGCTGCAGGGCAGAGGGATGTGCTTAGCCCTCTCCTGTACAACTGCACATGTAGCTACCTCCTTACTGCAAAGCACACCTGACTTGGCCCAAAAAGTAGCTTTCACAGATGCCTGCTCATCTTCCTGAGGTCAAAGTTGCACTCAAAGGTGCCTCTAAAGGCATCTGTCACAGAGCTGGGGTCCATCCTTTCACCAATAACATGAAAGAGCTGTGAGAACCCGTGAATTTTAGGGTCTCCCTGGTGCTGGTATCGATAGCCAAGGACCAGCATGCCTGTGTTGTCATCACAGAAGTAGGGAAGCGACAATGTTTTCTGAGTTGGGTCTCCTTTCATCCTGCCAAGCCCCTGACTGTGCTGGGTATCAGAGGGACCGCGTACTGTCTTAAAATCCTTATTTGTACTTGAAAATGTTCTCCTAGAGAAGTGTATTCTGGATGGAATGGGTGTCTAGAAATCATGCACAGTAAGAATTTCACCGCATGGCAGCTTGGCTTTGGTTCAAGCTGAGGCTACCCTACCTGCCCAGTACCTTTAGGATGCTTCAGCAGCTGATTTGGTGCTAGGCAGGTGCTGGGGATGGCCTGCCCACTTATTAAATGTATTACCTGAGAGTTTGAAACAAGTCATCTGTGGAGTTTGCAAATAAATGAGGTATCATGATTCAGCCAAGAAAATGAGGGGAATCTATCACAAGGACAGTGAAAGCCAAGCAGTGAAAGAGATGTCAACTGGTAAAGGGCAGCATGATATTAAATTATCCCTCACCTTTTGCTCTTGCACAGATTTTATTCTTTGTTGCCAAGTTACCAGGTACATTTGCCTTGTTCTTACACACATATATATTTCCCCCCAGCCTTGCTTCTGGTTGCTGTCAGACTGTTTTTGAGCATGCTAGCATTGCCCAGACTGTTGCCAGGGAATGAAGGCTTGTAAGACTGGAAGAAAAGGACAGCAAAGGCAGCAGCCACTGCAGACCCAGCTGTGTGTTTGAGGCACACAGTAAGGGCAGGGTAGGTCAAAGTAGCTCTTCAGTAGCCTTCTTCAT
Organism: Cuculus canorus; assembly: GCF_017976375.1. NCBI lineage: Eukaryota > Metazoa > Chordata > Aves > Cuculiformes > Cuculidae > Cuculus > Cuculus canorus. The sequence continues at coordinate 68,840,733 of NC_071441.1, read as the reverse complement.
GGTCTACAAAAATCAAGTAGTTTGTTCTGCTGGCAGAGAAGTTGGTTACTTTTGTGTGGTGCTATTTGGAGGGTCCTGCTCTCCCTCAGATCCGACAGCATTTCTCTCCCTGGGCTTGCCAGGGTGCTGTGCTGCAGGGCCGGGACAGGATGACAGCAGAGTATAAAGACAGAGGGGTTCAAGTCACCTTGGAGCTGTGGGCCAGACAAGAGCCTGGGCTGAATTTAAGGCTGTAAGTGTAATTCGTAGAGCAAGCGGAGAGAAATGAGATGTTAAAAACTCTGAATGTGATTTGATGCTGGAGCTACAGTAATAGTCTTGGATGTGCACTGTGGCATGCTTACAGAATAGCTGTGCAAAGCCTCAGTGGGGAACCACTAGATTTTGGGAGATGGAATATATTTGCATAATTCATAGATAGAGGATCTGTTGGTCTGGATGCAACTGAGCTGAATTTCTTGTCTGCCTGTTTGGGAGTCAGGCATCAAAACAGCTCATTTTTGTCAAATTTTTTCTGCGACTGTAACACAGCAGAGTTAGGTCTGCTATTGCCTGTACATCAAGCATGGAGGATGTATTGTTACCCTGATGATAATTTAAAAATGTTCTTATTCAATGAAAAGCTTCAGACAGAGACTGCAGGATTCACCTGATACCATCACAGAGATAACTGGGCATCTGCTTAAATTCAGTGCTCCTTTTCAGGAGCTACTAACATACCAGTTACTGCCCTTCCACGTGGGAGAAGTTTGAACATCTGCCAGGCATATCCACCATCAGACTCTCTAGTGCTTTTGGATTGTAAGTCTAGATTTTGATCGTGTTTGATGCTGGCTCGTAAATCCCCATCGTGCAAGGAACTGCTTAACTCAGCAGCTTGGGCTTCATTTGGAGGATGGAATGTGCCCTTTGGACTGGGCACACGGGTTTACAGGGACCATAAATGAAGTAGCTGTTGCAGTCATTGGTTGCTGCTCCAAGTTTTATTCTTCCTGAGGACCTGCAGCGAAGCTGGGAGAAGCAGAGGAGCATACTTGGACTTTCCTATTTTAGACACTTTCAGATTTCTTTTACCTCTTTCTCTGTCCTTCCCCAGCTTTCATGTTCTTCGAGTCTGATTTATGTCCCTATAAGGAAGTGGCCACATTGTTCCTAACGTCTCTGTAACAAAAGAACTGAAATGCCCTTTTGCATTATCTGAATTCTAGTAAGAATTAAGGTGTCTGCCATGGTCTGCGAACAGCAGGGCTGCAGACCTTGCACAGTCTCTGATTTGCTTCTACACAACCTGCAGAAGGTATCTGATAAAAGCAAGTATTGTTAGAAGGGCCCAGCTCCATCCCTGGGGTCATGCACCACAGTGGTAATGCTTTTTCAGGGCTGAAAAAGAAGTTTGAAAATTCCAGTCCGTTGTTTCTAATCTGCTCCTGGGTGAGTGTGGGTGAGTGACTGTGGTAGGCCCAGGTCTTAGCACCTACAGGAAGGGAAGTGCTGGGACCAGCCTAGGCAGCATGAGAAGTGGCCTGCAGGAAGGAGGGGACTGCTCACAGGGAGACCCTTGCTCATTTGTAAGCTCTGACAAGGATGCTGCTTTAACATGCTTTTTGTTCCTACAGAGTTCTTGGTACCATTAAAACTCAAGCTGATTTCCCAGGACAGGGCACTGCACTGTCATGTTACTGTGTGCTGTCTTCCTGTCACAGTTATGCTTTCTATTTTGGGGACCCTGAGCAAGTTCCCGTATTTCCCATGGTTTCGTTGAACTGGGAAGCATCACATTCTGACAAGTACTGCTGTCTTGCTGTGATGCTGAAGATAAAAGTCTGGGTGATGCTGCAGTACTGAGTGAGGCATCAAGGGCCAGAGAGGTGGAAGCAGTCCTGCCCTGTGAGCTGTAGGAGCCCAGAATGACGTAGCGTGTTGTATGTCAGTGAATATGTAAATATGTTTGTCCGCCGCATGTGGAAAATTATACAAATATCAGCCCTCATAAAAAATGGCAATTTGCAGCAGATGCCTGACAGTGCCTGGGTGGGAGCGCTCATCGGGGCACTGCTCTGGCCACTGATTGCCTGCCCTGAGAATAAGAATGCCCTCTGGAAGTGCTTGCTCTCCAAGAAAAGGGTTTGAATGTAGCTCTGGACATCCTGGCTCCCCATGAGTCTGATACTCAAATCACATGTGGAGCTGGAGGGTATTCCTGTGGGTCATGGTTGCACTTCTTTGGGTCATATACTAAGGGAAGGCTTATCTTGCTGAGAGGCTGTCATTGCGTGTAAGCAGTGCTCTATAGTTTAGAGGGACAGTGACCACAAGAGCAGTGGGGTAGAGAATAGCTGTGCACTTTTGGTGAGTATCTGGAGTGGGAGATCCAGCTGGACCCAACCCCATAATCCTTAATCCCAGGCCCTGAGCCAGCAAGGTAGCTCGTGGGACTGGAACCTTGAGGAGAACTGCAGGATTTCAGTTCTGCCATTCTTTGGGCACAAAGCCCTGCCTAAGCCCCAGGCAGATACGCAGCTGGTGCTGGTCAAATGCAGCTCTGCTGCTCTACAGCACTGCTAGGTTGCCTCAAGTGTTGTGGGAAGCCTTATGCTGTTTAGTTTACTCCCAAAGCACCAATCACAGTGTTGGTCTGACCCCATTTGCCTCTCTCCCGACAGTGCCTGTAAGCCTCTAAATCAAAGCCCCTGAAGTCCTTCTTAATGCCCGTGGCCCACCCCTCCATCTGGAGCGTCTGACAGCTGATATGAGGTTGATGTTTCCAGCTGAAGAATTGAAATAGTTTGTTCTTTTCCATGATTCCCTTGGCAAGGGAAAACAAGCCCATTTGTTTAGAAGCTCATAAAAGAGGAGCTTTATAGTAGGAACATTCATAAACTTGTTTGCTTTTGACCTTCTCCACATTGCTGGCGGTTTAGAGCTCTTGTCCCAGGCATCGCGCTTGTCTGGGCTGTCAGTGGCATTTTTTTTAAAAAAAGCAACCTCAACCGGAGCAATTTGCATTGCTCAGCGCTCTGACACTGAGCCTTCAGACGTGCCACCTTTCTCCTCTGCAGTACTCTGCAGATGTGATACATTGACAGCCTTGTAGAGCAACAGTGCAGACCTGGATGCTGAAAAGAAACCTAATGGCCACTAATTCCATATTTGTTTGGGGTTTTCTTTCTAGATTAATTGATGCTACTCAAGCAATGGGCATTTCGCAGGCTCTTAGGTTACTAAGCATTGAGCTTGTACTGTTGCAGAGAAGGGCTGAATCATATTCTTAAATTAATAAAACGTATTCTGTGATGGCAAGCAATTAAACCTTAGGTCATGGGGGTTTGAAAGAGAGTTTGTTTCCTTTCAGAGAAGGTAAGGTAGCGGGCTTAAAGCACACGCTAGGTCAGCCACCTTTACTGATAGCCTAGGGGTAGGAAATTTGGATTACTTTGGCTGGACTGTGGGATCTTAAGTGTCAGGTCCAGGCTCAGAATTTAATGCTGGCATCTGATATTTTTAGCAGATAAAAATGAAAGATTTTTTCTACCTATGCTTCTGCTGACTGGAGAAGGGCTCTCCAAACTGCAGATCCTCATCTATGGCTGATGCTTTGGATTCCCTCCTTAAATTATAGGCTGTCATGGGTTTCTTCAAAATATGTCTGAGAACCCTGTCCACTTTCTGGCCTCTTCCCCACCTGGAAACATCTTGTTTTACTTCAGTCTGGAGGGAGTCTTCCTCATCTTGTTTTCTGCATCTGTAAGATCTTTGCATGTTTTCTTGCCCAGACCAAGGACATCACGAATTGCTGGATGTTGGGTGCTACAAAGACACGGTGGCACATGAGACTGCCTGTGCTTGCAGATTGCCAAGCTGTTTGCTGTACACGGATCCAGATGTAATTCACCAACTCATTTGTGGGTGATGGGAAAGTACATGCACTAATTTGATACAAAACCGTCCATGCTCTTTGGAATAAGCTGTTAGAGGGTAACTGTCGGATTTAAGATAATTTCTAGATTCAAATTGTGAGCATGGCACAATGTTGAAATAATATGTCTCATCTATCTCCTAAGTGCTAGTAAACAAGACACAGCTGGCAGGAGATGTACAAGTAGTTCAGTCCTAATTTCCCCTGTATTCCCACCATACTTGTTAGCATAAAATATTCCTGTCCTTAGTTTTTCTGAAGACAAAAAAAAGGAAAAGAAACAGAAAGCTGAAAGTCTCTATGGTGGATTTAAGGTGAGAGTCCAGCACGTTTGCTGAAAACTGCTCGCTTCAGCACCAGGGAAGAGAGGCACATCATGTTTTATTAGCCTTTGCAAGCTGTAACAGTGTTGGGAGCTAATTGCAATTATTGAGAGATAATGTTAAGTTAACACATTCTCTTGAGTAACTACCACTGTTCCCTCTGGAGTCCCGGTGAAACATGCATTATCATGCAGTCAGTGGTGTGGCAGGTCTGTGTCAGTGCCATAGGTCTGAGGTCCATGCCAGCGGGAATCCTGCCCAAGTGGGACCTCAGGTCTGTCTCCCTCCAAACTCACCTCTCCTATTTGGCTACTCTTTACCTGGCACTTCTCTAGATGCTGTGGAAAAAGGATGTGTGTGCAGGCATAGCATCCGAATCAGCTGGACTAGAATGGGCTGCCAGCACCAAGCTGTCCTGTGCTATGCATTTGCCTGTGCTTTGCTGGGTTTAGTCCAGGTCACACCCTTAATCACACTGTCCATGTTCCCATCACTTGCGTGTTAATTACTAGTCTAAGACGTCAGTGTTATTATTAAGCTGTAAACATTGGAAAGCTTTGGAATAAGAGGCAGCAGGTATATCGGACAGCATTCCTGGCTTTGTGCATCAATCTGTGTTAGACTCTGTTTTAACACCTGGTTGTCTCATTACTTGCAGCAGTGAGAGGATGGATTAAGACTTGTGGGGTTAGCAGTGCTGGTTCTAAGCCTTCTCCAGTCCAGATCAGCTGGAGCCGTGCCAAGGGTCTTGGAAAGAGGTTGAACCCACATCAGGAAACTGGTCCTCACTCCATGAGTCCATACAGTTCATAGCCTGCATGCTGGTTACTTATAGGCCCCAATTGCAGATGATAATTGTGTGCTGAGGCTGTTTTTCGTGGGACCTTTTCTCTCTGATTTTTCCAGCCATTGTTCTGCTGCTGAGGGTTGTTCTTGCCTGATTAATTGCTCCTGTGTTCTTTACCCTTTTTTCCCCAGGCGCACGTGTTTGATCTGAGCGTTAATAAGTATGAAGCACTTTGCACTCAGCTAGTGGTGGCCAAGAAGAAAAATAAAATAACCCATATCCAGTTTAACCCTGTCTACCCTGTTATCGTCGTTGGAGATGAACAAGGCCATGTTATCTCCTTGAAGCTCTCGCCCAATCTGCGCAAGGTGCCCAAGGTAAGGACGACATGCATTCCTCTAATGGAATTACCAAAACACAGCAGGTCTCTTTGTCCCTTATCACTGTCCTCTCTCCTTCTTCACAATGATGTTGGCAAAGCTGCTGTCTCTTGAGATTACCCCAAGCGTTTTGGGTAGGATGTCTGGGATGATGGATCCCTGCCTCTGTTTCTGTATGAGTCAGAAGGCTCAGTTTGCTCCTGGGCAGGAGTGAGGAGTGGTGTGAGGGGATTTTGCTGTCTGGGTTCGCTTTCTTACCATGGTCCAGATGAGTCCAGAAGGTCTGCAGACATTCATTTGTTTCCCAAAGCTCACATCTTTTCTGAGCTCTGGGTTTTATTGGCAAGCATTGAAACCAAGTAAAGGAGATTCCAGCTCCTTCCTGAATTCTCTCACAGAGCCTGTTCTGTCTGTCTGTTTGCACCTCTGGACCATCAGATCCTGTCTCCTGACCACTGTGTCATCTCTCCTGTAAGTGAGCAAGCATTGTCTTTAATTTGTGAGGAGACTCGGGATCCTTGACTTAAGTGACAGCAGATGATGCATGTGCCTCTGTGGAGCCTCTCTTCCCACTCAGCCATGAGGGCCAATCATGAAGGATGTTTTACTGGATCTTTTACTGGACTTTCATTCTGGGATTCAGCCAGCCATGAAGTGAATGGCTGTAAATGCAGTGTCCTTTCCGAGTCCATGAAATTCTCCTATCAGTTGTCTTTTGTGTAGTGGAGCTTTTATAATTTCGGGCTTTTTAGAGCTGATCCAAGAAGGCAACCTCTCAAGATGATGATCTTGTATTTATATACCCCCTAAAAGGTTTTATATGCTCTACTAACCCACTATATTAGGAAGGGTCTTGGCTAGGACCTAATCACTCTGGTGTCACTCCAGAGGCTTCTGAATGATTTTTTAAAAGTTTCTTCTGCTCAACACCCCTGGAAATGTGAATCTTCCCTATGCTGAGAAGGCATTGAGAACACAGTAGTGTGGCAGTCTGTTTGGGGCTGGATGTGGGAGCTGTGGAGGAGAATGTTTCCCAGGCATCACACTTAGTTCTGTTTCCATCAAAACTGCAGCCTGAGACCATCCAAGCTCTCAGGGCTGTTATCAGCTTGGCCCAGGATAGGTTTCCTTGTTGCTTTGAGTCCTTCCTTGGTGTGGGCATGCACCATGTTTGCCATGGACCCTGGTTGCAAAAAAGTTCAGCAGCAGAAATGGGTTACATGTATATAAACGCAGGTCCCCTCCTCTACATCCCAGCTATGAGATGAACAGCACCCAGCAATACTGTTCTGTGCGTCAGAAAGATTTCGTATGTCTCCTTCCACTCTTGGTGATCAGCAGCAGTAGCTCTCCATGCAGGTATGAATGTCATCATTTCCCTTTGCCAACTTTCTTCCGAGGCAAATTGCATGTTGTTGACAAAGCAGTTTAAACTGTGAGTTCAGGAGTGGCTTAAGTGCTTGTGGCAGACCTTGAACCAATAGGTACCATATCCCAGGCAACATATAAATGGGATGGAAATGGGCTCTGCTGCTCTGATGTTATTAAGCTATCTATCTTCTGCATGCTTGGTTAGGTTTGAAGGGATACTAAACACTGAGCTAAATGTTTCTTGCGCATGCAGAGGAGGAAGGATATTCAGGCATGGCTGGTGATGTGTGTGGGTCCTGTGGCTTTCTGAAACAGACAAAAATTTAAAACAGGTGACATGCAATGCAAGAGCAACATTGCAGATCTGGCCCAGACAGCTCTTGCTGCCTTTCTGCACTGCAAGGGACAAATGAGCTGGGTCACTAAAGCCGGTTTTTGTGGCTGATGTGGCATCTGCTGCACCAAACACTGGTGTCCAGGATCCTGTGGTGAGGAGTTTTACCTGGTGTGAGAAGGTGTCTTAACAGAGGGAGGTCGAGCCTTGGCAGAACAGGCAGTGACATCTGCTGTGTCCTCCTGACCACTTCCTTGCTGTGCCAGCACCAGCCTTTGTGTCCTTAAGTAGCAGCAAGCGTCCAGCCACATTTGCAAGAGTGTCACCTCTCTGTGGGGAGTCAGATATACTCCCAGAGTATTGATCCTGGCTACTCTGAAGAGCAAGTCAGCATCCTCTTTAAACCCTTACTCTATGCATCTAGCTTTCCTCTGTAAAATTACTTCACTCGTCTCTCTTTTCTGGGAGTCACCAGAGCTGAGTCAACGGTTGCAGAATGTCCATAGATTTTTCTAAGTGGATAGAGTCCAAAACTGTGCAGAGGCATTCTAGCATCCGTCTCTTCATAAACAGAGGAATCTGTCTGTTCCTAGCTTAGTACCTGGGTCTGTTCTCTCCAGCACCTCATCCACAGAAAGCCCAGTAGGGAAACCTGCCCTACACCCAGAAGGAGAAGCCGTGTTTCCGGAGGCTGGGGCCTTCACACCAGCCCTAACATCTGTGAGCTCAGGCTGCCTGGTCTTGTTTCCATTAGCTCCTTTGGAGATGGGAAAGTGCCTTTTTCTGACACCTGGCAGAATTCAGGTGCCAGTGGTACAGGGAGGACAGCCAGGGCTTCATCCAGGTCCCACTGCCCCTGTATTCCACACCAGTGTCTCAGGGATTTGCCTGTGAAGCTTCTCCACCAGCTTCCCACACAGCTGGGACAGCAGCTTCTGACAGGCATGACTAGCACACTAATCACCCTTTTTGAGAGAGGTCTTAATAGCCACGTCATTCCAAACTCTCTTTTTCCCCTAAAAATAGATGTAGTGCTGCCTGCTCCATGTTCTGTGGATTCCTTGGCTGTCAATGGGTTTCCAAGACAGGGAACACCAAGAGAGACTGAGCTAACTTCATCCTGGTGGGATTTCAGCTATTCTGATCTTATTCTGGTTTGCCTGTTAGTTAAAGCTGGTGCAGTGAATAAGTGGAAATAGAAAGCATAAGGACTCCTGGGTTCTAAAAGACATGGGTTCATTTCTCTCTTCATGTCCTTGAGTGAGGAGGGGAGATTCAAGTGCTCTTTAAATAATTCACAGGGTTGATCTGCAGCTTAATTAATTCATGTTTGTAAAACACTTTGGAATCTTTAAGAAATATCATTTAATACGTCAAGTGTTACTGTCAGCAGTGCTAGCACAGCCTCATTTAAGAACACTTGGCAGAACTAATATGCCTACGTTCAACAAGGCCAAGTGCTGGGTCCTGCACTTGGGGCACAACAACCCCATGCAGTGCTACAGGCTTGGGGAGGAGTGGCTGGAAAGCTGCCTGGAAGAGAAGGACCTGGGGGTGTTGGCTGACATCCGGCTGAACATGAGCCAGCAGTGTGCCCAGGTGGCCAAGAGGGCCAACAGCATCCTGGCTGGTATCAGAAACAGCGTGGCCAGCAGGACCTGGGAAGTGATTGTGCCCCTATGGTCAGCACTGGTGAGGCTACACCTTGAATCCTGTGTTCAGTTTTCTGTCCCTCATTACAAGAAGGACATTGGGATCTTGTAGTGTGTCCAGAGAAGAGCAACAAAGCTGGTGAAGGGGCTGGAGAACGAGTCTTACAAGGAGTGGCTGAGGGAACTGCAGTTGTTTAGCCTGGAGGAGAGGAGGCTGAGGGGAGACCTTATCGCTGTCTACAAGTCCCCGAGAGGAGGTTGCAATGAGGTGGGTGTTGGTCTCTTCTCCCAAGTGACAGGTGATAGGACAAGAGGGAATGGCCTCAAGCTGCCCCAGAGGAGGTTCAAGTCAGATATTAGGAAAAACTTCTTTACTGGAACAGCTGCTCAGGGAGGTGGTTGAGTCACAATCCCTGGTGGTATTTAAAAGATGGGTAGATGAGGTGCTTAGGGATATGATTTAGTAGTGGACAGATACGGTTGGACTTGATGATCTCAAAGGTCTTTTCCAACCTAGGGATTCTATGAACTCATGGGTCGGGATAAACGCAGTTTAATAAAACAGAAGCAAAGGAAAACAAAAGATTTATTTTCTACTTCCCGTCAGCAGTCAAAGTCCAGTCACTTCCTGGGAAGCAGGGCTTCAGCACGCAGGTGGTTGCTTTAGAAGACAAATGTCATAATAATAAATGTCTCCTTCCTCCTCTCCTTTCTCTTAGCTTCTGTTGCTGAGCAGAAGTCTTATGGCATAGGATATCCCTTTGGTCAGCTTGGATCAGCTGTCCTGGCTATGCCCCCTCCTAGGATCTTGCCCACCTTCCAGCCTATGGGTGGGTGGGGAATGGTGGACCGAGATGCTGACCAAGAACTGCTCATCAGCAGCCCAGATACTGATGTTTTAACATCTTTTTAGCTAGGAACACAAAGCACAGTACCATGAAAGCTGCTGTGGGGAAAATTAACTAAATCTCAGCCACACCCAAAACACCAAGATACACAGTAAAAGCTTCAAAAAATGTCTAGAACCCCCTGTGAGACTTTGTCTCCTAAATCATTTAGTGGCACATGGGAGGGGGGAGGCTGGGGAAAGGGTGTATTTGTTGTTGAGAAGAACATGAAAACGGGCTCTGAGATCTCACAGGCACTTGTTGAGAGCACGTCTTTGTGCCCAGAGGGTATGCAAGTCCCTGTGCTCATGCCAAGCACAGTGGGCATCCTTGTGCCTTTGCCTTGGTGATTTGAGTCCTAGAGCGCTCCATAGCCCCACAGGTTGACGTCTGTGGGGTAGGACAGAGACATCCACCTGCCCCAAGGCAGTGACCTGTATTTATTTCTGTGAAGTGTGGTTGTGGTAGAGGTTTTCTGTGCCTATTGCTGTTGTCTCCAGATTGTGTGAGTCCTCTGGGAATGTACTACCCAAGTGCTAAGCACCAGCTCCAGGAGCCTGGGAAGGACAGAGGTTGATTGTGGGAGCAAAGTCAGCTGAACCCAAACCTTGTGGGAAGAGCAATGGCAGAGAGTGGAGCTTGCTGAAGTTTGGTTTGCAATCAAACTTATCACTAGCACAGTTCTGCATTGCCATGCCAAACAGTCATCCCCCTGAGCACTCAACCCTGCTTGGGCAAAAAGCTCATACTAACATATATTGGTTCTGTGAGAGGAGACCTGGTGAAACTAGTTTGGGTCTTTCTGCCAGAGCTCAGAGGTGGGGCAGAGTTACTTGTAGTATTTTAAGACGCAAAGGTAGGAGCAAGTGGCTCTCTGCTATTGTCCAAAATGCTTTTGGACTCCAAGCGCTCCTTACATATTGCAGCAGTTGTCAGGCAGGAATTGTTTAACTAATAAAGTATTGTTCGTAATTTGTAATGACCTTGGTGGCTGAGTTCACCCAAGGGGAACATTGCTGTAAGAAGAATCAGTTTGGGGCAGAGCTGTTTAATTAGTAAGCCTTTCGGGTTTCATTTGAGGTTGGAAGAAATTAAAGCATTTTGTCATCACAGTCAGAAGAATGTAGCTGCTTGTGGGCTTTAGTTTTTTTTTTAAAAACTGCTAGAATAGCCCAGCACAACCAAAATTAAGTAGGAGATGGTCAAAAAAGTGTGTTTGGAAATGTTGGGAGACCACAGAAGAATGGGAGAAGAGAAGAAAAGAAAGCAGGTCAAAGAAATGTTACAGCACAGCATTTGGTGGGGCTAAGGCAAATTTATTGGCCAGTGTCCAGGCCAACAGGCAGGGAGGCAGCCAGCTTCTTGCCCTGATGCTTGTCTTGGATATTTATCTTAGATTATCTAGGATGATTAGCTCAGTCTCTATTACTGCTACACTGGTTTCTTCACATGCAAGTCTCCTCTTTCGCTGCCCCTTGGGGACAACCAAGTTACTTCTCAGGGAGTAAATCCTCTATGACAGCGTCTAGCAGGGCTATGCATAGGTCAGAAGATGCAGGCACAAACCTGTGAGTCCAACACTGGGCACTGGTGAGCAGCTTGTGGTGTGGGGGACAAGCGAGGAGGCACGGAGTGGCTTTGAACCTTCCTATCAATGTGCACATGCTGGGCAGCTGCTCTGCTCTCCCTGTGCCTTATCACACCAGCCAGCATCACCTCTGGACTCCCTGTGCCCCCTCTGCCTCTTTGCAGCCCTGATGATTTTGCCATTGGACAGATACAGCCTAAGCTGCTCTGCCATTGAGTTTTGCTGCCTGAAGCACTTCAGCTCTTCGACTGTAGCTGGTGGCAGTGTCTGGGAGAGGTCAGTCAAGATTTTGGGGATTGTGATGAACCGTGGAAGGGTATTGGGGTTTTCAGGCGGTGAAGGAGGGAAGGGGATTTAGGGAAGACTGATTGAAGTATGCAAAGTTTTAGGGAGACGGAAGGAGAGTGGCTGAAATCTGTTCTTCAGCCTGTGCCCCTTCCCAGCAATGCCTTCTCTGGTATTTCCTGGGCTTGAGGTTGTTCTCTCCTTGTTCTCCCCAGCAGCACCTACTGCACACAGTGTATTCTCAGTGGGGGTCCTTCCTTTTGTCCCTATACCCAGCCTTGGTGGGATGCAGCTCAGATCCCAGGGCTGGTACTGAACTAGGACAGTGTGAATGGATGGTGGGATGCTTGCTCCTGAATCTCACTGCTTTGTGTCTTTGCGTTGCTATGACTTAAGAGTTACAGGGAGCAACCTGAACGAGTTAAGGATAAGGAGATTATTTCTGTTCATAGTGTTTTCCTGCAATTGTTGTGGAGGTGTTTCAGTAGCTGTGAGGGGTGAACTGACTGGCACAAGAAGACAGACCTAACTCCCTCCTGTCACAGGACTTGCAGTTCATCTGCATGTAGGACTGTCTGTATTTAGAGAAGGAAGCTATAGATTAGATATGCTCTCTGAGGTCATCTCAGTCCTGGACTGGTAAGCAGTTTAGCACTGAGAGAAGTACTTTTTGTCCCCAAGCTTTGGATTTCAATAGCTTTCGTGTGATACCATTCTGTCTGAGAGAAAAGCACTCCCCTCTCTAAATGGCTCAAGTTCTGCTCTTCTAATGGTGTAATTCTTAGTACCTCAGTTTTCATGCAAGTTGTCCTCTGTTGTTGAGATTCCCACAGTTGCTTCTGTGCTGCTCGAGCAGTGGCCAATTTCCTCATATTTCTTCAGGGCTGGTTAATTGTGCAGTGACCCAAAAGCACAGAGCACAGGCAGTGCTGGGGGAATTCGGCTTCGAGCACTGTTTTGCCTTGCCTATCCCAGGACTGCCTCTTCCAGATGCAGCTTGGCTCCTTGATAAGGAGGTAGACACAAGTAAGCCTGGGTCTTGTAACAGCTGACACGCAGCTTGATGGCTTTGCTTCCTCTGAGATTTGCAAATGCTTTTTGATTTCATTTGAGTTCCTCCCATTATTTAGGCTGCTCTCTGCACCGGTAGGAGAAGAGCTGAGCACTGTGGAGTGGGTACAGAGACTCATGAAACCCTGTTTCTGCCCATTTGTAGCTTTCAGTGTTGCTTGTGTAGGCCATGTAAGGACATATGCAGTGGTGTGGATTCCTTGGTACAGGAAGGAAACCCAGCAATGGAGGCCTTCAAAAGTAGGCTGGAGACACATCTGTGGGAACTGGTTGCTCTGACCCTGCCTTGGATTAGGAAGGAGTAGTGGTGGTTGCTGTGTCAGTCTCTGTTGTCCGCGAGTGCTGGCCCTAGCACACAGAGACCAACAAGAAGCCGTACAGCTTGTGTGCAGCTTGCCAGCGGGAGCAGCATTGCCTGCATCCTGCAGCCACTTTGGTATGCAGATCTGTGACTCAGAAATGTAAATCAGCACCTACTGAAGGGAATACAAATGTGCACTGACAAAAGCTTGCTTGTTCCCCACCATGCTTTCCTGCCCTGACACTGTGCTGGGAAACCCATTATCAGGAAGACCTTCACAGTCCCCCAGGATCCCTTTGTTATCCACAGTCCCACATCAGGATATCTTCTAATCTAGCATAGCCTGAGATAAGATGAGGGGACTATTTAGTTCTAGATAGCTCTTTCTTCTGTAAAGAGATGGTCCGTGTGCCAGCAAGCTCCAGTCCTTCCTGGGCAGAACTGAAGCTTTTGGATATTTATCTGGAGACCATGGACATATTCACCATGCACTGTTAAGTGGCTCTGTGGCACAAACCCAAATGTCCAAGAACGTCACACCACAGGTATGATGAGTTCTGGATCCCAGATCTTAGACACTAGCACTGTTTGGAGAACTAACCCATACAAGCCACTGGGAGATCTAAAGGACTTGAATCCTCTCTCAGTAGATCTGTTTTCTTCATTTTCAGAGAGTTAACTTTCATGTAGTGTCAGACTATGTAAAGGGTGAAGGGAACTCTATGTAACTGTGAGATTGCTGAACCCCACAGTTGAAGAGCTGGAGTGTTTCTTCTTTTCCCTGTTCCTGGCCACTCAACCTTATTTTTGTTGCATAATGTCACTTTCTGTGTCCTCTTTGCTTAACAGTTTGTGCAGAGACAGCATCGTTATGTTTACAAGTTATTTTAAGCTACAGTCAGTTCTCAGTGGTCAGAGTGAGGTGTGTTTGCCACGTTAAATGGAAACACAGCAACTGGAGCAAGAAAAGGTCCCATTTTAAGAAAATTCAATGGTACTTATAAATTATTTCTAAAGTGCAAGTCTCATCCTGTGAGGTGCTGCGTGCTATCAGGAGGCACGCTGACAAAGCCAGGAGGACTGGCTTTGACTTTCTAGTTTCTTTTTTGAATATCTGTGTAATAAAATAGATTGCCCGTGTTTGAAAGTGGTGTAAGGCCACTCTATTTTGCGGTACTAGAGTTTTGGAGGAAAATGCTACAGAAATTTGGTTTTGAGATCAGTAACAGTCAAGTCACTGAGCTAAGTGGGTCTCTCTAAACATAAATCTAGTTTGTGCCCGTTGGACTTGACGTCCTCTGGGTATTCCAGAGTAACTGAAATCTGAATTTGGACAAGGAAATTAAGGCTCCGCTAAAAACCATTTTACTCCTTCACTTGTATATCTTCATACTGGCACAGTTACGTTGCTAGAAGAACTGTTGCCTGCAGGTTGTGTGAACTCTTCGTTGTGAAAGTGTTGTGTCTATACTCTGTTGCCGACCATCCTAGAGCGCCCCAAGCCCCAGCAGCCTGGGCTTTGCTCCTCTGCAGCTTGATGAGCCCGTTGCTGCTTGTCCTGGGAATTGCCAAATGCAGGAAAAGAAGCCCTGCTTCATGGCTTAAAACGACTTGCATTTTTGTTAGATCTGTGATTGTCTGTATGCCTGCTCAGCTTGCACAGCTCCTCTTTGACCCAGAGCCTCTGCCTTCTCCAGTACCTTGTCAGGAAGTTGTGGCAGTGGAGGAGCGGGCACAGCATAATGGTATGGCAAGAAAGGCATTGCTCAGCCTCACGGGCCACTTGGTTCACCTCTCCTCCCTGTTTCTTTCTTTGGCTGTTCTCTGTGGATTCATTTCTATGCACATGTTTTAAATTCCCTCCAGCAAACTCAGGGATCCTGAGAAATCACCAGATCTTTGTCTGAATAACAGCCCCGGTACAAAGGCAGAGGGATTTCGTGGAGCTGTTTTCAAAGCATGCCTTTGGCAGAGCCAGCAAGGGAGAATTTCTGGGAAACTCTCACTCTCCCAGCAATGGTAGGGTGTTAAAGCAGGTCTGCTAGTCGGCAGCCTCTCCTGCTCAGGCTGTTTGGCTCTCAGCCCCCTGCCATAACTGATTACGGCTGCCTGCTGAGAGAGGAGATGTAGATGCTTATCCTCCAGGTCATCTGAGGGTGAGCTGATTTTCTTTTTGCCGGAGAGCCCCAAGCAGCTCTCGGGAGTGCAGCTATTCCTATGCACCGGCTCTGCCGCAGGGCTGTGGAGGAGGAAGGCTTGTTAGCTCAGACCCTGAGCCATAGGGTGTGTTTGAAGAGCAAGGCAGTGGCTCATCAAGAGGATATGGTGCAAAGCAGCGGCTGAGGCCTGGGAGACTCAGGCCTTATCCCAGACCTGGCTTCTGAATCTTCTTGGATCGGATGAAATTCCTCTCTGTGTTCAAGTGAGATGACACCCATCTCCATGGGATCACAGCCGCTAAGTGAGAAGTGTCCATAGACATCATGGATCTGCTCCTACAGGCTCTCTGTGTCCCTCTTGCTGAGTGACTTATGGACATGTCCGATGTCACCTCTCAGGAGGTGTTGGGTTGCACTGAAGGACAACCTGGAGTTAGCAGGCCCAGTGCCTGACGGGCTCTCCTGCCTCTCTGCCTTGTCCATCACAGGAAGGCAGTTGGATGTCGCAGGCTATCATGGCCAAAATTTTAAGCTGGGGAAGGCAGATCCCTGCAGAACTGGTGAAAATTATGAAGTGGTAGGGGATGCTCAACCACAACCAGCAGACACGGCAGTGATGTGCATGCTGTTATGACTCCAGCCCAGCAATCCCAAACCCAACATCCCTGTGTGGCCCCTTGGCTGTTTTTTGTGGCAGGCAGAAGGGCAAAAAGAGGAAGATGAGAGTGCAGGTGTAGGGAAGAGGTGACAACAGCATGAGTGAAAGGATGAGGTGCTGGATCATGCCACAAGTGGGGAGGAGCATCCACCCCACAGGTGTCCTGGCCAGCAAAGCTTACAATACCCTGGGATGCAGGTGAGCAGCTCCCTGTTGGCTCTACACCTTTGTAGGCGTTTGTTTGGCCTTCATTTGTGCTGTTTATGCAGTTTAGGTGGAAAAGTTTGACTCATGGTTGTGCACTGTCCTGAGCACCTGAGAACTCACTCAGCAGAGATGGCAAATGGGACACCAGACCTCATTTACAAGGCCCATCTTAGTCATATTTTTGTATTGTCCCACTGAGCCCAGCAATGCCTCAGAGCTCAGAGGAAGCAGGCTTTCACTCTTCCTCAAGCTCTTCATTTTTTCCTTTCTTGTGATATTACGTACATTGCCCCTGGGCATTGTTGGGGCACCCTGGGGCAGCATCCCTTGTTGCAGAGCCCAGTGGCATTTGCTGCAGTGACAAAGGCAGGAAATTTGACATGACCTGGAGTAGGAAGCGATGCAACTACAAGGGCCAGAGGAACAGCTTGAGATCTGGCACATCCCTGTAACTCCTCCTGAGCCGCTGCCAGAGCCTGACACAGCCTTCCCCAAACAGCCGGCCTGGGTTGGAAAGGGCTGAGGCTGCCAGCAGAGATGCTGAGGGCAGCTCCCTGCCTGGGAGATTTTGTCTGTGCTGTTGTAAAACACATCCCAAATGCATTGCTGTGTAAAAAGCCCTTCACTTGCATACTTCTCCTATGTGTTTGCTGACACTGTGCATTCATACAGACCTCCATGCCCCTGCATGCCCTAACTGAAGCCATCACACTGCTCCCAGCCCTTGCGAAGCCTCTCAGCCACTTGTGCTTGTGCCACCCACCAGCCTCTTTTGAAACAAAAAAAAAAGGGAGACACCTATACTGACAGGCAGGCCAAATAAATGGCCCTTGCTCAAATTAATTTGATGGTCTCAATGGGGAATTGTTTAAATGAGAGAAAGGAAGGAATTGGCAATGAATAAAATGTCTCACTGCTCACGGTGATGGAATTGACGCAAAAGGATTATTTTTATCCCATGAAGAAAAGGAAGAGAAGAGCCCTGCAAAGCAGAGAAGTGGGGCTGCCTTACAGTCCCACAGGCTGTGGGAGATGCAGAGACGTTGACAATCAAAGCAGCTCTGAGGTTCTCCTGGAGGGAAGCTGTTATGTTCAAATTCATTCTCACTTTCTGCAAGATAGAGTGATGGGAACCAACTATATGAGGCTGTCTTAGAGCAAACATCCCCTGCTGTCTCTACTCCCTCATCACCGCCTGTGATCCCACTGCTCCCAGTCCAGAGGGCGTCTAAGCTCCTCAGCCCCCATGGAGTCCTGGTCAGTACAGAGACCTGCCCTGCCTGGGTGGTGTTGTGTTTCCCACTTCCAGTCCCTTAGGCTGAAATCTTCACAATATCCCCTAGTCCGTGTCCCTGGAACTGTTCCCTTGCTGCATGGTGTCCTATGGGTGCAACTCTCCCACTCTTCTCCCTGGCGCAGAAGGATCCTTTCACGTGCCTGGCTATGATGCTCACATTACTCTGCTGTAGGACTGCTGACTGTTTCATGACAGCACAGGAACACCGGTTGCTATGTCTCTAACTCAAGCGCTGTAGCAGACTACTCCTTCCCCCATTCATGTATTTGTGCAGGGCTTTGTCCCTGCTTGCACTTAATGTCTTGTATTTGTTCCTGTCAAATTGTGTACAGGTTTTCCAGGCCACATCTACAGTCCAGAACAGTAATTTCAAATTCCAGTCCTGCCTTCCTGGACACCTGCAGCTTTCCCATCTGTCCCAGTGTCCAAGCGCTAACAGAAATGCTGACCAAATCCCCTCCAGACCATGAAGCGGAGTGCATTACACACAAATCATCTCTCTAAGCTGTCAGCTCTGGGTCCACCTGTTCAGCTGGGTTTTACCAGCTTTTACTCACTTCAAATAGAACTTTTGCCTCACTTAAGGATCAGAACACTGAGGTAGGCAATGGCAAAGTCTTCATGAGGTCAGGATTAATGACTTCCCCATCTTTGCTGATGACAAGGTCTATTATCTTGTTGCAAAAAGAAATCATATTAGATCAATTTAACTTCTTTGGTACATGTGATCCATGTTAGCTGTGATCCATCTCCTTGCGTGCACTTACAGGTTGTTGGTTTGTTCCACTCATCTTCTGAAAAGTGAAGTTAAATCAAAGGGTCTGTGATTCTGGTTTGTTTTTTTTTTATGGTAGCTACTACCTTTACTTGTTTCAGCTTTCTGATCCCTGTCATCCTCTGAA
The DNA here is from genome assembly GCF_017976375.1 of Cuculus canorus. Taxonomy (NCBI): domain Eukaryota; kingdom Metazoa; phylum Chordata; class Aves; order Cuculiformes; family Cuculidae; genus Cuculus; species Cuculus canorus. Next base: position 68,822,615 of record NC_071441.1, on the reverse strand, counting down.
ATTCTCCAACATAAATGCTTCAGATTAAGGCTGTTGGGTTGAGGCAATGTGAAGACAGCTGCCTTCCCAAGGGGTGGGGGCCATTGTGGCCAAAAGGGTCTAAAACACCATAAGAAGCCAAAGCATATGGGCACACGTAATGCTTTTTCTTAGGCAAACAACTATACCTAAGAAGAAAAGAGAAGTGCATGTGCCCTGAAGCTTGTCTTTTATTCTCCAGCTACATATGATTTGACCTAATAAAAAAAAGGCATTGTGCCAGACTGTGGTCTCTGGTACACAGTAACCTGTGCCTTGCTCAGCCAGAGCAGACCTCTCCTCACCTGGTTGCTGGTATCAGATGTAGTATCCTGAGGACTGGGGATTACAGGAAAGGGGAAAGGTGCCTTCCCAGGAGCATTGAGGGAGGATGGATGTGAGCACTGTTCCATCTCTGCTTTCTTATTTGTTTGCAACCTCTGACTTTCTGATTATTATATTGACTTGCTGTCAAAAGTCAGGCTATACCTTGTCTCTCCTCCTCCCTGCGAGTGAGTAAGTCCTGAGTTAGTAAAAGGCTTGGGTGGACTTGGCTGAAAGGTGCTACAGAATTGCCATGCATTGTGCGATGTGGCTAAGGGAATCAGTGGAAACTTAAAACACTGCATTTGATCTCTTTTCCCTGCTTCAGAAACAATTGCTTTTCTATCAGTGTGAGACCTCCTAACCATCACCACATTCCCTATACACTTACTGCTCACTTATTTGCCTTGTTTGGCAAATGCTGTTTGACTCAGGCCTGCTGTAAACCTGTTGCAAGATATTATTTATAGCCTGAAAGAATTATGGCCTTTAAAGATTCCTTCCAACCCAAACTGTTTCATGATTCTATGACTCCACGATCTTTAAGGGTAGCTGTAGGCAGGGGTATCTGCCTGCTAGAGAAGAGTCTAGCAAGGTGCAAGGTCCAGCAAGGTACTTTGTGACCCAGCTCCTGTTGATAGTGCTGTCAGTGTCACACATGAGTGTTCCTGCCTAGTATATAGAGCTGGCAGCAAGACTGTCTCAAAGACCAACCCGGATGACTTTGTACCATGGTGTTGTTTTAATAATGCCCATCAGAGCACAGCCAGAGACAAGGTGGCATGGGATGAATATAAACCCCATGCAAACTGCCCTTACAACTCTGAGACAGCATCCTGGAATTGGAGGTGGTGGAAGAGGCTTGAAGATTGTAAAGGACAGCATGAACTCCCAGAAATGACACTGACACACCAAACCAAACAGAGTCTGGCTGCCTTACTGAGGTCATTCAGAGTGGGAGTGAAACCAGGGACCCATGTTTGGAAGTGGCATTACTGAACTGATCGCCAGCTGCAGTACTCACATCCGGGGCTAACACTTTGGTGGAGGTGATTGATAGAAAATGCACACTAATTCTTTAAAGAGCAATTGGTTGATCTAAGGCTTGGGAACCATGACTTCAAGGAGCTTTTTAGGCCCTTGCAAATAAATTAAGCTATATCTTGATCTCAGCCTAAAAGCACTGGAATGGGAAGAGATTTGTAATGGCAAAAGGCTCTCTAAATTAGCAGAGAGAGATATAATGGGATTTGGCAGCTGACCAAATTCAAACAGGGACTAGAGTACATATATTTAGTGTGGCACTATCTTGTCTGCATCCCTTGAGTTCCTTCAGGTCAAAACTTCTCGTCTTCTATTGAAAGATGGGCTTTAGCTCCATGAGGAGTTATTGGTGTGATGAGTTTACTGACTGAGGGTATGTGAATCATAATGGTTATTTCTGGGCTTAAAATCAAATCTACTCCTGCTTTTGATCTTCTTGAAATGATCGAGGATTGACAGGCAGCATTATAAGATGAGATTCTCAGCTTTTAGAAAGAGGTAATCACAGCTTGGAACTGACCAGGTAGGCGTATTTAAAGAGATTAACAGAGTCCTGAACTCTTCAGTTCTCTTGATTCTGGCTTATTTATTAGCTCATGTGTTAAACAATCAAACTGTAAGCACTCAGAGACAACAAGATGTTATAATAACAGTGAGCATGGGTTGACATTAAATCTATGTTATCGCTTTTCTGACACTGAAATAAGCCTAGTGGTAAAAGATATGTTTACTCCACATGCCTGGAGATCACATAAGCTATCCTCTTATTTCAGGCTGGAGCTTTCCCGTGTGTCAGAAGGCACAGGGAAATAGTCCTCACTTTCTGATCCCTGCGGTGCCAGCCTTCAAAGACTCTCAGTCCACCTTACACCTCTAGCTGTCTGCCTCAGGCTCCCAGTCTCCGTGGGTTTTCTCTAGTGCATAATTTGTCACTGAAAGACCTCCTTCATCTCTTTACCTCTCTGATACCAACACTCAAGCTGGTTTGTACAGCTTCATTGATTTCTGGATACCCCGAGAGGAAGGTGCTGGGGAGTTTGTCCTCCCTTATAGTGTGTCAGCATTCCCCAGGGGTTGAGAATTAACCCATTGGGGCCTGAATAGCTCTGCACCTGTACAAGCACTATGAGCAGTCGTCGTATCTGTTAGCTGAAAATGAAAACTTTTTCACTGTCTTTTCTTCATCACCAGGGACAGAAAACAGAAGCACTGAGCCAGCACAGCCATCATCTCCTTATCTTATTTCTTTCCTCCCTAGAAAACTCCTTTCCTTTTTTTCCAGTGACTGAGGACATGGCACCACATTCCACTGAGAGTGGGAGGTGAGAGGAGTTCTCCTTCTTTGCTTCCTCCTGCCTCCCAAAGCTTCTTTAATTTGCACTCACCTAGTGTTTCTTAATTAGCACGTTCTGGCGTGGAGCTGCCTGGCTGTGTTGCAACCTTCTGGAGAGAAGCTGCTGATGGTTTATCTATTGTGTGACAGGAAATATGGAACATTTAGGCTCCTTACTAACCAGGCAGCTACTGTTACACTACAGCTTGCACAAGGGTTGAGTGTGGTTTGCACCTCAGCCTCTGTAGCTGTCCTCAGCTTTACCTGTCTGTCCTGAGGGAACTCTCTCCTGTGGTTGTACACTTGCATTTCTTTATACTTTTTTATGCCGATACACATGACAAATGCATGTCTGAGCTAAGTCAGGAGACTGGAAAGAGTACACCAAAAGCGGGAAGAGTAACAGGCTGAAAAATCACCAGAAAAGACCAGTTACCAGTGGGATAACAAGGGTGACATCTCAGTACAGTCTGAAGATTTGTTTTGGGAGTTGGTTGGTGTCCTCACTGGCATTTCAAATTTCCCATTCATTCCTTGGATGTTTTTGCCTTGGATGAGCGGAGAATCCACATATAAAGTCCTGAGGGGGCCTGGTGGCACAGAGGGCCACAAGGTCTTTGGAAGACTTTGTGTCAGATCTCCACATGACTTCAAAACGTTGTAGAGGTGAACTGAAATCAGGGAGGTGAATTCAATGAAGACCTTCACAAAGTAGCAAGAACATCTGCTGGCACTGGTCTCGGCTGTGCTTGATCCTGCCTTGGTGCAGAGCCCAGACCAAATTCCTCCCGTCCAAAGACTCAGAATTACATTAATGAGCCCAACGAGGTAGGTAATCCCATGTCTGCAACCTGATTTCAGTGGGGCTGAGGTGAGAATTTAGCTCGTGTTGTGTTCCCCACATCAGCATCCAAGCCCCAGATGGTCACGTAGGAAGCATTGCATTTGTCTATGGTTACATCAGGGGTTGCTGGAATAAATCACCTCTTTTTCAGGTTCTCTGCTGCTCTCACTGGGTTTCTGTCTCATTTACAGGTGGTTGCTGGGGAAGTTAAATTATGAACAATAACCATTCACAATGACCCAGGCTTCTTAAGGATTTTACAGGCTAGGGAGAGTCTGGCACTATTTTCCCATTTACTTTCTTCTCACCTTTGGAGCAATTGCAGCTCTCACTTTGGGATTTTATGCGTATTCATGGCAAATAGGGTGCTAATGAAAGTATAATTACTAGAATTAATTTTGGATGTAATTTTCTGAGCACAAGTGGCCCCTTCCTGCCTTTCTTTTGTTTTCTGCTTGGTTGCCAGCTGTGAAAACATCTCTTTTCAGGATTGCTCCTGATACCAAGGCACTTGCGCAGTGCTGGGCATGCAGCAGCGCAATGGGCTCATCCCCTGCTGGGCTGTGTTTCACCCAGCTCTCAAAGGATGCTGAGCACTCCCCCGCAGTGACGAGGGAGGTTAATATCGGCATGTCCTCCGTGCTGGTGGAGAAGAACAATTTTGGTTATCATCTTGATGACTCTCAAAGCATCACTAGGTTCTTGTTCAGCCTTTATTATTCCCTCCCAGATCTGCAGCCTGACAATACATCTGAGCTTCAGGGAGGTCCTCACACCGGGACAGTATCAGGAGGATACATGCATGGCATCAGATCAGAATGAAAACAGGAGAGTCTGGGAAGAAATGACCCCTCCCAAGATGATGATCTGACTGTGATGGGGGGAATCTGCAGTGAGAACTGGTGCCCAGATGTGGCAAAATTTCTACCATGCCTAACAAAGGGATAGATACCTCCTCTGAGATCCCTCCAGGACAAAAGCTAACTGCTTGCCTGACAGCATTGCCCCAGACATTTCCTTCTGTCCCTGCTCCAGAAACAGAAAGAGCAGGGCAAGGATCAGGCTGTGTTTGCTGGTGTGAGAGGCTCTCAGCAGGGTGACAGTCTTTGTACCACTGTCAGTCTTCTGATGGACCAAATCTGTCCACTTAGTGGTAGGCATGAGCATCAGCTTTGGTTAACCTCTGCTAATAGGATCCTTCTAGTCCTTAGATCTGGCCATTAATTATCAGGTAGTTGCTGCTGCCAGCTTGGCCACTGTCTCAAAGCTTTCAGCTGCTGGTTAACTTTGTTTCGTCTCTGGTACTGATGGGACTTGCTTAGCTATGGAGAGGTTACCTTGGGAAGATGCTTACCATAAAGACCTTAATGACTTCTACATTGTCTTCTTTTCATCCTGCCTTTATTTTGCAATACCGTGTTGCAAAGAAGCAGCATTAGTTTCAGCAGCCAGCTGAGCAGATGGGTTTAACTGCTCTATGGCACTGAAGTAATTACATTTTGGTACAACAGAGGCACAGCAGTGAACATGTGAAGTTAAATCAGGTGCAGCATCCTGGTCAGTGACTCAAATCAAAGAGCAGTTTAGGGATGCCAACACTGGCCACACTGTGACTGTGCTGTTGGCAGCATGGAGAGTCACTAGCATTATGTCCCTCTCATTTCCATAGAAGGTGTTGGATTGGCTTTACCATGGCCAGTTCCTTCTTCAGACATGTATTAGCATCAGAGAGATTGATTACTACTCACATCTCTCTTCTGCTTCTAATTAAAACAGCAATATATGCATGAAGCAATTAAATTTTAGTAATGCTTTTCAAAACAGGATGTCAAGGAGCTTTGTACAAAGACTTGTGCTGAAGCCAGATCAGCATCGTAATTGTCATTAAAATGACAGCGTCCTGGCTAGATAGTGCACCCAAACACAGGCTCTAGATCTGATTTTTAATCAACGTACACTTCATCTTTGTCTGCAGACAAGACCTGGGACACCCCGTGCTTCTGGGTGGCAGGGCCAGAGTGAGACACAGGTAGGGACATGCCACTGATGTATGTGGAATCTGGGTCTGCTGGTGGGACAGGAGCATCTCCAGCTGCAGCTCCATCACCAGCCCCATCACCACATGCCAGGAAGCAGATATTCAGGTCTCCCCTGGATTGTTTCCTGTTCACCTGTTGTTGATTAGGTCAGGACAGATCTGCTCACCACAAGAGTTGTTTCCCAGAAGGAAACAAGGTCTTCCGTGGATGCCCATGCCCTAGAGAAGCATTACCTCCCAGTACGTCACTGCTGTCTCCTGCCTTGTTTTGTCCTGCCTGCTTCTGGCTGATATGCAGTCCTTGGGCCTTGCATTTGTAGTCGGGACAGGATGAATCCTCTTCTTCTCTGCACAGCTCTTGTCCGGACCCCTGTGGGCTGTCCAGTGTTGTTGGGTCACTGTGGACTTGAATGGGAAAGGTGTAACACAAGCCCTGAGATGTAGTTGATGCGATTTAGCATGACATCTCACATAGTCCAGACCATTGTATTGTGGCTGTTTTCCAGGCCTGGGAGTGTTTGTGCGGCATTTACTATTTGCCTGACTGTTTCCCGTGCAGCAAGTGGAGAGAAGCTGTGCAAGTCATTTAATTTGTAGCAAATGGAAGACATGGTCTATAGTAAAGAGAATGCACTTTGGTGAGGACAGAGGAAAAATCAGAGGAAATGGAATGGAGATGGGAATAATCAAGCAGTGAGGTGAACAGAAAAATATCTCACCTGCCGGCAGCGCTGTGTGCTATAGCAGAGGTGTTGTACTGGTGGGTACAGGCAAGAGAGGGGTGAGCAGGACACATCAGCTGATCCTGCTGCACCGTTTAATGCAGCATTAATGCTTCAGCTCCACTTTGGGGTACAGAGCTGGAAGGACATGGGGAGCAGGAGAGCAGCAAGGACAGTTTGGCCTCTTGAGAGGCTGGAAGCGGGGAGACGCAGAAATGCACACACTCGGAGAGGTCTTGGTCTGGCAGGGTAAAGAGGACAGTCCTCTGTGATTATAAGGGAGCGGCAAAAGGCTGAGGGAAAATTTTTCAGTGGGTGTGAGGAGGACATGCTGGCAGCCATCTCCAGGAGATGGGTTGGCAGCACCATCCCTGAGGGTTTTCAAAAGAAATGGCCATGCAGGTGATGGGAGTAGAGTGTGACAACCCACTGCTCAGGGCACATTGTGCTGGGCACCCCAAGGATTGAGTCAAGTGCTGGGCAAGCATCTGTCGGAAGCAATTTAAAACTAGCTGCTCCCACCGTGGACCAGGAGGGACAATAGCAGTAACCCCTCCTAGCCCTGCTCCAGGTGACACTGTGATTTAAATGAAATGTACACACGAGAACGTGTTGTCGACATGACACAATTGTTCACGTGGTTGAAATATCTATTGCTATTTCTGGAGCATCTCTGAGTTCAAGTGCAGCCATGGAGAGCCGGTGAGAGCGAGAGAGCATGTGGCCCAACATTAAATTGCACATTGAGCTCTTTCACTAAGCAGAACAGTATCAGTTGTAATACATCTTTTGTGTCATTGGCATTTAATGTTATTAAATATGGGGCATCTGTGAGTGAAGAATTATTTTCACTTCTATTTATAGCAAAATTCAGCTTCCAATGTACTTGTATTTCTTCAGAGAGAAGAATATTCACACGGACTCCTGTTGGTAGCAAACAAGAATACATTTCCTATGCAAATATTTTTATGAGCTGTATTGAAATATTGGCATGACAAGTTTTAAAATGGTGGCACGTTAAGAGAGAAACAGCAGCTGAACTTTCTTAAGGCAATTAAAAGATGACTGCCAAGGATATATATGTATATATTAACAGTGGTACCAGGGCAGAGAAAGAGGTATTGGAAAAATTGCAGCTTTTTAAAATATAGTGTTAATACAGGCGCGGATGATCTCTCTGGAGATGCTATGCTCTGTGAGATAACAGCAGTACCAAAGTATTGCAGGAGCTGAATATTCGTATATATGTTTTCTTGCTTTTATTAAACTCTAATGCGTAATAGCTTACTGCACTGCCTTGCAAAAACGCTAAAGTAAAGCTGAGTTAAGTGAAAAAAAAAAAAAGCGAGAGATGCTGAGTGATAAAGAAATGTTGCTGTGTGGCTGATGGTGCTACCTGTCAGCTGGCATCAAGGGCTTCAGCTTAAGACTGCGAGATCTCTGCGCAATACAGGGTATCTCCGTGATTCTAACCCTTTGGATGAGTTTGATGTATGCGCCTGTGGGTGCTGTGTGTGCCTGAGCCTCTCACTGCAGGGCTGTCAGCTCTAGGGAAGAGGTGCTGCAGGTGTGGAAGGCACAAGAGCTGGGGAAGCCTGGCCATCTTTAGGGTTGGTTAGGTTGCATTCAAGGTTGGTGTCGGGGTCTCATCGGAGCTGCAGCAATACTTGAAGCCAAGCTAGAAAGCAAGGTATCACCTGTCCAGTGGTTTGTATGGGCAATGTTAAATAGACCCACTTCTTGCTTCTTCCTCCCCACCGCCTGGGTCTGAGACATCCCACAGCTGAAACATCGGGTTCTAATGCCTACAGTAGCCTTTCCAGCTGATGCCATTATAACAAGCAGCACATGGGCAGGCTTTGGGTAACAGCTTCCCACTGAGCAATGCTGAGAGCTAATTAAAGTAATTCATCCCATACAGAAAAGCCAAATGGCACTGCAGAAAATCTGAATCCAGTAGGGCTGGAACCAGGGTTTGAGGGCAGTGAGGAGATACACTGCCAGTCCCCCAGGGAGGTGAAGGAAAGGGCATCCCATCCCTCTATGGTTACCCAGTGTTCGTTTGCACCAACAGGACCACCTTATCTGGAGGCAAAAACTTTTGGGCTTTTTGCTCCACTCCAGCCTTTTTACAAACTCTCCATGGGTCAGGGGACTGTAATTATCTTGCATACAGAGCACACAATAATTTTCCTCGGTACTTAGCACTAGATCTGTGAACTGATATGTTTAAAGACTTCCGTGAACCTTGTGAGGAGTTCATGGTCTCACTGGGCTGCTTGGTCCAAGGTGGCTGCTGTTGGCTTGTCTCAGTGACCAAGGGTAATGATGCCCGAAGGCAAAGCTGTTCTCCATCTCTCACACACACTGCTCACAGTTTCAGTGCAGCCAAATCATCCCCATAGCTGAAAAAAACCAGCATGACCTCCCGAAGGAGCAGAGAGCCAGTTGCTGATGCTTCCTAATCACGGCATCAGTGCAGGGCAGAGTTAAGAGTATTTGCCTTTTTGGCCTACTACTGACCAGTTACTTCAGAGAACTTCAAAATTTATCCTTCACTTTAAATATATTTTACTGGTGATATGTGAACTGAGGATCATGAACAACCACATCCCTGTTTTGAACTCATGTGGATATGGAAAAGGCAGAAGACCAACTATTTTAGATGGTGTTGGTGGATTTCTGTGACTGCTACTAGGATAAATTCAGAAGGAGTTAACAACAAGTTATAATGTCCAGTTTGGAGAAGCTGTGGGGACTGCCACGGCCCTTGTCTGTGCTCAGCTTGGCCTTGCTCTCTGAAGTTTTCATGCATGGCTGCTAAATTTGGTCTTCTTATGGCTATATTTGGATGGCTAAATTAGGGTGTGTAAGAGATGTTTCTTGTGGCTCTGGAGTTAGCAAGAACAGGGAACGTTCAGCATGGCTGGAAGACTAGTCACTTTGTGCTGGCCCAAGCAGAAGAGGCCGGTGCTAAGCCTGTCACCTTAGGTGAGCTTCGTTCTTGCCCATGCACCCCACAGTGCTCACCAGCACCCTCCTCATGCTCCCCTGCACCCAGCGAGGTTTAGGTCTGCTCTGTGGTCACTGAGAGATGGGCTATGCAGTTTAGCAGTTTCCCATGCATAGCCAGGGTATACAGCTGGTTCAGTCCAGCTCACAAGCACTGTCAGAGGGCACTATCAATGCTTCATTAAATCCTGTTAGCTCAGTTCTGCCACAACATACCTCAGAGGCTTGCTGCTTAGTTATCTCCTCAGCTCCTCACTGAGGGTCAGTAGAGGTCACACCATGACACCCATTAGCACAAAAACAAAAGCCAAACTTCTCCATTGTTTTGCCAGAGGCTGCCAAAACCCACAGGGAAGGATTTCGCTACTCGTGTGTGCACGTCTTTTCCTTGGCCAGGGAACACTGTGAGAGGTGTGAACAAGGGCGTGGGGTCCCAGCCAGCCCCCGGCAAGTGGATGTGGAGCTATGGTGATGACTGTCCTCCCCTATGGCCATGGATGAGGGTTTGACTTTGCTGTGAGCTCTCTGCTGCCACAGAGCCCATCCTTTCCATCATTCCTGGGTGTTTGTAAACCAGCCAACCCTGCAGTGTGCTGCAGGCAGGTACTCGCCATTTAGATACAGGTGACCTCAGCCCACATTCCCTGAGTGTCACCCAGTTCCCTCTGGTTTATTCTGATCAAATTTTGTTTGCGTCTCTCCTTCCTGTTGAGTATCACTGACCTTTGCTCCGATGCTGCATTGTGCCTTTGCTGGTTCCAGTGGCTTCACTAGGGACTTCCAACAAGCAAGGGCAGGTCACCTGGGACCACAAGACCTGCCTGCCCTGTTGTGCCTTGGCATGGCCCAGTGCAGATGCTAGCAGAGATCTCCGAGTCAAATATATGAGGTGCTTATCTCCAGTCTGTCATCTAATCTTTCCACAGGCCAGGAGCAGTGCTGTCAAATCAGACTGTGACTTGAGGCTTTCCGTGGCTGATCAGCGTGTTGCTGGTCTATGTAGATGGGTTTCTTGAGAGCCTAAAAGTGGTCCGGGCACAGATATCATACCCAGCTCAGCGCAACTCGAGCTTCACCTGCTATATACCAGTGTTGGGTTGCAATAGGACCGTGACAGGGTAGGTTTTGGAAGGCTTCAGCGCTGCAGATCATATCACACCACCACTGATGCATGTTTGGTTGGTGGCCCAGGGAGCCCATGGGGAAAATTTTGCTCTGTTCATGAAGAGGTTTGGGCTTTACAGCTATGTTGGGATATAAACTCTTCAGGCGGGACAGGAAGGGTAGGAAAGGAGGCGGGGTAGCCCTCTATGTCAAAGAGTGCTTTGAAACTCTCGAACTGGATTACGGTGAGGACGGGATCGAGTGCCTATGGGTTAAAATCAGAGGAGCCCACAAGAAAGGGGACTTTGTGATAGGAGTCTGTTACAGACCACCCAGCCAAGAAGAAGCTGCTGATGAACTCTTCTATAAACAGCTGGGGACAGTCTCTAAATCTCTGCCTCTTGTCCTTGTGGGAGACTTTAACTTTCCGGATGTCTGCTGGGAGTACAATACAGCAGAAAGGAAACAGTCTAGGAGGTTCCTGGAGTGCATCGAAGACAACTTCCTTGCACAACTGGTTAGCGAACCAACAAGGGAGGGTGCCTTCCTAGACCTGCTGTTTGTGAATAGGGAAGGTCTTGTTGGGGATTTGACGGTTGGAGGACGCCTGGGATTAAGTGATCATGAGATGATAGGGTTTTCAGTTCTAGGTGGGATTAAGAAGGGGGTTAGCAAAGCAGTCACATTAAACTTCCAGAGGGCAGACTTTGGCCTGTTCAGAAGGTTGATTAGCAAAGTCCCGTGGGAAACAGTCCTTCAGGGCAAGGGAGCCCATGAGGGTTGGGCGCTCTTGAAAAATGAAATCCTATCAGCTCAAGAGCAAACCATCCCTGTGTTCCGGAAAAGGAGCCGGCGGGGGGAAAAGCCAGCTTGGTGGAGCAGGGTGATCTCAAGATGCGTCAATAAGAAAAAGAAGCTCTATGTGCTCTGGAGGAAAGGACAGGCATCTTGGGTGGACTACAGGGACGAAGTGAGATCGTGCAGGGAAAAAAATCAGGAGGGCCAAGGCCCAACTAGAATTAAAACTCGCTAAGTCTGTGAAAGACAACAAAAAGTCTTTCTACAAGTACATTAACAGGAAAAGGAGGACGAGGGAGAATATCCAGTCTCTAGTGGATGCAGAAGGAATAACAGTGACAGGGGATAAGGACAAGGCTGAGGTACTTAATGCCTTCTTCGCCTCAGTCTTTAATAGCAAAGAAAGTTGTTCCTTCTGTTTACAAATCCAAGAGTTAGAGGGGCAGATTGAGGCTCCCGTGATCCAAGAGGAGGCGGTTAGAGACTTGCTTGCCCAGCTAGACGACCACAAGTCTATGGGGCCAGATGGGATCCACCCAAGAGTATTGAAGGAACTGGCGGATGTCCTTTCCAAACCCCTATCCATCATCTTCCAGAGGTCCTGGCTGACTGGGGAAGTTCCACTAGACTGGAGGCTGGCTGATGTTGTGCCCATATACAAGAAGGGTTGCAGAGAGGATCCGGGGAACTACAGGCCTGTCAGTCTCACCTCAGTGCCAGGGAAAGTCATGGAACAGGTAATCTTGAGTGCTATCATGAAGCACACGCAAGAGAACCGGGTGATCAGGCCCAGTCAGCATGGGTTTACAAAAGGCAGATCTTGCCAAACTAACCTGATCACCTTCTATGACAAAATCACTCAACTACTGGATGGGGGAAAGGCTGTGGATGGAGTCTTCTTGGACTTCAGTAAAGCCTTTGACACAGTTTCTCACAGCATTCTGCTTCAGAAACTGTCAGCCTCTGGCCTGGACAGGCGCACACTCTCCTGGGTTGAAAACTGGTTGGATGGCCGGGCCCAGAGAGTGGTGGTCAATGGAGTTAACTCCAGCTGGAGGCCAGTCACAAGTGGGGCTCCTCAGGGCTCGGTACTGGGTCCAGCCCTGTTCAATGTCTTTATCTATGACCTGGATGAAGGCATTGAGTGCACCCTCAGCAAGTTTGCAGATGACACTAAGCTGGGAGGAAGTGTCGACCTGCTGGAGGGTAGGGAGGCTCTGCAAAGGGATCTGAACAAGCTGGACTGCTGGGCCGAGACCAATGGGATGAGGTTTAACAAGACCAAATGCCGGGTCCTGCACTTGGGGCACAACAACCCTATGCAGTGCTACAGACTGGGGGAAGAATGGCTGGAGAGCTGCACAGAAGAGAAGGACCTGGGGGTGCTGGTTGACAGCCGACTGAACATGAGCCAGCAGTGTGCCCAGGTGGCCAAGAAGGCCAATGGCATCTTGGCTTGTATCAGAAATGGGGTCACCAGCAGGTCCAGGGAGGTTATTCTCCCTCTGTACTCGGCACTGGTGAGACCGCACCTCGAATACTGTGTTCAGTTCTGGGCCCCTCACCACAAGAAGGATGTTGAGGCTCTGGAGCGTGTCCAGAGAAGAGCAACAAAGCTGGTGAGGGGGCTGGAGAACAAGTCTTATGAGGAGCGGCTGAGAGAGCTGGGGTTGTTTAGCCTTGAGAAGAGGAGGCTGAGGGGAGACCTTATTGCTCTCTACAACTACCTGAAAGGAGGTTGTGGAGAGGAGGGAGCTGGCCTCTTCTCCCAAGTGACAGGGGACAGGACTAGAGGGAATGGCCTGAAGCTCCGTCAGGGGAGGTTCAGGTTGGATATCAGAAAAAAATTCTTCACAGTAAGAGTCATTGGGTACTGGAACAGGCTGCCCAGGGAGGTGGTCGAGTCGCCTTCCCTGGAGGTGTTTAAGGAACGGGTGGATGAAGTACTTAGGGACATGGTTTAGGGAGTGTTAGGAACGGTTGGACTCGATGATCCAATGGGTCCTTTCCAACCTTGTGATTCTGTGATTCTGTGATTCCTTGGTCTTCCCAATGGAAATGCTCCACAGATGTCTCTTCTTTGCTTTCATTAATTGAATTTGCTGGACCCATCGTTGTTGTGTTTTGCTAATGGAGAAGCTCTTATCCTGGAGGTGTCACTTTGACCTACCCCTGAGCAGAAGAGAACAAGGAAATATCTTCTGCAGAAGCGACATATCTCCGAAGTCCTGGCAGGTTGTGCGCCCCTTTCCACTGAGATAATAAGGATAGGAATTTGGGGTAGCCCCTTTTGTGGCCTCTTGGAACTTCTCACTCCCTTTGAAATCAGTCTGTAAAAGCTTAAACCCGTTCTGTGTGGGAGGCTGGTGTCCTAGGTCACTGGGCTGCTTTGTAAAGTGGTCATATCCTGTCCCAACATGGCTGTGTCCAGAAACCCCATGTTGTTAGGAATAGCAGGGACTGGGATTGTCAGTGTCAGGACGGCAGCAGGACAAAGCCCTTAGCAGGGGGAAGGGGCCTCTCTCCTCCTGGGGAATTTATGGAGACTTTTCTGTGTTGATGCCAGCATGGTTGACTTCCTCACTACTTTAAAACATAAACATGTTTTGCTTTGTTTAATCGAAACCTTACAGCAGATGTTTTATGGTTATTTCACCAATGGGAGAAAAAAAGAGATCCTGGAAAGTGCTAGCATCATGGCTTTAATGGGAGAGTTTTATTAACTCAGTGGTTTACTGTTCAGCAAGGGAAGGAAGGCATCAGCCAAGACACAAGGAATCCAGTTTAAATGACACCCGTATCCTGGATGTGCAGTTCAGTACGTGCCAGTGTGGGGATGGCTGGATGTGGGGCTCCCAGGGCGAGGGATCTGGGGATCTTCAAATACCCAGTCCTCGTCTTTGTCCTTATCCTGCCCTCTCCCCTGGGGCTACACCTCAGTCATCTTCCACCTCCTACTTTGCTTCCCCTGTCAGTACTAACCTTTGGGGCTGAGAGGGCCACCAAGGGTGCCTGCGCTGCTGATAGGACTGGGATCCCCCTGCCTCAGTTTTCCTGCCTGTAGAGCCAGAGCAGAGCACAGGCATAAGGCAAAGGGGCCATGAGGGAAATGGGGAACTTGGTGACACACACAGCAGCGTGGGAGCATGTAGAGGGTCTCCTTTCCATCACAGCTCCCAGGGGTCGTGCCCTGTCAGTGAGCAGAGTCCCATCCCACGCAGAGCCTTTTCTGTCCTGCCATGAGCTTTCCTGAAACGTCCCTCATCACCATTTCAAGCCAAAAGCATTTTGCTTTCCTGCTGAGAACTGTTAACAATAAAATCAATGCAAAAGCTGCTGTGAGCAGCTTCGGTACCCGTTTGATGAGCTCCTCAGGGACAGACTTCCCATGCACACTCAGCTCTACATCTGTCAGCTCCAGGGGGGGATGCTCGGTCCGGCTTCCTCTGAGCTCCCGATGAGCCCCATGCATGCCATGTAAGCAGGGATGCAGGTGAAGGGTGGGCTCAGCTACATGCAGGGTGGCAAAGCCTCCTGAGTGCTCTTTCCACACCTGACTGTGGCATACATCGGGAGAGAAAGCCCATCAGCAGCTGCACATGGAGGTGATGTTTCCCTGCATCACACACGCTGTGGGAGACTGCAACAGCTCTGCTTCAAATAGGGCTGCTCCTTGAAGGCCTGATGCAGGGAAAGCTGCTGGATTTGTAGGAAGCTGCTGCATGCATCCAGGCGGATTCAGTGGTGCCATGGTGGTGCTGTCAGACAGCCTGCAGCGGCCTGACCAGCTCACATGCACAGCTGCCCTGGGAAAAGCATGTGGAGGAATAAAGGGAAACTTTCCGTTCCAGTGCCTCCAAAAGGACATTATAATTTTCCTTCCCTGTGTTGTCCTGCTTGCTTGGTTATGTGGCATTAAATTAGGGCTGTAGTTCGGTTACGGCTCATTACAGGTTTGTGCGTGGCTTTGTTGCAGCTTGCTCAGAAGCACCAGAAGAGCTGAGCCAGTGCAAAAGTCAAGGTTTTAGGGACAGCTCTATGACTAGGAGCTGAGCCTTGCCTGCAGCTGGTGACTTCAGCAAGGCTCAGACAGTCCCAGTGGACCTGGCGTTACTCTCTGGAGGGCAGCAGTCAAGGACCCTCCCTGATTCTACCAGTGAGGAGAATAATGGGCCTGGGGTGGAGGGAAGTTGATGGGAGATGGCTTCAGCATCTCCTTTTCCCAGATGAGCAAGGCAGTTGCCTCTTTAGTCTGTCCCAAGGATCTGTTTATGGTGTTGTGTGTGACGCAGGGTGCCAAAGGGAGTGTTTTGAACGCTGTAAGACAGCAAAGCAGCTTTTCTGCGGAAATAGCTAAGTCCCGAAATACCCTGAGCAGCTGTGTTTATCCCAACACTCTCACTCAGAGAGATGCTCGGCTGTGACGTGGGCCGTTAGTTCAAACATCGTTCCCAGCACCCGGACCAGAGCCACAAAGGGCATTGCTCACTTAGTGTTGTTAATACAAATCAGCACTGTCCCAGCATGCGATAGGTGGACATGGTAAATAAAAACAACCTTGGCTAATCCCAGCACTCAAGTGAAGAGCAGGGCTGTGGTTCTGGGAGTAGAGGGGTTTCAAAATGTCCTCATTCCTGCCTCCCCCAGGCTTTTTTCACCCCAGCATGCCCTCCAGCAGCGAAGGAAACCTCTGTTCTGTTACGGTTGTGCAGAGCTGGGATGAGGAAGCAGTGCAGGGACCCCCTGGGGACTTCTTTCCCAGTGGTCACCACCTTCAGCAATGGCCAAATTTGCTAGGGAAATACAGTGAGATCTCTGCAGCCCTACAACTTTCTCTTTGTTATGTTCAGCATTTGTTTCCAGCACTGAAGGAAAGGTGTATGTTTGCAATTGCTGCACACAGAGCCATTAGAGAAGCTGATTCATTGGAAAGAGAATTAATCTTTACTAAGCGGGGATGGAAGAAAGCAAGTGGCCTTCTTGCTCAGATGCTGTGTGCTGCTCCCTTTGCCTCCTGAGAGCATCCTTATGCAGAGGCCGCACTTCAGGGGTGCTGGGAAGAGCCAGCTTTCTGGCTCACCCATGCTTGGCATCTGCTCTCTGAGGAGCTGGGAGTCACCCAGAGTTGGAAGAAGAGCTTCCCAGCCCAGGAGCAGGGACCAACCCCCCAAATCCAGAGGTGAGGCTGGCAAAGGGGAAGACTGTGAGTGGAAGGCAGCACTGAGTAATGGATGTGGTGACTGGGTGGATGTTGTTTTGGAAGAACCCCACAGGATAGATGCTCAGGTGCCAGAGGGCTTGATGGACTGAAGGCAGGATGGGAAATTCTTCTGCTGTGGGTGCGGGTGCCGTTATCTGGAGAGCCTAGACCCCATTATCACCTTCCCAGAGTCCCAGGCTCTGATGAGAACACACTGCAGCCCCACAGTGGGGAGACGACATGTTCTGCCTGAAACTTTGAGTAGCACCAGTACCCTTAGCAGGTACATTGTCTCCCATCAGGCCTGGAAGATCCCATGGCTCCCAAGCAAGCAAGGACTGAACTGGGCAGGCTGGGAATCAAGCTCCCGGGAGGGTGGGAAGAGGTGCCCAGGGAGCGGTGTAAAGGGTTTTTCCTCACTGCCTACACCGGGTATGTGCTGCAGTGGCACAGCAACATGTAGTGAGGCACAGGGATGCTCGAAGTGTGCCTAGGGGCAAGAGAGCCTCAGTGACAAGCTAACAGCCCACCTGGGACTCGCTTAGCACCCCCAGGTGAGGGGTTCTCTGTACCCACCTGCCCTCCCAGTGAGCAGATTTGGGTGCTAAAGGCCAAGTCCCTGCTCCTGTGGCTGCCTCTCCCCAGGAGCCCTGGCATAGAGTGGGTACGGTGGGACTGTTTTAGGGTGGTTTGGACAGCTGCATTGCTGTGACTGCCCTGGGAGTCGTTCACGCCTGGCACTTCCCCAGGGTGTGTGGGGAAAAGCTGGAGGGCTTAGAGGTTGGTTTAGTCCCATGTGGCTGGGAGAAAAGAGGGAATAGACAGATTGTGTCACTGTGGATCAACAGATCCACTCCCATCTCCACTTAAACGCTGCCTTATCATCACCCCATGGGGGCTTTTACCTATCTTGTGGCACCTTGGGCTTGAAATACAGGAACAGGCAGAGGCATTGCCCTGTGGAGAGGGCGGCAAGCTGGGACACGATGGACCCATCCCCATTCCCGTGGTTCTCCCTGCTCACAGCTTTCCCTCTCTTGCTCTCTTCGCAGGGGAAGAAAGGCCAGGAGGTTAAGAAGGGTCCTGAGGTGGAAATTGCAAAGCTGGAAAAGATCCTTAACCTGGTGAGAGAGCCAGAGAGCAAGGCAGAGGAGTGAGCGTGTGGGAACGATGGCTTTGCCAGGGCTGCCGGCCGAACAAGTCTGGCTTTGATTGGTGGCTGCTTGGCATGCAAGGCACGGGCCACATGCTGCCTGCTCTTTGCATAGCAGGAACACTTTGCTTCCATGCCTGGACAAATAAATGGAGTTGCTGGGAGAGCTGTGGCATGCAGTCATCTCTGGGGTCAGGCACACCTCACTGCGCTCGGTCCCTCAGAGCCACACAGCCCTCAGCTCCTCCCAGCCCTCCGCCGGGTTTGCACTGGCTGAGAGCCCCGTGGAGAGCAGGTGAAGGCTGGTCCTGCCAGCCCTAGGGAAACCTCAGGGCTGCAGCCCGATGGCAGCCGGCCCCACAGTGAGTGACCAGAGAGACTGAGCTGCGGCCCCACAGCATTTGTGAGGTCAGTCACACACATCTCCCTGGACTCTGGGGTGGCAGCATAAGCCAGAGGGTGGCTGGGGACCTGGCATGCCCCGCCACAGCTGTGGAAGAGGGAAATGCCACCACTGCCATCTGGGTATTACAGCAGCTGCAACCCCCCAGCTTCTGGATGCTCCATAACTCCCCTCTCCCCAGGGCAGCTCAGCTGCTTCAACCCAGCCGGCGGCTGCAGAACGGCTGGGCGCTGGGGTTTGCAGAGCCTTGCCACCACTCTGGCGCTTTGCAGCAAAGGGATTAGCTGCTACGTGGCTGCGGTGGCAGCAGGAGCAGCAGTAGCCTCACTGCATGCTGATGAGCAGCAACGGGCTGTGACCGCTGGAGCCTTATGCACAACTGCCAGGACTGAGGACCAGAGGCATTTCTTCCACCAGGCAAGAGTAGTGGCAGGTTTCCTCCATCCGCTCACCTGGCATGCGTCCACCAAAAGCATCCCTCTAACTTAAGGTTGTGGCTTGGAAACTCTCAGGTGCCTCTGGCACTGGGGCTGGGGACTGCTCTCCGCTGACATGCCCCTAGCCCAGCGTGCGTCATGCTGCTGTCATGAAATACCCAGCCAGATTTCTCACCCAGCATTTAAAAGCCACAGATGGCTACAGACATGAGCCCTTCCTTGCTGCCATCACCCAGCAACAACCCGCAATCCTGCAGGAACATTGGCCACCAGCCCTGGGACAGCCACTCCTCAAGCCTGTGGGACAGGATGGGCAAGACACGCCATCTCCCCCAAATTTTCCAGGTGCTGGGCAGAGCTCAGAGACGCTACCTGGGTCCTACAGTTGGTTTATTAGCCTAGTAAAAACACCATTGCGAAGGGATCTGTTAGCTACACCTGACGTGGGGAGGAACCACAGGCTCTGCCAAGACTGGCCAAGCCTGCGCAGGGTCCCTGGCTGGTGTCCACCTGGCATAGACCCCGCCCTGTCCTCTTATTGCACTGGTTGTGCCAGCAGAGACCTTGGCTATTGCTCGGCTCTAGGATGGGCAGGACAGAGCCCTCCAAAACCCACAACACCAGCAGACAGACCCGGGAAAGGCAGCTGCCAGGCCTGGGGACAAGCCAGACAACCCCCATCCTTCCCCTCAGAGCCACAGTTGTCCCCAGGGAGCAACAGGGCTGGAAGACCCTTCAGTGCTGTTTGGCCAGGCACCTTCATCAATCCCCGTGTCTCCCACCTCCCCAACATAAAAGATATCCCAGGCTGCTCTCAGCAGGAATGCAGATGCCGACAAGGACACGTCTGCTGCCGATGGGCAGGTCAAACCTCGCTGGCTGGTCTCAGTCGGGAGCAGGCAGGAGGGCAGGCAGGAACACGCACCCAGCGAGGAGGAGGGCCGTTTGTGTGGCAGTGTTGGTTCTAATGCTGGAGGGGATTGACAGACAGACTGGGGATGAACAGACAGACCATGCAGACCCTCTCTTGGCTTATTAAACTGGCTGCTGGGACAGACGGGTGCCAAATGCTCCCCTGAGACTGGGGGCACACGGCACCCCAGGGCTATCCCCAAAGACACCCGAACCAGTAACAGCCCATTCTGCTGATGGGGCCCACTTGGGGACAGGCAGACGTGCCAGCTCTGCTACCTCCCCTCTCTGAGCCCCTGGCTGGCCCCGCTTAGGTCTGCGATGTGGTGGTCGCTGGCCGAGGCCATGAGCGCCAGGGAGGAGCCCATGGACTGTCCCCAAATATAGACTGCATTCTAAGGCAGGGCTCTTGCTGCACTCGCTGGCCGCTGGGACAGGCGGGTTTGACCCCGCAGCACATCCCTGGCTCCTGTCTCTCCATCCCCACAGTCGCTGTCGTCATCCACAGGGACTTTACACACCAAAACCAAGTCATGGCTCCTGTGAGTGGCTGAGTATCGCCTTTGCTTTCATTGTACCCAGGCCAGCGCTCCGTCCTAGTGCGGGCATCCACGCTGCCACAATTCCTTCAGCACAGCTGGGTACCCAAGTCCCCAAGCAGCTCAGGGCTGCAGCAGGTACTTCTCTTCATTCCTTGCCTCGTCTGCATCAGAAGCCGGACTCTTCTTGGGGCACGAGGGGGTCTTGCAGGCCTTGCAGAGGATGAGGAAGAGAATGATGATGAGCAACGCGATGACACAGTTAAAAGAAATTGCCACGATCGCTCCGGTGGAGAGAGCAGCCCCCATCGCCACTGTCCCGCGGGAAGAAGCAGGGCCCACAGCTTGGCCCAACGCTTGGGGTGCCAGCGCAGCAATCGAGCATGTGGTCTCCACCCACCGGCATTGGCAGGGGACAACAGGGACAGTGGCGGTGCTGGTGGTGGGATGGGGCCAGCAGGCGGCAGGACAGTGTTGTCCCGTCAAGTTTGGCCGCTCAGAATTGTGTCCTGGGCTTCACTGTGCTGCCGGGAAAGATGGATCAGAGCTTCCTCTTGGTTTCCCCTCTTCTGGCAGGGCAGCAGGGACACGGGGACTTCTCTGCTCCCTCCTGCACCTGGGAAGGAGAATCATAGAGTCATGGAATGGTTTGGGTTGGAAGGGACCTTAAAGGCCACCCAATTCCACCCCTGCCATGGGCAGGGACACCTCCCACCAGCCCAGGCTGCCCAAGGCCCCATCCAACCTGGCCTTGAACCCCGCCAGGGTTGGGGCAGCCACAGCTTCCCTGGGCAGCCTGGGCCAGTGCCCCACCGCCCTCATCGTGAAGAATTTCTTCCCAACGTCTAATCTAAATCTTCCCCCCTCCAATTTAAAGCCATTTAAAGTCAACATCACCCCCGGCAGAGGGGACGGGCTGCCCGAGCCCCTCAGGAAGGCCGTGTGGGTGCCAGCAGCTGCAGCAGCTCCCAGGCCGGCCCATGTGGGGGGACCTTCCCGGCACCCCGCATCCCGGCTGTCCGCCTTCCCCTGAGCTGTCCCCGGTGGGAGCCCCATCGCCTCCTCCTGGCCCAAACTCCCTTCCCGGGTCATCCCTCGCCCCGCTCCTGTCCCCGCTCCCCCGGCTCCTCCCGCCGCCGGGATCCGCCGCGAGGTCCCGCACCCGCCGGGGCCCGAGGGGGAACGCGGGGAGTGCCGGCCCCGCCGAACCCCCCCATCGCCGCGGGAACACGGGGGTACGCACCTGCCCCGCCGCCCGGGAGCCGCCGGGACCCCGCGGGGGCGACGCGGGTGCCGGTGGGGAGCGGGAAGCGGGTCCCGGTGCCGGAATGGGATGCGGATCCCGGCGCGGGGTCCCGGTGCCGGAAAGGACCGAGGTGGGGGGTCCCGGTGCCGGTGAGGAGCGGGGCAGCGGGACAGGGTCCCTGTGCCGGTAAAGAGCGACGTGCGGGCTGTCGGCGCCGCTGCGGGTCAGGGTCCGGCGCCGGTTCGGGCAGGGAGCCGGTCAGCGGGTGCGGGTCCCGTTGCAGCGCCGGTTCCCGTTGCGGCGCGGGTCCCGCTGCGGTGCGGGTCCCGTTGCGGAGCCGACCGGCGGTGCCGCAGCCCCGCGCTCCCTCCGCGGGCAGCGGCGCTGCTGCCGCCCCGCCCCGCGATTGGCGGCCGCGCCCCCGCCGCCCGCGGCCCATTGGCCGAGCGGGGACCGCGCCCCGCCCACCCCCGCCCCACGTGAGCCGCGACCCGACAGAGCGGCCCGCGCGGCCCCTGCTGCCCCGCACTGTCCTACCGGCCGCAGCTGCCCCGCACTGTCCCTGCTGCCCCGCACTGTCCCTCTACTGCCCCGCACTGTCCTACCGGCCGCTGCTGCCCCTACTGCCCCACACTGTCCTACCGGCCGCTGCTGCCCCGCATTGTCCCTGCTGCCCCGCACTGCCTGTGCTGCCTGCTCTACACACGCTGCCCGTTGGCTCGGACTGCAGAGCCTCTACCCGCACTGCCCTACACGCACCGCCATGCTCTGCCTGCCCTCACTGCCCACGCTCCCTACAGTGTCCCTGCTCACACTGCCCTGCCTGCTCTGCCCCTGCCTGCCCTCACTGCTCCTGCCATCCCTGCCATCCCTGCCCCTGCCCTCGCTGCCCTGCTTGCCCTGCCTCTGCCCGCTCCTGCCTGGCTCTGCCCAGCCCCGGGGCTCCTGCCTGGCTCTCCCAGTGGGTCCCTGTGGTCACACAGGGTCTGCAGTCAGGCAGGGGTGGGTGCAGGCACCGCTGCAGCCCATGAAGCATGGAGACAGGCCGTTTAGGGACACTCAGTACCCCGGGAATGTGGGCAGTGGTAGCCCCAGAGGCGCAGCTGCCTTTTCCCTGTCCTGTACAGTGGGGAAACTGAGGCTCAGGGACTGCCTGTTCCTAAGGGGCTGCTGATTTGTAACTGCCAGCCTCCAAATGGGGACGGAAGCCAGGGATGCTCTGGCGAGGGGTGTCATTCTGGCGTGGGGATGCTCATGACGAAGGATACAGCCTGGGAGGACACAGGGGGCTCTTCCCACAGCTGGGGGGGGTTCCTGAAATTCCCCAGGGATGTGGTTCTGGCACCCGCAACTGCTCCTGAAAAGCCACAGCTGGGCCAGATGTCCACTTGGTGGCATGGGGGGATCTGCTGCAGCCCCTCGGGGCAGGGGGGCCTGTTGGGCCAGGCAGCCCCCAGGCAGCATCTCACACCAGGGAAGAGGCAGCTGGATGGAGAACAGACCCACCAGAGAGCTGGGATCTCTCCTGGCTGACCCAAGGGGCTGCTGGGGGGCTCATGGATGCAATGGGTGCCCACTCCCTCTCCAGCCCCAGGGAAGGAAAGCTCCAGTGCTGCCACGTGCTGCGGCAGGGAAAGCCACCGCAGTCAGCCGAGGGCAACTTTGGAACGGCGGAACAAAAATAAAACCGCTTTGCAGCTTTGATGAAGCATCATTAAATGCAGCACCGCCACCAGGGAGGATTATTCCAGCTGTTTGAGGATCCGGCTCTCCACTGAGAGTGTTTTCAACAATAAACAAACACAAACACATCGCTTGTTGCAATGTCTGATCAGACACTGGAGCATCTTTCCTTGGCATTTATTGTTAATCTGCTAATTAGTCAAGAAATGCAGTTGCCTCAGATGTGAGGGAGCAGCAGGCAGGAACAGCTCCAAGATAAATCAGCTTAGCTCTGCCCGATCTCCAGGTTTCACCTGCTCTGCCCCCGCAGAGCACTCTGGGTGTTTCTCTCAGCACCTCCACAGCTCCAGGGACAACGGTGTGGCAGGGCATGACTGTGCCTGAGACCATCCGGAGAAGGGATGGGGAAGGAGGTGAGGTACGTAAACCTGGCACAGTCCCGGCTCACACCAGCTGCTTGGCCAGTGAGAAACCTTGTTCTGATTAAGTCTTGTCGGGAAAGCATCAGGTCACACAGGAAATGCAGCACCTCTCCTGCTCTCAGTTTAAGTGAAATCCCTTCTCTCAATGCTCCTGTTGCCTTAGCAAAGCAGCATGTGAGGTCCAGCTGGAGCTCACCAATGCAGGCAGTGACCTGGGAAGGCAAGGGGCAGAACAGGCAGCGCTCCAGACACAGTGTGAGCAAGGGTTGTTACGGCAAAAGCTCAGTCCGTCACCGGGAACCGTACTTTCTTCCTGCCCAGCATGACCTTCCAGAGCTGCTCCAGAAAGGAAACTATTGTGCAAGAAAAGATACTCCATCCTCAGCAGAGTCTCAGCTGAGTATTTTGGAGTTTCAGTGGGTTCCAAAGAAAAAAGGCAATCTTAACCTTTCTTGAAGGTGAAGGCAGGAAGAAAACCTTTCCGGTGCATCAAGGTGCACTAACAGTCATGAGAGGAACAAACGCGGAGAAGCAAGTCCCCTCTTCCTCAAGGAAAGCTGTAAGAACAGAGTTCCAGCCGGCAGACGCAGCCCCACCACCAGCGCTTATAGGGTGACCTCCAGTGGGATAAGGAAGACATGACAAATTTCACATTTACAGGAAGAGGAAACTTTATTTTAAAGCCATCTCTGTGCATTATAAAGGAGCAGAAAGAGGAAAGAAGAGTGTCCTCTGGAGCTTCCCACTACCACCCCAACCAGGCACTCGCATAGCTACGGGATTTCAGGCTGGCTACCACAGGAGTCATCTCCTGCCACTTTGTCAGGGAGAGGCATAACCATCAGCTCCACTGAGGTGAAAGGAGGACGGAAGGAGTGCCATGTACACACAACTGCAGATGGAGCCGTATCCCTGTAGTTCTACATTCAAATCGACTGATGGGCTCAGCAGCAGAAAGACAGGCACAGAAGCGGCTGGCCCAGCCCTCTGTCCCACTGTCCGCTCACACGAGCTCTGGCAGTGCAGGTGGCAGCCAAGAGGATCCACATCAGATCCATCTGCCCTCTGTACTGCAGCAAAAGCCACCACCACCTGCCACAGGAGCAGGCACCTGCCATGCATGTCTGCTGCCTGGGCAGCCAAAACCCTGCTCAGTGGGCAACCAAAACCTCACTCCACGGGCAGCTGAAACCTCACTCTATGGGAAGCCAAAATTCCGCTCCGTAGGAAGACAAAATCCTGCTCCATGGGCAGCCGAAACCCTGCTCCAGCAGAGCTCATTGACGAAACACCAACAGTCCTTGCTTAGGCAGAGACAAGTCCCATCTTCCCTGAACCGCACGCGAAGGAGTACAGCCTGGCAGCCTTTGACAAGGAAACTTGTCAAAACAGTTTCAGACAGCTACAATTGCATCCATTTTGGAACAGTTAACTTCTCCGTCCCTCCCCCAACAACTCTGCAAGCCCCCGTGTTCAGCAGCAGCTTTCCAGCTACAGCAGCTGGCTTGTTTCCATGACTCCCCCAAACTACACCCAAACATGGTGGCGGCGCCTCAGGACTTGGTGCAGGACTCCCCATGCCCTCCTCCAGCGGACCGAGGCTGCTTTCCCGTGCTGCCAGCTCCCCTGCCTCCGCCCTGCTTCCTCTTCATTTGGCCCTGTGATTCCGCTTTCAGTGTCTCGGTCCAGAAGGCATCAAAAGAACCCGGAGCCTGGTATCCTGGCTCCTGAGGATCAAGGGCATCTTTGCTGAGTAGGATGCATATGGCAGGAATGTTTCTCTTCACGGTCAAGGCATCGAGGCCTGCCTCAGGCACAATGGGTTCCCAGGTCTCTTCAATCTGTCGGAAGAGCACTTTGGTGATCTGATGCAGCTCCTTGAGCCTTCGCTTCATGATCTCCACACAGGTTATGGTCTTGCTGACAGCCTTTCCCGAGCCAGTGAAAATGATCTGCCTCACTGAGTCCAACTCCATCTTACTAATGGCATAGCCCATCAGATTCCTGATTTTGCTCCCATCCTTCACTTTCATTTCGATAATACCAGGGGGCAGGTCAGTGAAGGGAAGAGGACAAGGTTTCTCCACAATTTTAGCCTTTTTATAGTTCTCCATTCTGCAGCGCTGAAAAGGAAAACAGACACGTTAATACAAACTCCCGCTTTAACTGCTGCACAAAGAAACTGTCACCACAATTACCTACAACCTCTCCTATCAAGGGTGCTTTGAGCTATCAGAGGTGCAGATCCTGAAAAAGCACATCCAAAAGATTGGGAAGAATGCCCTATTTGTGCTGAGGAGTCACTTGTACCCAGTCTTCCTCGGCAAGCACCTACAGTTTGAACAAGGTAAAGGTGAGCCTGGGCCCTGGCAGGCAGGTGGTGAGAGGAACAGGGACAGCGTTGTGGGTACAAGCGGGATGGAGTGGAAAATATAGGCTGTATCTCAGGGAAACACAGAGAATGAAAGGGTGAGCAGAGGCTATTTGGAATAGAAGCTAGTGGGATACCATCAACTGCCACACCCCACAAGCCACCTCAGACATGCACATGAGGAACTCAGGCAGAGCTGGCCTGCAGCAGCTTGGTCTGTTACAGGAAAAGGGTCCTGAGGCTCCGAGTCCAGCCACCCCAGGCAAAAGGCCAGGGATGGGGTACTGGACGGAACAGTGGTGGATACAGGGAAGCCAGGAAGTGAGGGGTTCCAGGCAGGAAAGAGCAAGTGAGGGCTTGTAGGTGGAAGCCAGAGAGGGGTTGCTGGCAGGAGACATGGCCAGCAAGAAGCCAGACAACAGAAAGGCACATGATGAACAAAGCAGGGGCTCTCTGAGGGAGAGTGAGGAGGACAGACAGCTCATCTCACAGCTGCCCTCTTTGCCTGCTGCCCTTCCCTCACCATCATCTGTGTAGGACACTCGGTCGCAGAGGGTGGTGGAACACTGGAACAAGTTCCCCAGGGAACCTCTGGTGACCAATGACAGGACCCAAGGGAATGGATGTGCCAGGGGAGATTTAGGTTGGATACTGCGAAAAAGTTCTTCACCCAGAGGATGGTGGAGCACAGCTCCCCAGGGAAGCAGCAATGGCACCAAGCCTAACTATTCATGAAACATTTGGACAATGCACTCTGACACACAGTGTGAATAGTGGGGTTGTCCTGTGCAGGGACAAGAGCTGGACTCGATGATCCTTGTGAGTCCCTTAACTCAGGATATTCTATGGTTGTCCCTACCACAGAGCCCAAGTCACCAGGCACACAGCTGAAGGCACTGCCACCCATAGACTCTTCAGCCCCATCTCACTCAGAGCTGCCCCTCGCACCCCACTCCTGAGAGAAGGCAGGGCTGCACCACATCCCTCCGAGAGACCTTGGCCACCTCGGGGCTGGGAACGTAGCTGTGCAGGCAGCAGGGGAACCGAGGTCGCGGCTGTGGGGCTGTGGGCAGTGGAGGCCAGTGCTGCCTGGAAAGGCTGGGGGGCTGCCATCGGGAGGGGGTGCTCTGCAGGGAGCCTGGATGGCAGCTATGGGGAAGAATGGACAGCCCCAGGTCCCGGTGTGGGGATGGAGGTGGGGCATAGCTGCTGTGTGGATGGACAGGGGCTGGGGCTGCGGGGCTGGGCAGCAGCTGTGGGGCAGCGGCTGTGGGGCAGGGCGTGCGGGGCAGGAGCCGGGGGGCACCACCAGGGCGAGCTGTGGGGATGGGCGGGGAGGCTGAGTGGCTGCAGCCACAGCACCCGGCGCAGGGAGCGGGAGTGGCGTGGGATATGCAGGAATGGGTGCAAGATGGATGTGGGATATGTGGGATGGATATGGGATGGATATGGGGTGTGTGGGATGCACGGGATGGGTGCAGGATGGATACGAGATGTGTGGGATGTATGCGATGGGTGTGGGATGCAAGTGAAGGGTGCAGTATGGATATGGGATGTGCGGGATGGGTATGGGATGTGTGGGATGATACGAGATATGTAGGATGGGTGTGGGATGCGCGAGATGGGTGTGGGATGGATATGAGATGCATGGGATGAGTGTGATGGATGTGGGATGCAGGGGAAGGGTGCAGGATGAGTGTGAGATGAACGGGACGGGGGCAGGATTTGCGGGATGCGTGGGATGAGTGTGATGGGCGTGGGATGTATGGGATGGGTGCGGGATGGATACAAGATATGCAGAATGAGGTCAGGATTCGCGGGATAGATGCAGGATTAGTGGGAGGAGTGTGGATGTGCGGGATAGGTATGGGATGTGTGGTATGAGTGTGGGATGGATACGGGATATGCGGGAAGGGTGTGGTATGCACAGGATGGGTGTAGGATGGACACAGGATACGAAGGGTCGGTGCAGTATGGATACGGGATGTGCGGGATGGGTGCAGGATGGATACGGGATGCGTGGGATGAGCGCGATGGATGTGGGATGGAGGGGGAAGGGTGCGGGATGGATATGGGATGCGCGGGATGGGGTCAGTTTTCGCGGGATAGATGCGGAATGCGCGAGAATGGGCGGGATGGATGCGGGATGCACGGGATAGGTGCAGGACGCGTGAGATGGATGTGGGATGGGCATGGGATGGATACGGGATGCAGGACGGGTGCGGGACGCGCGAGGGCCCCTCTCACCTGCCGGCGCCTCCGCACGAGATGGCGGCGGGGGGGGGGGGCGGGCCGCCGTGACGTCACGGGGGCGCCGTCGCGGCGCGGGTGACGTCAC
Organism: Cuculus canorus; assembly: GCF_017976375.1. Taxonomy (NCBI): domain Eukaryota; kingdom Metazoa; phylum Chordata; class Aves; order Cuculiformes; family Cuculidae; genus Cuculus; species Cuculus canorus. The sequence continues at coordinate 68,794,674 of NC_071441.1, read as the reverse complement.
GGCCTGCCGGCTGCCCGGGATGCCGCGTCCCAGCCCAGCCCTGACCCCGCCCATCGCCCGCCCGGTCCCCGCTCCGGGGCGGCTCTCCCGGGGATGCTCGCAGGCTCGTAGCCCCCTCGCCGTCCCAGGGGTGAGGATGCTCCCCCCGGGAATCCTGCGCGACTCCCGGGCCGTGGAATCGTGGAATGGTTTGGTTGGAAAAGACCTGGAAGCCCCGACATAAGGATAGGGAATTGTTGGAATGGGTCCCAAAGATGATCCGAGGGCTGGAGCACCTCTGCTGTGAGGACAGGGGAGGGAGCGGGGGCTGTTCTGCCCGGAGAAGGCTGCGGGGAGACCGTAGAGCAGCTTCCAGTACCTGAAGGGGCTACAGGAAAGCTGGGAAGGGGCTTTTACAAGGGCCTGGAGTGACAGGACAAAGGAAAACGACTTTATATTGGAAGTGGGAAGATTTAGATTAGACATTGGAAAGAAACTCTTCATGCTGAGAGCGGTGAGGCCCTGGCCCAGGTTGCCCAGGGAAGCTGTGGCTGTCCCAACCCTGGCGGGGTTCAAGGCCAGGTTGGATGGGGCCTTGGGTAGCCTGGGCTGGTGGGAGGTGTCCCTGCCCATGGCGGGGGGTGGAACTGGATGGGCTTTAAGGTCCTCCAACCCAAACCATTCTGTGATCATCAACCGTACCTGTCCACCACTAAACTCCATTCCTGAGAACGGATGGTCAGCGTCTCACCCAGCAGGAGGGTTTGGGACCCTCCCAAGCACACCAGTTCCAACTTAGGAACACTGCTGTGCCAGGAGAAGCTCCAGGCTACAGCCAGACCAGAGGAGGCACAGCTCACACTCCTCTCCCAAGGGAAAAGAGCCCCCACAGGATCTGCCTCAGAGGGAGGAGGAAGGGAAGAGCCACTGAGAGAACACCCTGGCCCTGTCAGGCCAAATTCCCTTGGGCACAGACAGCTCACATGTAGGGGAAGAAACAGCAGGAAGCACGTTTGCTGCAGGCCAGAGAGGCTGGAAGTGATTTACCTGCCCTTAGAAGTCACTGGCAAACTCCTGCAGGCTGCCATGAGGCCTCTGGCATTCGCTGCCTAGGGAAAAGCAGGCAGGAAGGGACAGCCTGCGCCATGGCTGCGTCCAGGGAACGAAGAGACAACCCAAGGAGCATTCCAGGACTTTTATTGTAGATCGTAGTAGAGCACAAAGGGATTTTTAAATACATTACAAACCAAAATGTATTCAGGGGAAGTGCAAGATTTGCAAACAGTGGCAAATTAATGAGTAGTGTGGCTTCGATGTAGGACAGCAGAGCTCAGCTGTGGAGCCACGGAGCCCCAGGAGCTGCAATGTCACCTGCTGCATGCTCACGCCAAGTGTGAAGATGCCGAGATAACTGGGTGCAAGCTGTGCTGCAGCCTCTCCAGAGCAATCCAAGGCCGGCAGAGTCCCTGGGGTTTTCCATGTTCCTGGCTCCACCATCACTCTGCTGCAGGTTTCCCTCCCTTGGCTGTTTCCAGCCGTGTCAGTATTTCATTCCACTGAACAAACTGCTTGGAGAGAAGCAGGGTCTGGACACGACTGTTAAGGAAAGAGATGTGAAAACTGCAGGGAAGACACCAAGCTCAGATCACCCTGACAGCACCGTTCCTCTCCCAAAGAATGGAGGTTGTAAAGGGCCTGGGACGCCAGGCTGCAGAAAGCCTGCATGGACTCAAACCATCCAGGTGTGGAGCCTCTGTGCAGCACCAAACACAGATGGGAGCCCAGGAAGTGCTTCTGAACACTGTGTAGCAGTGCGTTTCAAGAGGATTTCTACAGAAAAGAGCAAAGCTTCCCTACCCTGTGGTTTTAGGAAGAGTCTCAGCACTGGGATCCTACCTGGCCAGGATTAGCCTTGGCTCAGGCAGGTCACACGGACCAGTTGCCTGACAGAGATGCTGACATCCAGCCAGCCCGTGTGAACACACAGGCTGCGCTGCTCCCTTGTGCCCAGCCGTGCTGTGAGCGGATCTGGCACAGGAGCTCTGGCTCACAGGTGGCACCCTGTCCTTCCCATCTCAGCAGGCCCGCAGCCTTGCTCCCAAGAGCAATATGACAGGGACACAGGAAGTACCATGTCAGAAAGGGCATCAGGCACTAAACCTTGGGTTTATATGGGCAAAACCAGCCCAGGGAGTCTGGCCATGCCAAGCCCAAGAATCAAAGGATACCATCTTGTTGTAGTCTTCCAGGAGTGTCTTGACATTGTCAGAGAGATCCTGACGCTGTTCCTGTGGAGAGGAGCCGCAGCGAGTGAGCAATCAATCAGCTGGAATACATCTGTCCTCCCAGTCACTGACAGCACACGGGGAATCTCATCCAAGGCCATGACTGGGACTACAGCTTTTGCCTTGGCCACTCAAGGCAGCTGGAAGTGTTCCAACAGCCGAGAGAGTGTACAAACACCTATGCTCACAAAGCACCAAAGGCCCTGCGGTCGCACTGCTGCCCACCTCTCCTCAGTCAGCATCCGGGCTTTGCTTGCCCCAGAATGGAAACTCGCAGTGAAAGGTGGCATTAAGTGCTGCCCAGGGCCCAGGAGTACTCAGGGGTGAACTGACAAGGGGATGGCACCCACAGCCTTCCAGAGACTGGTACACAGGGAGTGCCATACATTACCTCAGTGTCCCAGTGAAAGGGGAAACGCCAGCTGGGTAAACCCTCAGCACCTCATTAAGTCTCACTCAGATGTCTGTTTGAGCAGGTTACTTGGAAAATGCTTTTGCATCTCAGACCCAAATGTCACAAATCCTGGCTACTTCCTCCCCCAAGGGCTTAAATTTAAGACTACAGTATGAATATCCTGGGATTGAAAAATCCTGCTGAAAGTGAGCAATTCAAGCAACTGCAAGTACAGGGGAGCCAGCACAGCCTCTGGCAAATGGTTCCTTCTCCCTGCTAGTCAAGACTGTCAGGGACATTCACGTTACCTGCTGCTGTATGTGGATCTGAGAGAGTCGCTGTAGTTTGGCTGCATGGTCAGGAACCGCTGGAAACACAGAAGAAAAACCCATTCTGTTATGCATCACATTCCCAAAATAAAGACCATTCCTTCTGCATAAGCACACTGCAGCAGAACTCACCACATGCCACAAATACACCTTTCCCACCATATGAAACCCCTGGCTACCAGGGAACGGAATACCAAGTTTACTTGCTAACTGGGACAAGTTAAGGGATGTCAGCATTGTCAACTCCATTAGCGTAAACTACCTGGATAAGCATTAGCTCTCCGCCCATGCCAGGGGCAGAGATCCATCCAGCATGTTCTGGATGGAAAGGGGCTCATCAGCAGGAATGTCCTGCTGAGCTCCACCCTCTCTGCCAAACTAACCTGCTTTCTAACCTGCTTCCTGACTACTCCATCACCTCCTTGACTTCACATGAGAAGTCAGAGCAGCAGATATGCTTTGTCTGTACCTATGTTACTCACACCAGGCTGTGTGCTCAGCCACCCTTGCCTCTAGACTGAGTCTCAAGAAAGAAAAGGAAAACAGGATAGGCAGCAGCTTGTGAGGTGGCTTTCACAGCCCAAACTTGCAGAATATACACACCTCGGATGCTCGCACTGTCCAGGACAGGCTGGAGGTTCTTCACCTGCTCCAGAAGGGCTGCTTGGGTTGGAATAACCTGCTCTTCTGGTGGGGAGGGACAAGAAGCAACTTCAGTAAATACAAGACACCGCTTTGGCTTTTCACAAATACTGGCAAGTTAACTTTTCCAGCTGATCCAGCCATACAGAAAGGGGCCTGTTTGTGATTTTACTTAGATATTTGTGTCACACACCCCTGGATTCTGGCTCACACCAACTTACAGCAGGAAAATCTCCACAAAGTTTCATTTGAAGACTAGACCAAACAAGGCTGAAGTTCTTTGGGGTACAAGAGGACAAGGCTAGAAGGTGGTTGAAGTACAAGCAAAGGTCCTCCACTTTTGTTACAGCCTAGGACATATTGGAAGTGGGGTGAGGAAAACTGTCCTGGCTCCAGTTTTTATTTTCAAGCTTTTATTAATTCAGGGTTAAACTGATCCATACTAAAAAGATCAGAACTGATAAACCCGCAGCACAGATGTTCACAAGGGAACACTAGGGTGACTGACATCCTTGTAGAAACCGTCTCTCTTGACAGATCTAAAGAGGGTGCCATGGCAGATCCTTACAATTGAATAAAAGAAACCCATCCTCATCCAGCTTAGGTGAAAAAAACAACTTTGGCAGTGCTGAACCCGCCTCTTGTTTCATCTTGTTTCATACTGTACCTGCTAAGATGAACTGCAGCTTCATGGCATCTGGGACAGCCATCCTATCAATGTACTGAGGGTCCAGGTATTTTATTACATCCTCAACTAGAGAGAAAAAGAGATTTGGAGACAAACAGCAGAAGAGTTGCTATTGTCTTTGAAGTGTAATTCCCCTCTGGGCTTTACATCAGGTTACTTTATAAACATGGCCAACTCAGGGTCATTTTTGTTCACATTCATTAATTTCTATGGCACTTGAAAATACACAACTTCGGAGCAGTCTAACTAAGAACTGACAAATTAAATCCAACCTGGCCTTGAACACCTTCAGGGAGGGGGTGTCCATGACTTCTCTGGGCAACCTGTGCCAGTTCCTTACCGCCCTCACAGAAAAACCTAAGATCTAACCTAAATCTCACCTCTTTCAGTTTAAAATCATTATTCCTCATCTTGTGACTATACTCCCTGATAAAGAGCCTACACAGCTTGCTCCTCCTGCCATACCATGCAGCCAAACTTGGCCAAGAGTCAGCTTTGCAGGACAAAGCACCACTCCAGTGCCCATTCCCGATATCCCCCAGTTCCAAGGTGGCTCCCTAGACCGGTCCAGCAGAGGCTCCATGTGACCCTTACTGCTCCCACCACACATACAGGGGAGAGCTCCAGTGCACTGGAGTCCAAGCATGCAAGAACCTTATCGAGGTTAGATGAGGCTTTGAGCAACTTGATTGAGTGGGAGGTGTCCCTGCTCACAGCAGCGAAATGGAACTGGATGGGCTTTAAGGTCCCTTCCAGCCCAAACCATTCTATGAATTCATTTCAGGAGCCCCAACATGCTCCAACAGCCCTCACAGGCTTTCTTCCAGGTAGAGTAAATCACTGCACTAGTCCAGGCGGATATGAAGCAAATAACAGGTTGCAGTGGCCCATTCCCCATTCCCAGTGGCTGATGGGAGAATTATAAGCAGAAAAACACTTCACCCAGTCACTTATTTCTCTGCCCAATATGCAAAGCAAGAGCCCAAAATGAAAAGTGCCTGCTCAGGGAGGTGCAGGAAGGGATGTTTGTTTAGAGGAGTGGAATGCTACACATGGTGTTTTGAGCCCCCTCGCCCCCCCAGATTCTCCCCAGGGCTGCTCACTTTTCTTATACAGGATTTTGATCCTTTCTCTCTTCCCGGCAATGTTGTTCAGTGCCACTTGCACCTTCACCAGCTCATCAGCCACCTGCAGGGGGGCAGAGGAGGGGGACAGGTCTGTCAAACCCTGCCAGGCTTGGGTACCCCAAACCCCACCAGATCCAAGCACCTCAGACCCAGGCACCCCAGACCATGCTGCACCCACACACCTCAGGTCCCACTGAACTCAGGTGCCCCAGACCCTGCTGGACCCCAGACTGAGGCATTCCAAGCCTCACTAGGCTGGGCACCCCAGACCCCACCAGACTTGAGAACCCCAGACTGCGCTGGACCTGGGCACCCAGATCTGGGCACTCAAACCTGGGCACCCCCGACCTTGCAAGACCCAAGCACCCCAGACCCTGCCAGGTCTGAGCACCCCAGATCTCGTTGTGCTTAGGCTCCCCAGATCCGAGCACCTGACACCCAGGCACTCCAGACCCTGCCAGACCTGAGCAGCCTAGATCCACTGAATCCTTATACCCCAGACTCCGCCAGACTTGGGCACCTCAGGCCCTGCTGAACATGGGCACCCCAGACTTGAGCACCCCAGATTCCACTGGGATGGGGCACATCAGACTCAAGCACCCCAGATCCAAGCAGCCCAGACTCCGCCAGGCCCAGACATCTCAAACCGTGTCAAGCCCAGGCACCCCAGACCTGGGCACCTCAAACCTCATCAGGTCCAAGCACGTCCGACCCAAGAACACCAGACCCAGGTGTCTCTGTCTCCACTGAACCCTCACACTGCAGACCCTGCCAGACCCAGGCACCTCAAACCCTGTCAGGCCCAGGCACCACAGACACCACCAGACCCAGACACCTCAGGCCTGAGCACCCTAGACCCAAGCATCCCCAACCTTGCCGTGTCTGAGCACTCCGGACTCGGGCACCCCAAAGCTTGCTGTGCCCCAGGCCCCACCAAACCCAGGTATCCCAGACCCTGTTGAACCCGGCCACCCCAGACCCAGGCACTCCAAATCCCATCAGACCTGGGCACTCCAGACCCCATGGAACCCTGGCACCCCAGATCTGGGCACCCTAAACCCCACCAGAGCTGGGCACCACAGAGCACACACGCCACCAAACCCAGGTGCCACAGACTCTGCTGGACCTGGGCAACCCAGATCCTCACCAGACCTGAGCATGTCAGACCAAATGGAACCCAGGCAAACCTCAAATCCTGTGAGACCTGGGCACCCCACACCAGGGAACCCCAGACCCCGCTGAACCCATGCACCCCAGATTCAGGCACCCTAAACCCCACCAGAGCTGAGCATCCCAGACCCCATGGAAGCCGGGCACCCCAAATCCCGTCAAACCTGTGCACCCCAGGCACGAGAACTCCACACCAGGCCACCCTAGATCCTGCTGAACTCAGGCAGCTCAGACACGAGCAGCTAAACCTCACCAGAGCTGGGCACCTCAGATCCAGTCGTCCCAGACCACGCCAGAATCAGGCGCCCCAGACCCTATGGAACCCTGGCACCCTAAATCCCACCAGTCCCCAGCACCCCAAACCCCATCAAACCCGGTCCCCGATGACCGCGCCAGGCTCAGGCCTGGCTGCAGGGCACGGCGGGCGGGGCCGAGCCGCGGCCCGCGGGGTTTCGCGGCCGCCTCGGGGTTTCGCGGCCTCCCGCGGCCCCCGCGGCCCCCGCCGCACCTTGCGCGCTCCATCGGCCCCGCCGCAGCCGCCGACCCGCCGCTCCAGCTCCTCGAGGCGCCATCCCAGCCGCTGCAGTTCCACCGCCATCTTTGCCCACCGCCCCGGAAGCGCCGCGCGCCGCTTCCGGCCCCCGCCCCATTGCCGTGGCGCCGCCGTTGCCATGGAGACGAGGATGGCTTGGGGACCACGGTGCCGCTGTGATGGAGCGGGATGGAGGCGGGGCGTGGGATGCAGGAGATGCGAAGCAGCGCTGCGAGGCGAGGTGAGGGACGGCTGCGGTCGATGTTGATTTGCACTCTAGAGAAGGACCCAGCGCGGTCGATGGCTGCTCCGTCCTGGCGCAGTCCTCCAGGAAAGAGGCACTCGGAGATATGAAAAAGAAATGGATGCAGCGATCCATAGGCCATTGTGGATGCAGGGCCTTTGAAATACATGCGGCTGCCGCGAGCCCTCCCTCAGGCTCCTGCCTGCCCGACTTCACCTTTCTCCCATCGACTGTCAGCAGTGACACGCACCAAAAATGGAGACACAATGAAAGCAGCAGCCAAAACCAGTCTTCATGGTTACAGGGGTTTCTCAAAGGGGTGACATCACTGAATCACAGGATGTTTTGGTTTGGAAGGAACTTCAAAGACCATCTATTCCAACCCCCCTGCCATGGGCAGGGACACCTTCTGCTGGATCAGGTTGCTCATGGCCCCATCAAACCTGGCCTTGAACACCTCCAGGTGTGGTGCATCCTTCTGTGGGCAACTTGTGCTGGTGCCTCATCACCTTAACAGGAAAACATTTCTTCTTAAGATCTCATCTGTATCTCCCCTCTTTGAGCTTTAAACTATTCCCTCTTGTCCTGTCCCTGCACTCTCTGACAAAGAGCCCCTCCCAACTTTTCTAGAGACCCTTTCTGTACTGGAAGGCTGCTCTAAGGTCTCCCTAGAGCCTTCTTTTCTCGCTGCTGAACAACCTCAACTCTCTCAGCCTTTCCTCACAGCAGAGGGGCTCCACCCTTCTCATCATCTTCATAGCCTCCTCTGGGCTCACAGATCCATGTCCTTCCTGCCTCATCCAGAACTGAATGCAGTACTCCAGGTGGGGTCTCACAAGAGCAGAGTAGAGGGGCAGAATCACGTCCGTTGTCCTGTTGGTCACACTTTTTCATGCAGCCCGGAACACGGTTGGCTTTCTGGGGTGCAACTGCACATTGCTGGCTCATGCTGAGCTTCTCATCCACCAGCACCTCTAAGTCAGGAGATGAATTCAAGGTAGCAGCATCCACCACAAAGGAAAGCCTGAAGACTTTCCAGACTGCAGAGGGAGAAGTTCGGGAGTCTCCAAAGCACCTTGTAATCTTCCTGCACCCACATCGCCTCAGCAGTGCCGAGCTGCTCCAGGCTGAAGGGCGGTCCCTGTCCCTCTTGGGTGTCCAGTATGGGGATGGGTGTTGGACTGATAAGTCCCAGGCACAAGGGAGCCCCCAGTCATGATCCCAGGCCAGGCTTTTAGGTGAAAACATATACTAATAGTGAGCATTTCATTGGCGTGGCTGGCAAGGCAGGCTACGTGCCTTTAGGGATCCTCCCAGTGACCTTTGCTGAGCTCAAACTTGACTGTGCCCTGAAAAAGCTTTGGTCTTATAGATGTGTTCCTGCAGGGAGCTGTATGGGGATGCCAGGCTGCAGGAGGGAGCTGTGGGGTGGCCCAGGGTCCCAGCAACCCCCGTGCACCCCTCAAATCTCCCTGGACAATCTGTGCAGACCCCACAGGCAGGAGGAGCAGGCTGAGTCCCTCTGTGCTCTCCCTTTTTTCCCAGGGATCGATAGCTGGGCTATAGAAGAGACATCTTCAGAGGGGAAGAGCTGCGCTTTGTTTCACAAAGGCCACAATTAGGAATGGCTTCATTAGCAGAAATCGCTGGGGGCTGCAGCAGGAGCTGAGGGCTGTGCAAGCACACTGCTGGCCCATGTTTAGAGGGCACTGAGGCTACCAGGGCTTGTGCCCAGCGTGATAGGCAATGTCTGCAAACACAAATCCCCATGCTAAGGGGTGACAGATAACCCAGTCCCGTCCCTTTCCTCCCTATGTGAGAAATCCAGGCAGTCCTGGGATTCAGGTCCCTAGGTGGGACTTTGGGATGGGAGGGCATTCAGCCTTGAAGGCCCCATCCAGCATGTGAGCCTTGGAGTGGAGCTGAAGCTGCAGCATTGGCTGCCGGCAGTCCAGCACAGAGCGTGACAAATCCAGTCCCCTGCTGTCCCCATCCCTCGCTTCTTGGGGCTGAGACAGGGGCTTTGACCCCATCCCCATCCCTGGAGCCCACAGTGGCACAGTGATTCCACAGCCACCTCCCCCGAGCCTGGCACTGAGGATAGATTCAGCACTTCTCCTGCTAGACTGGATCGTCCCTGCATCCTCCATCTCCTTCTTTCCACTCAATTACTGTCCCTGCGGGATGCGGGAAGTGGCATCGATCAGGGCTGGTTACTCAGGTGACAGCAGCTGTGTCCCTGAGCCCCCCAGGGAGCGTGGCAACACACATCACCCCCTGAGCTGCGTAACGAGCTGGGATGCATGTTCCCTCCTGGCTCCCTGGAGCCCTGGCGCTCGATGAGCTGTGTCCAGCACTGCCCAGCAGTGACAGGGGACACGAGACCCCAGTAAAGGCTGCATTGATCCCACTCTGCTTGGCTGGTTGTGCCAGGGCTGCAGGAGCTCTGTGCTGGGGCTCGGCTGGCTTACATCCTGGCACCCCCATCCTGAGGGGACACCTCCAGGCCATCTTTCAGGCTGGGGCACACAGAGACGCACTCAACACACACAGGGAAACCTACAGCATCCTGAGGTGCGTGCACACACACATGCACAGACCCACACACAGAGGGAAGCTCACTGCATCCTGGGGCGCATGCACACACACTCACACATGCACTCACACATGCACAGCAAAACCAAACGCATCCTGGTGCGCGTGCAAACACACACACACACACGTGTGCGCACACACACACACAGAGAAACCCACTGCATCATGGTGTGCACAGTCACACGCACGCATCCACGTACAGAGGGAACCTCACTGCCTCCTGGGGCATGTGCACACATATATGCACACACAAGCACACACACACGCACAGGAAAACCCACTGCACACTGGTGCGCATGCATGCACACACACACATGCGCACAGGAAAATGCTGCAGGGTGCACACACAGACTTGCACACATTCATGCACACACAAACATCCCCTCCCCCCTCCCCCATCTGCTACTCACCCTCTCGCCACTCCCGTTTTCACAGACCCCCTCCCCTTCATACCTACCTACACAGACCTGGATCTTCTGCAGCCTTGGGGTCCTCTGCAGTGGTCCTCCACTCCTCCTGTCTCTAACATATCCATCTGTGTCTCCCCCCACGTCCTCAACACATCCCCCATGTCCCCTTGTGTCTCTCTCCATGTCCCCAAAATATACCCCCCGTGTCATCCACATCACCCACGTCCCAAACACATCCCCCTGTGTTTCTCCCTGTGCCTCCAACATATTTCCCCATCCCTCCATGTTCCAAACATCTTCCCCATGTCTCTCCCCACGTTACCAATACACCCCTCCATGTCCCAAACAGATCCCTTGTGCCCATAACATGTTGCCTCAACACTCTGTGTCCCCAGCATGTGCCCCCATGTTTCTCTTGTGTGTCCTCTACGTCTCCTCAAGTCCCCAACGCGCCCACCCATGTTCTTTTACATCACACTTGTCCTCAACACGTTCCTGTGTGTCCCCCCATGTATCCAACACATCCCCACGTCCTCCTGCGTACGTGTCCCCAATATCTTCCATCATGTATCTCCTGTGTCCCCAACATGTCCCCCCGTGTCTATCCCTGTGTCTCCGGCGTATCCCCATGTCCTTCCATGTGCCCAACATCTTTCCCCGTGTCTCCCTGTCTCTCTCTCCATGCCCCCAACTTGTCTCCTCGTGTCTCTCGTTGTGTCCCCAACACTCCCTCTGCATTCCCTCCATGTCCCCCAGTGTTCCCCTGTTTCTCACCTTGTCTCCTTTGTCTCTCCCCGTGTCCCCAACGTGTTTCCCGTGTCCACAACACATCCACCCACGTCCACCCGTGTCTCCTCCTGTGTCCCTAACATATCCCCCCCGTGCCTACCCTCGTGTCCCCCACGTGTCCCCGCCCAGTGTCCGGCCCCGCGGCAGCAGCGACGCTCAGCACCCTGGACAGCGCCCGGGCCGCGCGGGCGGGGGGCTGCGAGGACCGGGGTGGAGGGATTGAGTGTCCCCTAGGGAGTGGGAGTGTTCCCAGGGGCGTGGGGGTGCCCCTGGGGGGATGGGGTGTCTCCTAGGGACTGGCAGTGTCCCCAAGGGCGTGGGGGTGTCCCTGGGGGGATGGGGGTGTCCCTTAGGGGCTGGGAGTGTCCCCAAGGGCGTGGGGGTGTCCCTGGCGGGATGGGGGTGTCCCTGGGGGGATGGGGTGTCCCTTAGGGCCTGGGAGTGTTCCCAGAGGTGTGGGGGTGTCCCTAGGGGGCAGGGAGTTCCCGAAGAGCTGGGGGTGTCCCCAGGGGGGCAGTGGTGTTGGATGGGGTGTCTCCAGGGACTAGGAGTGTCCCCAAGGTCGGGGTCTCCCCACTTTGAAACGGGAGGTTCTGGCTTTGTGGGTGTCAGGGTGGGGGCTGTCCTCATGGCTGCTGCTCGCAGCAGTGTCGGTCCCCATAGAAGCCTCTTCATACGTACAGGTGACTGCATGTGTGGCTGCATGCAAGTCAGAGAATCATAGAAATATAAAATGCCCTGAGTTGGAAAGGATCCACAAGGATCACTGAGTCCAACATGCATGAGTGTGACTGCATAAGTTCACATGCATAAGTGCATGCTGCTGAGTTCCTCCAAGGGAGCACAACTGATCTGTGTGTATGTGTGTTGATTTTGCCGTCTCCAGCTTTCCCATGTACATCCATACACACGCCTGCAAGCACCCATGTGTACGCTCGTGTCTCCTGGCTCCAGTTTAGCCACCCACACCCCCTGTGAGTGCTACCCAGGTGCCAGACTGGCTCAACACTGCAGCTCACCTGCAGCAACCTCAACAGCCCCATGACCATGCCCCTTGCCTGCCATGGGCAGCCTAATGAGGCATGGGTCAGCTGCCACAGGGCAACTTGTGGGGCGAAGGAGCCCCACAACCTGGCTGGCATGGCTGGAGTTGGTGTCCAATGTGGTCCAGCCCATGTTTGAGGGCTATTGGTGGGTATAGGTGACGTGTTCACAACTGAGAGCTCCCAGAAACTGAGGCAACCTGGTGCTGGAGGCAAAGGTGAGGTGCGATGTGAAACCTCAGGCACTATAGCTGGTACTCCAGGGTGTCATGAGCTGTGGGGGTGTCATGCAACCCTAAACTGTCCCCAGACCGTGCACTGGAGTTTTGCAGGTGGCACTACGTCATGCATACTACCTTCAACACCGGTTTGGTTCAGCAGGTCATTTCCTTTAATAGATACACAAGAGTGGCACAGCTGAGGTGGGAGTGCCAGTGGCAGCCCAGTGGTACCGAGCCCTGGCCCCCCATGCTGAGGTAGAGGTGAGCGTTGCTCCACGCTCGCCTGCTTTGGCACTCAGGGGTGCGAGCGGGTGGGGGAGGTGCCCGCTTAACCCCAACGAGGTAGTTAGGAGTGCCCAGCACAGTGCCCTCCATCTCCCTGCCCTCCCCGTTGGGGGCCCTGGCATCTGGGAAGTCTTTGGTAGTGGGGAGCACTGCTGGGTCTCCCTGCCCTGCCCCCACCAACAAGCACCTCCCAGTGCACAAGCCCTACCCCGATATTAAGCCCCATCCCCATCCCCATCTCTATCCCCATTAGATTCACCCCCACCTAACAAGCCCACACAATACACTCCCACCAGTCCCACCAGTATCCCCAATATTTGCCCCCCAGGGTGACCCCCTTGAGTTGAGGACCTGAGGGGTTGAGATGCCACCACCCTGGAGTGGCCAGGGAACACCCAGAACCCTGGGGGTATCCCAGGGCGGAGGCACCAAGCCAAAGCAGCGTGGGAGGGCTGTGTCCGGGGGTCTGCAGTGGGTAGGGGGTGCTGTATATAGAGGATGCAAGGCATAGGGGCTGCAGGGTATAGGGACTCCAGTGTTTGCACTAAGGGTGTGCTCAGGTGATGAAATGTGGGCACCAAGGATGTGCACTGGGGGTGTGTATAGGGGACACGATGTGTATGAGATGCAGCAGATGCACTGACACTGTGTATAAGGGATGCAGTGTGCATAGAGATGCGTATAGGAAAGACAATATGTAGGAGATACAGGTTGGGCATTGAGCGTGGCAATGTGGAGGGTGCAGTGCGTGCACTGAGGTGGGTCTGGGGGCTGCAGAGTGTGCACTGAGGTGGGTACAGGGCCCACAGTGTGTGCATTGAGGTATGTGTGGAGGGTGCAGTATGTGCACTGAGGTATGTGTAGGGGCTGCAGTGTGTAGGGGCTGCAGTGTGAGGATCCCGGGAGGGCCCCAGGCAGAAGGGTAGACAGGAGCTGTATGGTGGCTGAGCTGGAGTCAACGCCTGGGAAGGACAGTGCATGTGTCAGAGGGCACGTGTGGGGAAGGGATCCCACACGCTCGGGTAAGGAACAGAAGGGACCACATGGGTACCCACAGCCTTGCACGGACACAGCTCGGTATTGCAAGAGGTACCTTCAGGTCCCCCATCCCACCTTGGTGGCCCAGGTGGGTCCCACAGCTCGTCTTCCCAGGCCCTGGGGATGCCAAACTGCTTTTTGGGAGCAAGGGGGCCTCTCCCCTATGGTGAGGTGCTGCTGGGAGTGTGGCTGTGTGAGGGGGCTGGGAGCAGTGGGTTTGGGGCGTGCATGGGGTTCAGACGGCTCTGGGTGTTCCCTCCACCAGGTGCTGAGGGAATCGTGGGCCGGCGGGCAAACAGGACGCCTAGGGAGCAAGAGTAAGGAGGTTAGGGTTGGGGCCTCTGCTTGCCTGAACCCCAGCATCCAGGCCAGGGAGTATGGGACCAACACCCCTTGGGACTCCAGACCCCTCATCCATCACCCTCAATGCATCCCCTGGCCCCGTAACCCTCACTCACATGAGGCAGCCACTGGGGTGGCCCAGGACCATTTGGCTGGCCAGCCTGTGTGCTGATTAACCTTTCCAGCTCTAATTAACTCCTGAAGAAAAAGCCATCAATTCTAATTGGGGGTGTCTCGGTGGGGCAGCCACGGAGCTGGAGACATGAGGTGAACTGCTTAGCCAGGCACAGGCACACTGGCACCCTGAAGAAGCTTCTGCTCTAGCAAAGCACTTCATCATTCACCCCTGCACCCAGGTCCATGCTCCGCAACCAGCCAACCTGTACACGCAGAGACCCTCTGGGCACACCAACATCAGGGTGACCACAAATCCAAGCCCTGCCTGCAGGACCCCATGATGGGGGATGACCCCAGATGCCTTTTTGCACTTCTCTGTCCATACACCTAGCCATCTGTCCGTCCATCACTTTGGCCCTTCATTGCTAGTCCCCGCTGTGGGCCAATTTCCATCCTCACTGACCCCTCCTTCTCCTGCCCCCTCTCCCCAGGCCCTGCCACTTCATTACAATGGATTTTATAGTAAAGACATCAGATTGAAGGAAGGACTTGCTGGCCAGGCAGTGGCTATAAGTTATTGGATTTCCCGGCCGCAATTACACAGGCCAAGCGGCCCTTCTATTTACCTGTGTAGACAACTCCATTTATTTCTATTGACATGTTGATACTGCTAATGCCGTTGGTGGACAGGTTCAATGCGGCCTCCTGTCTGTCATCTGGGAAAGGAAATACCAATATGAGCATTAAGAGAAACAGAAACAAGAACCTGCCCAAGACAGAGAAGCGGGGATCTGGCCTCTCTGGGCATCCCAGATCCTCTCCAGCCACTGCTGCTCTCTCCTGGGATGCCAGGGAATGGGGTGACACAAGCTGAGGTGTGGCATCCTGCTACCTCGGTTGGAGATCTTGATGTTCATGGGGAACTGTGAGGCCACGGCCAGGAGGTTGTGCTGCAATGCATGTTGCACCAGCCGTTGCTGCTCCTCTGCCGTCAGAGCCACCTTCTTCTCTGGAGGCTCCCCTGTCTCCAGCTTCTCCCGCAGCTGCTCCAGCACTGCTGCTTGCGAAGCGGCTGCTGCCTGGGCTGCTGCGAGATGGTGGCCGGCCAGTCCCACTGGGATAGCGATGCGCCCTGGCACTGCTGCTGCCAGGACGCCATCCTCTGCAACAACAGAGAGAGCTCAGCAGTTCTGTTCATCTCACCATCCCCAGCTGGTGCCACTTCCATCCCAGCAGTATGGGGCATGGCGGGCCACCACCCATCTGAGCTTGGTCTTTCTCCAAACAAGGAAAATAAAGCTTTCCCAGTTCCAGAGAGAGACTAAATTAATAAAACTGTTCCTTTTTTCCCCCCCAAGCAAAAAAGGGCAAGAACAGACACGTAACAACCCTGCTGCCAGAGTAGTGTCTATGCCTGGGGAGAGACATGCAGACATTCTCCTTACCCAC
Source organism: Cuculus canorus (assembly GCF_017976375.1). Taxonomy (NCBI): domain Eukaryota; kingdom Metazoa; phylum Chordata; class Aves; order Cuculiformes; family Cuculidae; genus Cuculus; species Cuculus canorus. The sequence goes on along the minus strand of NC_071441.1, from coordinate 68,778,995 downwards.
CTTTCTTAACGGTGTGCACCTGTCCAAGCTGGCCACAGCTGTGTGTGGAGATGCTAAGAGCTGGCAGAGGCATTTTGGGGGAGCCCAACAGGGTTGGGGTGCCACTTGGTGAGTAGTTGAAGAGTGCCGTGCCAAAAGTCTGCCTCCGTCCCTCCCGACGGTTGCTGTCGATGGCAGCTTGGAGCTCCCCAGGAGAGCTGAGTGCCCGCTTCTCACATTCATAGGGATACAGGTACTTCATGTATCTGAACAGTGATAGAAACAGGATGAGATCCAGCATCACACAACTCCCAGACAGCTCTGTGTTGAGCAAAGATCAGGCTGGAGATGGTGCCTGGGAAGGAGCAGAGCCCTCCATCCCATTTTGGGGCACCACATGACACACCCCACTTGGTGTTCTGGGACATCTGAGCCAGCCAGTGGGTGCCCCAGCGTGGGTGCCCCCTACCCACTGTGACCACCAGGCACTCACTGCGTGCGGAGGGTGAAGGCAGCGCTGGTGATGGAGGTAGGTAGGTTGAGGCCCTTGGTGATCTCTCGCCAGATCTTCTTGTTGATGACTTCGACCAGGCCACCCTTGTCTGTCACCAGTCGGTACAGTGTGTACAAGTCCAGCACTTGCTTGGCCATGATGGGGATGCGGTTCACGGGTGTCCCTTCCAGACACGTATGGAGGAGAGAAAGGGTATAAGGTGAACCCAGGGAGACCTTCCCTTCCTGGGGACACCGCCCCACTGCCAGTGCAGGTACTGGGTGTCCTACAAGGGGAGAGGCTTCTCTTTGTGCCTCGGTAAGGACCCATAGGCACAGGGGGTTCAGGCAGGACCACAGAGTGCCTGGAAGAGCAGCATCATGTCTGTGAGAAGGGCAGACCCCAGGATGCTGGCACACGGTTCCCACAGAAGAAGCTGTTGGTAGTGCTGGGTACACTCTCAGCTGGGATGTGGACACTGGGATGGGCAAAGTGCCTCCTCCAGAGCCCCAGAGATAAGGCTTTCCAGCTCTGTATAGAGCATCTTCCCCTCAGATCTCTCAGAGCATCCTAGAAGGACACTCTCTGTAACCCCCTCCCTTCAGAACTTACAAAGAGATCCCATCTAAACTTCATAAAGGGATTAAACCTATAACTCTCTGAAGAAGGATTCTCCCCATAACCCTTCTGGAGGGACTCATCCTATAACCTCCCTGTATAGAGGTTTTCTCTCTCAAAAATCCCCCCAGCCCCATAAAGAGGGACTCCCCCAAGAGCCCCCGGAGAGACTCCCTACCCCACAGATTCTCCATAGCAGTCCCCCAACACCTTAAAGGCCTTCAGTGCCTCACCTCAAGAGACCTGAAGCCAACTCCCCTTCAAATGCCTTCAGCAGAGATCCTGACCACTGGTGCTGTAGCATCACCTCCTCACAGAGGCCATGGGGCAAGGAGGCATAGGGTGACAAGGGCTCTGTGAGCCCAGCATGGACCAGCATGGTCCCCACAGCCACCAAGTTTGTTTACAACCCCCCTCTTCACTTTCCCAGCACCCCAAAATAGCCCCGCAGCCTTGCTCTGCCCCACAGTGCCTTGGGGAAACAGTCTGCGCAATGGCTGGGAGCTGCAGCAGGGCCAGGAGGGATGAACATTCCATCCTATTCTATCCTGTCCCATCCCACCCCATATTTATTCCTCCTGCGGGGCGGCGGGTGGTATTGGAAAGCCATCTATTTGGCCAGGGGAGGCTGTCACAGCTGTGCTTTGCCCCTCAAACGAAGCCGTCACTCACCGCCATCCTCCAGCATCCCTAATTTATGGCCCTGATATTGGCTTGGCTTCTTCACATAAGCCTGAAAAATGAGCTCTTTTTATTCCTTTACTGAGTTCATTTAACTTTTTTTTTTTTTTTTTTGTGTGTGTGTGTGTGTGTGTTGTTCGCTTGATTGGGAAGGGGGAGAGTTTATCCTCCTGGGAAAAAGGCAGAGATATTGGCTTGATATCTGCCAGTGGTCCCTTGCAAGCCCTGCCAGGGGGCTGCCAACATCAGCCCCATCACCTTGGGGTGGGGGGCAATTCGAGGGCTCTCCATCACCTCAACATGCCAACAAGTTTGTGAGGTGTCAGTCCCTGACTGATATCCCATAGGCTTTTTTTCTCTTCCCCCCCCTCCCTGGCCATGACGGCTAATGAAAGCCGCTCACCATTAATCTCAGGACTGTGCAAAGCGGGCAGCTGGTGCCCATCCCACTGACAAAGGGATCTGTCTGCATCCCTGCAGAATGATGGCCCCCACCCCAGCCAGGGCAAGCAGCACAAAAGCCTGAGGAGATGATGCGGCCATTGTGGCGCTGCAATTAGCTCCTTGATTGATTAATGGCCCCATGTTATCGGCAGGGCCCTTGGCTCACCGGGGAGGCTGGGGAGGGAGCAGGGGAGGGTGCCTGCAGACCCCCTGTGAGCAAAAGCAGAAATAGTGTCCCCACATCCCAGCTCATCACTTTTGGGGATGCCATGGAGGTCGGGGCACTGGAATGATGTGCCCCGCTGCCTGCACCCCATGTCTTTGGGGTTGATGGTATCTCTCCCACCTCATCCATGGCCCCTGGGATCTCTTCCAGCAATCACCCACACACACACCACCGGGTGACCTCCCCCATGCCATGGGATCCCCAGTGTTTCACTCCATATTTCAGCCTCACTCATCTTCCAACCCACTGATAAATGCTTCGACAGACGGCCGAGAGGACGCTCCCCCTTTCATTAAGGTTCACCCCATAGGCACCAACCATCTCCTGGACCACTGACACTGCAGGGACACAGCCCGGGGGTTGCAGCCCCCTGCCCGTGTACCCCTGGGTGCCACAGCAGCACCTGCACTGGCTCATGGGTGCTGCTTCTTAGCCAGCTCCTGATGACTCCAGGATGCTGACCCTGCCCCGCAGTCTCCATCCCCTTTCTCTTTGCTATCCAGCTCCAAAATCCCCCACTCCTCAAACAGGCACATGCACACTCCCACTCACACACCTACACCCACACCCCTGCCTGCCCACCCTGAGGAGATGCCACCCACTTGGGGAGGTGTGGGACAGAGGGAACAGGACTGGAATGGCCATAAACAGAAGGATGAGGAGCAGCATTGACGGAGAAGCATCAGGCTCCCTCCCTCCTCCCTGCATCACCAGGCGTTTGCTTAATTAGCCCCAACCCCAATGGCGAGGGAGTTAATTAGCTCTGGAGAGAGAGATAATGAAGCCACCAAACAGCCCATGAATCTTGTGGCTGATGAATGCAAGGGGGCTGAGGCAGCACTGATGCTCCCACTTGCTCCCCACAGCCCTGCACCAGGACCAGGGTGAGCAGGGACACCCATGAGCCAGTACCCAGACTCCCACTGCCTCCAGCTGGGCTTCAGTGTGAGACCCATGGCCATCCCAGTCCCTTGCAGCACAGCCCTGAGTGAAGTGAGTTTTTTGGGTCTCAGCCCAACCCAAAATACTATCACTGCCACCCCACGGGCAGATAGGGACCCTCACCATCCTTCCCATGGGTATGACTCGGGGGCAGCTGACCTCTTCTGCCCACCCTCACCCTGCACACAGCCAGCTCCACTACTCCCAACCCTGCTCCCCCCAGCCTTCTCCTGTTAATTAGCTCGGCATTAACCTCTGCCTGGGGTTTACTGGCTATTGAGCGGCGTGTTCATTAATCCACATACCAGCAAAAGGCTCTAATTAATACAGCCGGCCACACGCCCACACTCGGCAACTTTTAATTGTCGCAGGCCCAGCCGGGGAGGGCGAAGGTTAAAGCATTTATCGAGTCCCCGGGAGCTGGTTTGGCCCCCCATGCCGATAGCAAAGATTTCCAATGTGGCTGGAGCGGCTGGCAAGCCCTTAACCCCTGGGTGCCCAGTGCTGCCCGGATCACTGACCCCACTCTGATGGCATCACGGGAGTCACTAAGAGTTGCCAGTAACGGACATCCTCACTGGACAACGCTAATGGGGGGCAAGAACCTGCACCACTAATGGACACTACTGAGGGCATCCTCACCTAGCATCACTAAAAGGTCCTGCAAATGGGCACTGCTAATAGGCATGATTAACGGGTTTTGTGAATGGTTGTCGCCAAGGAAGATGCTCACGAGCATCTCCACTGGGTATTGCTAGTGGGCACCCCTGTTGAGCACCACTAATAGGCATTGCTATCACCCTGATCTCAGGGGGCTCAAGGGAGCCCCTCTTGCCAGCAGGTATCTGTGGGGGTGTCTGTCTCGAGCAACGGGGGGAAATCTGCTGAGTTTATGCATGTGCTTGTGTCTGCACAGGAGATGGTGGGGGGAGACTCTGCAGAACCTGCCTGGAGGACTTGTAGGAGACCTGCAGCAGCTCGATGCCCCAGTCGACCATACCGTGAGCCCCTTCCCAGGCAGCTGGGGCAGGGGTACCAGCAGTGCCCACCCCAGCCACCCACCTTTACCTCTCTTCTGCATGAAGCCAAAGAGATCATCCAGGAACTCCTTGCGTTTCGGGTCCTCGTCCAGTTCATAGAGCTGGGAGTGGGAGAGAGAGGGGTCAGCGCTGCCAGCATACAAGGACATACGTGCCTAACGGGGACAGTGCTGGAAGCGGGACCCTGCCTGTTTTAGCGCCCAGCATCATCCCTGTCCCTAGTTGCCTGCTCTGCCAGCAACAAGAAGCTCTTCATGCCTCACAGATGGAACCCCCCAGCACAACCTCTGGGCTGACAGCACTGACCTCTTCCCGTATCCAGAGGCTGGCAATGGCTCTCCATGCACCACTAACTGTTTTACAGCCTTGCTGCAGAGATGTTGTACTTATGCCTCAGTTTCCCTGCCCCTATGCTCACTAGACAGAGGGACAACAGTGTTTCAGCCTAGGAAGATAATGCCAATGTAGATGCAGCAGCAGCAAATCTCAGGGCTTTGGACAGGTCCCTGGGGCTGGGATGCTCAGCCCTGCTCTGGCTCAGCAGCCTCCTGGCACTATGAAGTGCCAAAGTTCACCACGTCCCAGCACGGTATCAGGATTCCCATCCATGGAGACATGCATCCACCTGTGCAGGATAAGATAGTGGTCCCTTCCAGGGACATGGCGAGTTGATAGGCCCACAGCATCGAGTGCCAGTGAGGGAGCTGTGAGTGCCCAGGCTGCCCTACTCAGCCAGGGTGACAGGGCTATCAAAGACCTGACAAGCACGGCCCAAGCTCTGTCGCTGCCAGATGGGGCCTGATCAATGGCCAAGGACAGCTTGAGGTGCCTCCACAGAGGGGCATGTTGGCAAATCCTCCTCTCCCCGCTGGGCACAATGACACCAAAGTCATCTCCCCTGACCAGGCATTGGGACCCCAAATCCATCTTCGTTGGCTGTGCCTGTGGACCTGGGTGTGAGCACAGCAGTGACACATCCCCGCAAGGCACAAGGGCCTCCCGCAGTGTGTGTGTGTGTGCAAACCAGATGAGTGTGCACTGCGTGCAAGTGCATGAACGGCATGTGTAGCACTGTGTATGCACCAACACTGGTGCACATGTGTGCCGGCAAGTTTGCGGGTACGCTGATGCATCTGCAAGCAGGTCAGTGTGCACGTGTACACCCCTACAGCTGTGCTCATACTTATGTGCATTCGATGGACGCGGTTCTGGACAAATGGACACAACCCCTGAGGCTGAGCTGACGGACAGCACCAGGGAGGCAAGTGCAGCCCGTACAACTGGGACACGAAGCACCAGCTGCGTGCGAAAGTCAGGGCTCGCCTGATTCCAGCACAGCGCCTGGGTGACCATGACAAATTGGAGACCGCCAGATCGATGGCCCAGCAGTAAAAGTCAGAGCACATGAAGGAAAAATTAGCACCAATCGAAGGCGCTATAGACACCAATTCCTCCCAGCGAGCCTGGTAAGAATTTAAAGCCATTGAAAAGAAACAAAACTCAGCAGTCCAGAATGGATTTCCAAAACATATACAAAGAAATGCAAGCTGGAAAACAAAGTCAGGCACAAAATAAGAATCGTTTAAAAAACAATTGTGCTGGGAAAGGCTGTTAAAAACCAATAGAAAGGGAGCACCCCCGCCTCTACACAGCACATTATTCACTGGGCAGATAAAGGGAGCTGGGCTGCGGGGATGTGTCAGGCTGCGGGGACATGGGGATGTGGGGAAGGGGGGATAGAGGGATACGATGAGGACACCTGAATACAGAGATTCGTGGATGCACGGACATGAGAATATAGGGGTGTGGGGATCCAGGGACTTGGGGGACATGGAGATGTGGGGATGCAAGGATGGGAGGACACGGGGACACACAGGGATGCAGGGATGCTCCTACAGACACCCCACAGTTCCCATCACTGAACAGACACATCTAACAGAATTCTTCATCTAACCTATGGGTGCCAGCTGCCTGTCTCTTCTGTAATAGGTGAATGATAACAGCTTGTCCCTAAGTCTTTGGGTGGTACTGCCTGTCTCCCTCCACGTCCATGAGTGCTGTCTGACCAACTCAGAGCCACTCCATGATACTCCATCCCTGCTCCTTCCTTGCCCTCCGATTGCCACCTACCTGTACCCTCCTATAAGAAGGTGCTTTCAGGGTGACGCATCCCCTGAGTGCCAGCACCCTGTCCCTTCCCTCCACCATGGAGCTCCCTGCCTTGCTCTGTCCCCCTCTCCATTGCCTGCCCTTTCTCAGGAGCTTCTTGAGCCATCGATTACAGTAACTAGGTCAGGCTGGGAGCAGAGCTCTCTGCTTTGATTTTTGCCCTGGGGAAGGCTGTGTGAGCCAGGCTTTGCCTACATTTCCCTGCCTGTCTCTGCCTGCAGCAGGGCTTTGACCCTCACCTCCATACCAAGGCCGTTCCTACACTCTGTGATCTCTTGGCTTGTCAAAGCAGGAGCAAACACCCCAAATCAGCAATTGCTGTCCATCCCATCGCAGCATGAAGACACCGCCTTCCTTAAAGGTCAATACAGAAGGTGGGCTCCTGCACCCGGAGCTCAGCTGCACCCACAGCTCTTCTGGAGCTCCAAGTGTTGCTCACACTTCTGCTCCCACAAAGGCAGGCAGGATCCTATCGGTGTGTGCCACCACTGCCCCCAGCCCCTGAAACAGGTGTGACCTCCAAGTGCCAGGATCTATTCTTCCACCACTGATTAACCTTTAACCTTTTATCTGTGGGGCACTGAGATGCAAAACCACACTACATCAATTGGGGAGCAAAGGTCGGCTTTTAAGTGGAGACGAGTGGAGACGAGTAACAGCGGATGCACTGGGCATCCCATGATATTTGGGGATGCTCAGGCTGGAGACAAGGTGATTTTTGGGGGGATTCTTGCTGATGGAGGGTGGTCTGGGTCCCAGCCAAGGCTAGCAGTGGGATCCACGTGCCACAGGTTCACAGCATGCCATTGTGTGGCATGGGTGGTGGCGTCCTACAGCATCCAGGCATGGAGGGACTACCAGACACCCCCACCCAGTCTTGAGGAAGGAGCCAGCTCCATTCCTTATCCAGGGCACCTGGCCTTGCCGTTCACCCTCCTCTTCCTGCAAGGCAGGCACCATGGTTGTCCCCCACACCTCACTTGGGGACTGACCACCTAAGTGGCAGATCGCAACGCCCCAGGATCACACGCAATCTCTGTGGGGACACCCTCCCCCCCTCCAACTGGGTGTACGTAGCCCCACACAGGCTTACATAACCCTACACAGATGTGTGCAAGCGCACAGGACTCTGCAGGAGTATGCACAACCCTGTGTGGGCTCACACAATCCCACACGAGCGTGCACAGCTTTGTGTGGGTACACACGGCTCCACATGGGTGTGCACAAGGCCTCACAGGCACACATGACTCCATACAAGTGTGTGCACAACCCTATGCACGCACACACATCCCCTCAGTGACACACACAAGCTTGCATGGGCACATACAACCCTGCATAAACATGCACAACTCTGCATCAGCACGCACAACCCTGTATGGGTGCACAGAACATCATGTGATTGTGCACAATCCTGTACATGCACACACAACCTGCCCAGGCACAAATCCCTGCCCAGGCACACACAACCATGTCTGGACATGCACAGCCTTCTACAGGCGCGCATATCTCCAGGTGGGCAGGCACAACCCCAGGTGAGCATGCACAGCCCTTTGTGGGTGTGCACAACTCTGCATGAGCATGTGCAACCCCATATGTGTTTGCAAAACCCTGTATATGTGTGCACAATCCCAGATGGACACACACAACCCTTTATGCGCGCAACCTCAGATGGGCACGCACAAGCCTGTATGTCTGTGCACAACCCCAGACAGACATATACAACCCCACACATGTTTGCACAATCCCAGATGTCCATGTACAACTTTGTATGTGTGTGCACAACCCCAGATGGATGCACACAACCCTTCACGTGCATGCAAAACTCTTTATGGGCGTACCCAACCCCAGATGGGCTTGCACGAGCCTGTATGTTTGTGTACAACCCCACATGGGCTTGCATAAGCCCGTATGTGTGTGCACAACCCCAGGCAGACAGGCACAACTCTGTATGTGTGTGCACAACCCCAGATGGTTACACACAACCCCACACACCTGTGCGCAAGCCCAGAACACACACCTAGATGGGTATGCACAGCCACATACGTGGATGCACAACGCTAGACAGGCATGCACAACTCCAGAGAGGTACAGCCCTCCCAGATGAACACCCCCCACTCACGCAGGGGCACACACCACCCCAGAGCATCCCCCCACTGCGCACCTCGAGGCAGTCAGGCAAGCCCTGCCCAGGGGCAGTTGTGCAACCCGAGCAGCAACTCCTGCTTGCGGTGACCTATGAGCAAGGACCCTTTTAATCGTGTTTGTATTGATATAATTAGTAACTCATTTAACGCCATCGATGTAACTATATTCCTCTATAAACAGAAGTATTAAACTGTCAAGCCCAGGGATCGATATCCCACCGGTGCACAGCGCAACTCCGCTCTGCTGTCCCGGGGGACCCCATCCATGGTTCTTGGCCCCTCAAAAGCTGCAACACCCCCAGCACTGACCCACCTCTGCCCGGCACTGGCGCCACCGAGGTGCTGGTGCAGGGACAGAGAGGGGTGTCCTTGCCTCTACCCTACATGGGTGCAGCTGTGGGGACCCTGCTCTCTCCTGTCATCCTATTGCCATGGCGACATCTTTATTCCTTAAGGGATGAGGATAACGGGGCTTGTCAGGCAGGTTAAAGGTCAGCGGGTCGAACATGGTTTATTAAAGGGATGGGAATAGACCTTGTGCCTCTATCTCCTCCTCACCGCAATTAAATAGCATCGTTAGCACCTCTCACTGATCCAGGAGATGCCTCTCCCAGAGCGAGGGGAGCTTATAGGATTGGAGCTAGGGTCCCTGACACCCCTTAGCCTGGTTGATCCCCTAGACAGAGAAAGGATGCGGTGAGGTGCTAAGCCATCTCTTAGGCATCTCCAGGCTGCCCTGCCCTGGGGAGCCACCCCCTCTACCCCCCCAGGGCTCTGCTGCCAAGGGAAACGATTGCAGTGGGACCCCCTGCAGCCCTTGCTTGGCTGCCACCTCCTGCAGGCAGCGAGGGCTCAGATCAGCAACCAGGATTTAATCCACTTAATATGAGTCATATCGATCCCAGACCCTGCTTGGTTCCCCTCTGCCTCACGTCCCGCCCCCCCCAACCCCAAGCCGCTTAATATGCACCGCATTGATTAGCCGCACTGCTAATTTTTCCATCTGGCCACTCTTCACGCAGGGAGCTCAGGCAATGCTCATCCCTGAGCACCCCGCCAGCACCCTGGGGTGTAGCTACACTCCACAGCTGTCTGACTGCTGGTGGGCTGTGCTGGGGTCCTTCCACCCCTCCAGAGCATCACTGTTGCCTCTGAGCTGGGAGTTCCTGGGCCCTTGCCCGTGGAGCTGGTGCATGGCCAGGTGCTCAGACACTCAGGTGTGTCCCTCCACATCCTGATGGGATGGAGGTACCAGAAAGCTGTCAGTGCCTCAGTTTACCCCTCAGGCTTGAAACCACAAGAACCGGCTATTCCCAGCAGTGCACAGCCCCATGTACTGCAGGGTGCACAGAGCTCCCCACTGTTCCCCTCACCATGGGGCAGACACAAGGGAACTCAGAGCTTGCAGGTTCAGCCCTGGAGCTGGGGGGCAGCTTGCTCCCTGCTGGGCACAAACCACCCCCTGACCTTGGCAGCCACCGCTTGCCTCCACTGCCCGCCGTTAATAAGTTAATGGTTACAGGATGGCTTTGCCTGAACTCCAATTGCATTCAAAGGCGCTGCTGGCTCTTGATGGGGGGCTGCTCCCCTGAATCCACAGCCCCAGTGGGTGCCCGAAGGATTGTTCAGCCCAATAACCCCACCCTCAGTTGTCACCCCACTGATGTGACTGGACACCCCCATCCAGTGCCCTCTCCCAGCACTGCGGCTCCCTCCTCAAAGCCTTTCATCATGCTTAATATTTAACGGTGCTTTATAGAGCAGCAGGTTTAATCAGCGATGATAATGCAGCAGATCCGGCAGGTCATTAAAACCCCTCTCCCCACCGTGGCGGGCGCCACCGTTCCTGGGAGACCTGCCTGCTGCAAACATTAACCTGGCTTCACACAAGGTGAGCGACTGTTTGCTGGCGGCACTGTCCTTGGGGAGGGCAGCCCCCTGGCCGCTGCCTGGCCCTGAGGTGAAGGGGAATGCTCACAGGCTCCCCAGCTTTCTCCTCAGCTCGTTTTGCAGAAGGGGAAACTGAGGCACAGGGTGACAGCATGACTTGCCCTAGGGCTGGAGCCATGTATCCAGAGGAAACATGCCACGTGCTGCCACCCCAGGCACCGTCATGGCCCTGTCCCATCACCCTGTATCCATCCGTATGGGGGCTGTGGCATTGGGGTTGGGTCCCAGCTCCGGGCAAGCGCGCGTCCCCCATGCTTGGCCCCTTGTTACTCGTTCATGGCTGAGCAGGCAGGGAGTCAATGAGGGGATTTGTTCGGGTTAACCTCCCTGACCTGCTGGTGCTTGCCACACTGCCGCCTCCGCTCCATCCCTGCTTTCCCCTCCACTCCTGCCTCCTGCTCTGTCCTTGCTTCCCACTCCATCCCTCCCAGGATGACTGGAGCCATGCACCCACCTTGAGCACCAGCATCACCCCAGGTGTCCCCCAAGGGACATGCACAAGCACATCTGCTATATGTGTCCAGGTGTCCACACAGGGTGTGTGCTTGCACACGCAGGGATCTGCACAGGCACTTCAGGGCTGGGCGACTATGAGGGTGCACATCTGCAGGGGGACTGTGCACATACCTGCGATGTGCACTGAGTGCACATTGACCACCCCATGCACCTCCAGCCCCATCCTCTGCCTCTGGCCACTTTGATGGGACAACAGAGGAAGAAGGACTGGTGCGTATCCGGTGCCAGACATGCCAGCTGCTGTCACCAGAAGAGCCATGTACCCAAGCATAAAGGGCTTCTGGGGCTAGTGCTCACTCCCACCCCACCACTGGACAGAGGATGTGGACAATGGATCCAGGATGGAGCAGCCTCAAGCTACAGCCCACAGTGGGGGAACACAGCCCCACCAGCACAGGCATCCCCAGTGGGTGCCCTGTGCCCCAGGTGATACGTTTCCACAGCTCCCGCGTACAGAACTCAGCATGCTCACTCTGTACATACTCGTGTACCCAGTGCACCCCGACCTGCACACTCACACAGCCTCCAGCTTGCTCTGCACACACACATGTGTGCATGCTGCCCTTTGAGCACTCTCACCTCCAGACACACTCTCCTGGGGCAAACACTCCCCATCATGCACGTCATATACGTCAGCCATATACGTGCTCTCCGTCTGCATATATAGCCTCACATGCATCCCCTATACACTATGCCTGCGCACACACACTCGCTATGTACATCCATGCATCCCGTTCACACATCTAGACGCACTTATACCCTCTCCTTTTGCACACACACCCCACGCACACACGCCCCGTGCAGACAGGCACATCTGCTGTGCATGCTCACACATTCCCTATGCATCCCTACGCATTCCTCCCCATACATGTATACACACACATCCTGTGCACACTCATGCAGCCCCTATACACACCTTCCCTGTGTGCACACACACCTTGTGCATGCTCAGACATTCCCTCTCTCCCTGGTACATGTTCACATGTCCCATGCACATTCACTGCTATGCACACCTGAACTCACTTCCACACCCCCACGCAGGTGCAAAAGCCCCGTGGGCACCCTGGTGGGACCAGATCTCATCTCCCTAGGGCCGGATCTCACCTCCCTGTTGCAGCCCTTTCCAGCCTGCTGTCACCGGCACAGGGGATTTACCTCTATCATTAACCCAATTAGTGGATTAGCAGGGGCCCAAGCCAGCAATGGGGTGTAGCCCTCCCCAAAACCCCACTCACATCTGATTCCAGGGCAGCATCTGGGGAGGGAGCCAGAGACAGCTGCAGGGTAAGGACTCCTGCTGGGTCTCCTCTCCGCCGCAGTGCCTTATCCTCACACTCTTGATTAGTTTTTACACCTCCTCTTTGGAGAACCTGATCCCAAGTCCTTGGGACCCACAGGTTGGGATATGGTGTCATAGCAGCTGCTGAGATACTCCCAGCGTTTGTGGACTGCCGTAGTGCTGGGAGTACCCCTGGGGGGCAGCAGGGGGGACTGGACTGGGGCTGGCAACCAACAGGACTGTTCAGGTCTGTGTGCTGGGGCAAGGGGCGCAGGAGTAGTTGTGGAAGGAGGCTCAGCCCCCAAACCCTGCCCCAAACACCCATGGGTCCACATGTGCAGACAGTGGTCCTTGCATGTGCGGGAGAGCCTGTAGAAGCTGGGACACTACACATCACCCCATACATACACACAAGTGTGTTCGGACACGTGTGAGCACATCATATGCACGTAGGCACACGCATGGTGTCATACACACCCCTACACACACACACACACACACACACGGTTCCATGCACACTTGGCCAGACCCACACACACCTGGGCACTCATATAGGTCAATAAACACAAACCACCACTCACTCGAGTTCACACACACTTGGGCACTTATATGAATTTATACACATGCATAGGATCTCCCAGGGATCGATCCCTACACACTTGGACATTCATATGGATCTACACACCCACATCAGCCCTCACATAGGCTCAGAAATCTGTGGGCACACCCCTATACTTACACGGGCACTTATATGGATCCATACATTCACATTGGTCCATATGAGCACACACACCCAGAACACTGCCACATGCACTCCCAGCCATATCCCACCAGCTCCCTGCTCCCGCCCTGTGCCCCTGCACTCGTGCCAGAGCTGCTGCCACTGGGGATTAGCCTGCTGACCCTTGCTGCCTCCTCACTGCAGGTGGTCCCAGCCTCAGGGCAGAGCTCTGCCCACAGGTTTGCGGGTGAGAAGCCTCCAGGCAGCTGCAGCCAGAAGCAATCACCACGTTCATCTGTTCCCCCCTCTGCTGCAGTGTAACCAGAGACCCTCTAATTTAGCCCCAGGAGTTCTGCGGTTGTTGTTCCTGCACCTGGGTTAAAGATGCGCTGGAGGCAGAGGCTGGGACCTCCCACTCCCCAGAGTTCTCCTCCTGAGCTGCCTCGTCTCCCCAGCCACGCAAGTGAAAGCAATGGGGAGACAGAGGCAGAAGGCCCAGCACTGCACAGCCCTGCCACCATGTTTTGGGGTGACCCCAAGGCAAAGGATGGGGAACTGACAGATCAGGATGCCCACAGTATGAAGGGCTGCAACCATTTCAGAGAGCATCCACGCATGGCCAGTGAGCCCCTCCTGAATGCACGGAAAGGGTAGGTGGGTGCAAGAGGTGACTGCGGGCACCACAAACCAATGGGACAGGTGCAGCACCATGGTGGGAGGAGGAATGGCTACACCAGGGCTGTCCAACGATGACGGCAAGCAGCTGGTGGCAATGTAAGCCATCTCTGAATTAACTGCTGAGGAACACCAAGAGTCCCAAAAGGGGCATCTGCTGTTGGTCCCCCAACACTCCCAGACAGGGAGGAAGGAACTTCAGGAGGTCCGAGTTCCCCCAGCCACAAGCAGAGAGGTTCAAATGCACTGGTGAGGCCCTGGCACGGAGGACACCCTGCCAGCAAACATTCCACTGCCAGAGGGCTGGGCACAAAACCCAGATGTCCCTCCTGCCAGGGGCTTTCCCATGGTGCCACCTTGGGAAGCAGCTAGGGAGGGAGAGGGGAACTCCTGGCATTGCTCTTCCACCACTTGGAGGAAACCAGGGCTGCCACCTTCAAGCCTGTGGATGGCTCACCAGAGGGGAAAGCTGAATTGACGCGGCTGAGGTGGCATCAGCAATGCCAGGCTCTTCCTGGTGCCCTCCAAGTCAAACATGTGATGCAGCAATGCAGCATTGCAACTCGGTGGCATCCCCAGCTCCAGGGAAGAGGAGGCTTACGGGTAGCACACAGTCAGACCCTGCTTGGTATCCTCCACCCCAGGGCAGGGGCTGCCTTGCAGCACTGCGTGTGGGAGACCTCCCAGACCTTTGCCCAGGTCTCTACCCATGCATCCTTATCAAGTGTACATAGACCGGTGCTGGGGGCTGATGCAAGAGACAGGGGTGAGGGGGTCTCACAATCGTCTAACATCAGAGCAGCCCTCCCAGATCAGAGCAAAGGTCTTGCCAGCCACCCTCTCCTTCCACTTCAACCCCCCCAAACTGGTGCCTTGGGAAACCTATAATCTTGGGGGAAGGAGCATTTGCTTATTAACCCTCTGTGGGTTTCTCCACCACGACCTCATGCCCTGCTCCCGTTTTTAGCATCATAGCACTGCATGGATCGCTCCCCCACAGCTGGTCCTTCACCCACCTCCCATCCCATCCACACCAGGGCCTCCTCCTCTGCAGCGGAAAGCCAGGGAAGTTGCTCCCGTGCATCCTCCACAAACCAGCCTGCATTTGACGGTCACCACTCGTTTAGCTGTCCCTCCTACCCAGGAGGATGACAGCAAGGACAAACCCCGAGACTGGTCCTGGGTGATAACAGCATTACCATGCTGATATGGGACAGCTTCAAGCAGGGTTCCCAGTGGAAAACACAGCCCGTGTCCCTCCATGCCCCATAGCATCACAGCCCAGCCCCTGGGAAATCTCCGAAAGCTGGAGAATGGAAAACCTGTTCCCCAGGCTGGGTGAGGCACAGCCCTGCAGCCTGGGAAGGGCCAGAAGGTGACAGTTCTCCTAGGCAGGGGCACTCCCCTCTGGAATGATCACAGGGGAGGGACAGGGGTGACAGCCACCTTGCAGACTCCAAGGCAAGCCAGCACAGCAGCCTGCCCTGAACTGCCAGCCTGTACCCGGCAGCACTGTGCAAAGTCAGGGCAGGGCTGGTCCTGGGGCTCCTTTCCCCTCTTCCTGTCCCACCTCATTTAAGCCATCAAGAGGCAATCAGTCCCCTTGTTCCCGTGCTCCCAGGGGTATAAAACGTAAGGGATATCCCGTTGTCCCCCGGACGGGTTGGGACATGACAGCAAATGGGAAACCCACTTGGTGCATCTTTGGAGCAGGGATCCACTGCCTTTCTGATCAGAATCAGGGGGGAAAAAAGCAAGCAAGGAGCCAGATATCACCCTAGGAAGCGGTGGCAGGATTTATTCCCCACACACGATTCATTCCCAGACCTCCCTTGCCATCCATCTCCTTGCTATTCACACTGTTTTTGCAGCTCCATTCCTGTCCCACACGGAGAATGTGGTCAGCCTCAGCCAGGGGCAGGGCATGAGGCCGAAGGATGAGAAATGCCGGGGATGCTTTCTCTGTGTAAAAACCTCCACAGGGCTGGGAGGGAGGAGCTGCTTCCCACCTCCTGTCTGACCCCAGAAACCGGACAGTCAGCCTTTTTCTGCACAGCAGGGTGTAACGTAACACTTCCTGGACAAGATATTCGGCCTATGCAGCGCACCCACCTCGGCCCTTCCCGTGTTGCTTTCGAGGCAGCATTGGGTGCTGGTAGCCTCTCCGAGCACGGATGTGGGGCACATGCTGCCCGAGCCCTGCCTGCACCCATACGTGCTGCCCCGCAGGCAGGCACTTGCTGGGGTGAGCCCTGGTCCCTCCAAATAGCGCCGTATTGTGCAATCTCAAAACAGAAAAGGCAGTGGCACAGCCCCACAGCACCTGAAAAGTTGTGTCTCTGCTGCTGTCCCCAGCCGCTTCTGCCAGAGCCACAGTGGAGAGCCAGTAATTCCCCTTGTCTCACAGCCCCCTGTGCAGCACGGTCCTAAAAAGCCACACACCAGCTGCATGGGGACATCTCTACCTGCTCCACTCCTTTGCCGCATCCTCCTTGTCACCCACCCTGCCACCAGCACCACCCCTCTTTCCCTGAATGACGAAGCCAAGCACACGAGGAACGCAAACCCGACCTGGTGCTGTGCAGCCCACACTCTCACCTGTGCTCACTCTCACACACAGAGCAGCACCTCATGTGTGCAAACCAGGGCTTGTACAACCCAGCACGGGTAGGATCAACAGAGAAGCCTTTCCTCTACCCTGCGTACGAGCCTCAAGAGCCTTCTCCCTGCACCAGACCTCTGTGGCACAGGGGTCTTCCGTATGCCCACCAGCAGTGAGGTGACAGGGTCAACACACTGCTCCTTCCAGCCAATGCAGGAATCAATGAGTGGCATTGAACAGCTGTAATACACCCCAGCCCTTGCAGTGATACAGGGAAGCTCAGCTGAGCTCACGGCTCAGCTGCCAGCTCCTTGGGGTGACCACGTACCAGAATCCCCTCCCTTGTTTGTCTCCACAAAACCTCTGTGGACAGGGGTCACCTCATTTTGCCCATCACAGCACGCACTAGGGACAGAGCCCCTATGGGTCCAGTGGACACTTGGCACCCCGTTGTGCTGTGGAGTCTGCGGACAGGCATATGGAAGACAAGGGAGCTGAGGGACAGGAGGCAGGATGGAATGGGGCTCGCTGTCAGGGAGACGGGGATCACATGTGGATGCTTGTTATGGTGGGCCCAGGGTCAGGCGCAGCGAGGAGCATTTAGGAGGTACCCATTTGGGGTAGGATGGGGCTCCAGGACAGCGGTGCAGGGTTGCACTGCCTGTACTTGCCCGGTATAAGGTTTGGGGGCAGTACAGGGGGACTGAGGTGTTCCCATTTAGGGTGGCACGGTGATGCCTGTAGGTAATGGGAGTACTGGGAATCTTCTCTCGGGGTGGGACTGGGATGGGGTTTGAGGCAGTGGGGTTGCCTACTTAGGGCGGAACGCAGACAGCTTTGGGGGCAGTGGGGGGCATAAACAACGTCCATCCAGGGAGGGCTGAATGAGGGGGACGCTGAGGATGCTCCGAGCCGGGGTGGCGGATGCCTCCTACCTGCTTGAACTGCTCCTCGTAGGTCCACTCGTGGTGCGGGGGGGGCAGCGGCTCGCGGGGCTCCCCTTCTTCTTCCTCCTCCTCTTCCTCCTCCTCCTCCTCCTCCTCGCCCTCCCCCCCCGCGGCGGCAGGCGGCGGGCGGCGGCGGGGACCGGGGCACGGACCGGGACAGGGACCGGGCTCCGCCGGGGGCCGTCGGGGGCCGTCGGGGCCGCGGGCCAGGCGTGCCGCCTGCTGCCGCTGCAAGCTCTCCATCACCGCCGCCAAGCGCAGCCCCCCCGCCGCCCCCGGGCCCCGCGGCGGGGCGGCCGCCTGCGGGCACAGGGCACAGCCTCAGCGCCGCCGCCGGAGGAGGAAGGAGGGAGGGGAGGAAGCATCCCCCACCCGCTCTCTCCTCCCTCAACTCCCCCCGGCACAAAAGTTGGCCGCCCGCACCGGGCGCAGTACCCGCTGACAGAGGGGCTGCATCCCCCGCCGGGAACACACGGCATCTTCCCTGCTCCCACCCAGCACCCTGCCCTGCCGAGGACCTCACCTGGCTCTCCGGGACCTCTTCCTGCTCCACCGGGGACTATTCCCGCCCAGCACCCTGCCCAGACCCGGCTCTCCGGGACCCCATCCCTGCTCCGCCGGGGACAGGTCCCACCCGGCACCCCCGTCGCTGTTATGCGGGAAGCCCCCCCCCCCCCCCCGGTACGCTGGGGACCGCGTCCTGCCGAGACCCTCCGCCGCGGTTCCACCGGAGATCTTTGTCCCGACAGTCCCACCGGGGACGTTCTCCCAGTCACCCCCCCCGGCTCCTTCGCGGACCCCGTCCCGTTCTCCCCCGAGACCCCCCCCTCGGTTCTTCCGGGCGACCGTCTCCTCTGGAACGCTCCTCTCGCTCCCATCAGGGACCCCCACCCCGCTCCCTGTCCCCATCCTGTCCCACCAGAGACTCCCATCCTGCTCCCACGCCTCTCCCTATCCGATCTTGTCCTGCTGGGGAACACCGTCCTTCTCCCTGTCCCATCTTGATCCACCGGGTATCTCCATCCCTCTACCTCTCCGATCCCGTCCCACTGGAGACCCCTACCCTCTCCCTGTCCCATCCCGTCCTACCGGGGACCCCCACCCTCTCTCTGTCGCATCTCGTCCCACCGGGGACCCCCACCCTCTCTCTGTCGCATCTCGTCCCACCAGGGACACCCACCCTGCTCCCTGTCCCATCCCGTCCCACCGGGAACCCCCATCCCTCTCCTTGTCCCATCCTATCCCACCGGGAACCCCCACCCTGCTCCCTGTCCCATCCCGTCCCACCGGGAACCCCCACCCCTCTCCCTGTCCCATCCCCCTCCCACCGGAGACCCTCACTCTCTCCCATCCTGTAACAACCAGGGACCCCCACCCTCCCCCTGTCCCATCCTGTCCCACTGGGGATTCCCATCCCTCTACCTCTCCGATCCCGTCCTACCGGGGACCCCCACCTTCTCCCTATCCCACCCTGTCCCACTCCGCTTCCTCCAGGAACACCCACCCTCTCCCTGTCCCACCCCGCTCCCACTGGGGACCCCCACCCTCTCGCATCCTGTCCCACCGGGGACCCTCATCCCTCTACCTCTCCGATCCTATCCAACGTGGGACTCCCACCGTCTCCCTGTCCCACTCCGCTCCCACCGGGGACCCTCCGTGTCCTCCCCCGCTCTCACCAGGGACCCCTTCCCCGTCCCCTCCCCCGCGTCCCGGCGCGGTGCCCTCACCAGGGCGGGTCTGCCCGCCAGACTGGGGTTCTCCACCATGCGGCGGCTCCGCTCGGGGCTGTCCCCGCTGTCCCGGGGCTCGGCTGCTCCGCCCGGTCCCAGCCCGCCGCTCACATGGCGTCGCGCCCGACGATATTTCTTTTATTCCGCAGCAGATGAGGGTGGGTGGGATTTCCCCCCCTCTTTTCTTTCTTCCTCTCTCTTTTTCTTCCCCTCTTTTTTTTTTTTTCCTTTCTTTTTTTTTTTTTTTTTTTTTTTTTGCAACAAGTGGCAGGCAGGCAGCAACACCCCCTCCCCGCTCCCATTTGCTAGCGCACGTCAAGGCAGTCATTCGAGGGAGGGACGGGCTTGCGGCAATCCCGGGAGATCGCCCCGGGACCGACCCGCCGGGAGCCAGTCCTGATGGGGCCGGGGGAGGGGCTGGGGGTCCAGGAGTGTGTGGGGGGTGTTGTGTCTGGGTGTTGTCCGGGTGTTCATGTTTGTGTCTGGGGGTGTGCGTCCGAGTGTGTTTCGAGGGGGGTGGGGGTGTTTATCTATGTATGGGTTTATGGGAAGGGGTGGTCAGGGCATGCATGGGGGCGGGTGGGGGGGTGTACTGGGAGAGGGGGGCATAGAGGGGTGTGCAGGGGGTCCAGGTGTGCAATACGTGTCTATGGGTTCTGCAGCCATTGCACACACGCACAGAGGGTCTGTGTGTGCACAGATACCTGTCTGTGCTGGGAGAAGGGTGCATAGAAGGTTGTGGAAGGGGTCCAAGTATGCACACATGTGTCTGTTGGGAGAGGGGAGTGCATAGGAGGGGTGTGCAAGGGGTCTGTGCACGTGCAAGTGGATGCTGTATCTGTTAAATGCATGCACAGAAGGTCTGTGTGTGCACAGATACCTGTGTGAGCTGGGAGAAGGCAGTGCATTGCATGTCTGTGTTAGTGTGCACACGGTGAGATGAGTGTGCACCGCATGTGTGCTGCACTCATTGTATGCATGTAGAGGGTCTGTGTGTGCATGGATACTTGTGTGTGCTGGGAGGAGGCAGTCTGTTGTGAGAGTGTGCGCATTTATACACTTATTCTGTGCTTGCATGCATGTGTGCACACACTTAGTGAGCTGAGCATGCATTGCATGTGTGCTTGCAGAGTATCTGAGCACATATGTATTTATGCACACAGGGGAACCTGTGCACGCCCACCAAGAACCTGCCCTGCGTGCGTACGTGTGTGCACGCTGCATTTAAGTTGTGTTTGCACACGATTTGTGTGTATGCCTTAAGGAAGTGGAGGATGTGCATACATTGTACAGTGCTGTCCACATGCATCTGTGCAGCCATGTGCATTGTGACAGGGGCTGAGTGTGTGCAGTGTGTGTGCACGCATGTGCGTATGCTGTTGGGGTAAGGGCTTATATGTGCACACCGGGAGCTGGCTGTGTGCATTTTGTGTGCTGATATGTAGGTGTCTGGGATCTGCCTTGGGAGAGGTGGGGGTGAGCGCTGTGTGCACAGGCAGGCACACACACGCACATGTGTTTGGGGAAGTGGGTGTGTGTACCCACACTGTCAATCCATGTGCAGGCATAAAGGGGCATTTCTTGCAAGATGCAAGTGCTGAGCCCTGACCTCCATGTGCAAGAAGTGAAGCGTCATCGCAATACACCCCAAGCTGGAGGCTGAGACCTGCCCGTGTGCTGAGGCCACCAAGGTGACCTCCTGAGGGGAGCTGTGTGTGCACAAAAGCTGGTCGAAGGGCTTAGACTGCAACATGACTCGAACCCTCCAAACTGGCTTCCCAGAGCCCTTGCCTCTGCCTGGCATGGGCAGGATGGGGCCATGCATCTCCTCTGCCACTGGAGAGACTCAGTGCTGCTGACTTGCCCTGTATGCCTGCTTGCAAAGGGGTAAACTGAGTCACTGGGGTACCATCAACCACATGGAACATCAGGCAAAGATGTAATCTGGGGTGAGCACACAGCACTCTGGCCCAGCTGCTGCACCCACACCACTTCACTGCCCCTGTTAAGCCAGCAGCACTGCCAGGCTGTCCCTGCGCTCTCCTTCTATCTGCCTGCCGGTTCTTTCCTGACCTCCATTTTCTATGGAGGCTGCTTTGGCAGCAGGCAAAGGAGGTCCCTTCTCTTCCCTGAGCATTTTTAGCCAGAGCAGCTGCAGGGCTTGCACTGATCTCTGGGGAATGAGCATCACATCATCCTGCCACACTGGGATACAGGGACAGTGACTTTGGGCCCATCCTACAGCCAGGGCAAGTTGTCACCAAGACCTCGTGCTGCTGCTCTGGGTGTTGGTGGCAAGGGGTGACAAGAGTTCTGTGTGCCAAGGGCCAATGGCTCTGTCCCATCTAAGGCCACCTGTGTGCTGCAGGGGCCAGGGGCAGCTGCTTTTTACCGCCCGGCGTGAGCTGAGTCCTGCCTTTCCCCTGGAGCATCTTGCAGAAACAGCTGCTGGTTGCAGGCTTCACTCTCTGGCTCCTCAGCCTGGCCTGAGCCTCTGCCCTCCTTACCACATCCCTTTCAGGCGAAAACCTGCTGCTCCTGGGCTCTCTGGCTTCCCTGCAAGCATCTCCAGAGAAACTGCCTGCCGTTCTTCCATAGCATTGGCAATCCCCGGGCTCCCTGAGCTCCTGGCAGCCCAGCAGCACTCAGCACTGAGCAGCATCCTCACCAGAGAGGCTTTCCTGGAAAAATGAGTCCCTTCCGTTGGAGAGCAGGGCAGCTCCCGACCCTGCAGGGCCCCCAGGGCACTGTTTATCTTTGCACAGGAGATAAACCAGCTGTCGGCCATCCCATTTCAGGGCTGGACAGCTGTAGCTCACCCTGGCCCATCCCTTCCCATCCCACCGCTGCAGGGGTAGGGACCTCCCAGTGCTTGCCAGCCCGCTCTGAACATCAGTTTGCTGACAGCTAGCCACCCATCCTGCTGAGTTGCCCCGATAAGTTATGACCCAGCCCCATTCCAGAAGGACCCACAGGGCCAGCCACTCCCCAGGACTTGTGCCGTCTCCATCGCACAGGGGTCCAACCTCCCCTCTTGGTATTACTGCATTGCACCCCGGAGTGCTGGGCTGTGCCCCATCCCTGGTGTGCTCAGGGCAGGGAGGGAACTGGGGCTGAAGGCTGGGCTGGGTGGGATGAGTCAGACATGGTGATGGAGATGGGATTTCTCCATGGCCCATCAGGAACCCCGGCATTTGGGGAAGCTCCCCTCCTCCGAAGGCAGGGCTGGGGGGTTTGAGTCAATGTGGCACCCAGGTGTGGGGGATGTGGCCAGGCTGGCTAGTAGCACCACCAAGGTCTGTGTGGGGTGCACTGTGTCCTATCGCCTTGGACACGACCACCAAGGGACCTGTCCTGGCTGGCCCAGTTTTTCCCTAGAGTCTTCATGGTGAGAACAGTGGCTGTGGGGCTCTGCACAAGTGTCACTAAGTGTGTCCGTGCTCAGGCTTTCCTTGGGGCAACAAGCAGAACCGTGTCCTCTCCAGTCTCCTGCCTGGCATCTTTGCTCCACTGGCATCTGGTGACACTCCTAGCTGGAGAGAAAGAGAAATCCCCCAGACAAACGGCTATCGACAGCTGCGGTGGAGGCAGCACAAATAGATACTAGAGGTATAGACGGGCACGACAGACAGGGGAGCAGATTGAGAGATACTTGGAGCAGAGAGATACTGCAGGAGAAATCGGGAGATAGATCCTATGGGCTGATCAATAACCACTGCATGCAGAGGGACAGAAAGATAGAGCAAGCTGCGGAGAGAAGGTATTTGGTGGGCAATGTTCTCCCTGGTGACAGCTCCGGAGAGCCGCCACCTGTGGTCACTTCAGCTGCACTGGGCCAGAGCCAGACCTACAGTGCAGGTGTCCGTGGCTGAGTCTCCTTGCCCATCTCTTGCCACCCCACAGGTGTTTGGTGTCCTTTGAGGTGCCCTGGAATCCCACCTGGCCTCTGGATATCAAAGGATGCATATCCCCCATGTGTCCTGGTCACGTCCACTGGCCCCTCAGGGATGTCCCTGCCACCTGTGGGCATCTCAGAGGGTGCTGGGAGCCTGTGTGTGGGCAGCCGACGGGGAGAGTGGCAGCTTGGAGTATAAGCCGTGCTCTTGTTGCAGGGGCTGTGCTGGAGCTGGGTGACTGTGGATGATTTCCAATACCATGCCTCAGTTTCTCCTTGTAAACCAAAGTATGGCAAGCTACAGGGAGCTGGGTCAGTCCAGCACTGAGGCATGGATGAGGCGGAGGAAGAGGCAGAGACAGCAAGAACCTGCGTGACATGCTGTGTCCAGGACCCATGTCTCATCTGCTGTCACTGGGGACACGTACCCACTCTGTAACAGGCTAAAAGCACCTGACTTGAAGGGAAGGGCTGCTTTTTGGGACCCTTGAATGCCTGGTACTGTACCTGCTCAGTACTGGGATGAGGACAACCTGTCCTGCCGCAGCAAAGCAAAGGCTCCAGGTCCCAGCCTGGCTCCATCCCGGTGGCACATGCCTATGCCACCACGTGCTGCCTGGTTTCTCTGCTGGGTACATCCCAGCTTAGCTGGGGATGGTGAGGAAGACACTCCTGGAGCATCCCTTCACCTGGATGGGGCTGCCGGCCCCATGGACAGGCTGGGGGAGATCCCCCGCTCTTGATGGAGCTATTGACATGGGCGCTACGGAAAACACTGCTGAGATTGTTCACACTAATGTTATTTAGCAGCAATATTTCCGTAATAAAAGAAATCAATGGGCAAGAGAAAAGACCTGTCCAGAGCTTTGATTTTCTCATTTTAATGGCATACTTATTTACTCCCACCAGCGTGCCCATCGGATTTTCATTACGTGGCCTTCGCTGTAAGTGGAGCGGTATTGATACAAGCTGCTGAGTTAGCGCCTTCCTGCGCAGACCGGCACGGGATTGCTTGTGTTCCTTGACAGGGCCCTGCTAAACCCCAGGGAATGGACACAGCACGGGGCCAGGGTGACCTCGTGGCCCACAGGAACACACAGGCACATACACACACAGCCTGCCCACACACATGTGTGTGCACACATGGTCTGCCCATGGGCGCATAGGCATGCACACACATATACCTAGTTATCGCGTTGGTCTGTACACACACGTGTGCATTAGGATTGTGCACACGTGTGCACACGCATCTCACCTGCACAGGCACAAGCACGCAAATGACTCTTCTGACTACAGACGTGTACATAGACAAGTGTCGTCCCCATATGTGTCTGAGCACTGACATGCGTGCAATTGTTCTGACTGTACAAATGCCCAATTATTCGACCTATATACACACGTGTGCCATCCCATCTGTTCTACCTCTATGCATGCACACTCCTACGGATGCCTACCTGCCCTGCCAAGACACAAACACAAAACCATCCTTGCTTGCGTTTGTATATACACGTGCATGTGACCTGTCTGCCAGCATTTGCGCACACACACACATTCAGCCTACATTTCCTGCAATTCTCTCCTGAGCCCTTTTCACACCAGAGGACATGTGTGAACTCCACAGGGCCACCAACTCAATGCACCTGGGCCTGTCCACCCCCAGGGCTGCACATCCAGCATCAGCACTGTCCCCTAAAAAGACAGAGCACCCCTAGACTCTTGGATTCCCCATGGAAGCAGGACCCTGACACCAGCCCAGGCTTTTGGTCCCCAGAAACTACAGCAGAGAAGAGTATCAGCAGCCTATCTCGCTCGTTCCCAGGAGCTGAGACAGGCCTGATCCTGCCCAGCACTGCACCCTTGGCTTCCAGGACCCCAGGTGGGATAATGCCAGCTGCCCAGGAACACTCAGCTGTCCCCAGCTGCCAGCAGGACCAGTGCTGAGCCTGGCACTAGATGGATATAACACTGTCCCTGGGACATGGGCTCAGAATGCTCTAGACACTCTCCCGAGGACCCAAGAAGGTAGGATGAACAATTTTATTACTGATATTTCTTTTCAGGTGACAAATAAGAAGCAGCCCATTTGCAGGGCTGCCAGTCAACAGGATAAGGACAATCCAGGGAGCAGAAAGAGCGACATGCTACAGGCCTGGTGGTCAGGGACACACACGATAGTTTGGCAGCAACGCAGAGGTGAAAGCCCTCCACCAAGCAGTGCGTCCACACGGGTCCAGCTGCAGGGCTGCAAGCAGGGTCCACAGCCAGGCTGCAGCACTCCCTCTGTGGCCAGGATCCTGTGGAAGGCTGTGCCCAGGGGGTCTCACAGCCAGGGAAAGTGTTCCGAGGGGTGAGATCCCATCCTGAGTTAGTAGCAGCTCGGCATCCCACAAACACTAGGTACGTGCATAGCCCAGAGGCCACACAGAATGGGCTCTTGGTTAAGGCGACAGACGGTGGCTCTCCCCCTTGAGGGGGGATTGTAGGGAGGGGGACTGTGGGGTAACTGGACCTTCTTTCATCCCTGGCTATCCCCGAGGGCAGATAATACACAGGGAACTAAGAGGGACCTCCAGCACAGAGGCTGGTAATCCCCTCACTGCTGGGGGTTCCCAGTGCAGATCTTGCCCCTTGCCAGGGTGACACTGTGTGCTGCCAGCCCACATCAGCAGGTACAGAGCCACAGGAGATGCTGCCAGCTGGACACAGCACCCTGCGCTGCCTGCAGCCCTGGCAGCCTGACAGGGAGAAGAGAATCTCCTGGCCAACCTTTACAGTGGGTGCTCTAACCCACCTCACCCCACGCACTGCGCCCCGAAGGTGGCATCCTCCTGGTGTCTTGGGGAGCTGCAGAAATTTTGCAGAGCCTGGGGACAGCCAGCTCCAGCCCGTGTCCCACTGCACGCTGAGGGCAAGCAGTGGTGTTCACACCCCACAAGGCTACTCCAGCCCTGAGGGATGGAAAAGCAGGACTTGGCTCCAATTGTAAAGACGGGAAAGGCAGGTAGTAACAGGAACTGACAGGTCTGTATTGCTGTGACCACAATGGTGCCTCTGTCCTGGCACCCAGCTGGCCCATGGAGAAGGATAGAGCAACCCGGAGGAGGCACCGGGGGTTTCCTGCCACCTCTGCTAGAGCCTGGGCTCTGGGAGGAGGAGGAAAAGGGAAGAAGGCTGGGAGGAGAGGAGCCAGCTGTGCCCAGCAGGGTGCCCGGGCAAGCTGGGCTCAGCAGCCCCAGGTGCTGAAGAAGGCATTGGCTTCCAGGAGCAACCCCTTGGCATAGACGCGCAGGGTGTAGAAGAGAGTGATGAAGTCCTGAGTGCTGAAGAGAGTGTCAGCCAGGGCAAAGGCGAGCGTGGAGGGGATGAAGCCCCGGCCATACTCCACCATCCAGGTGCCCGCACTCCACTGGACTGATGTGGCCTCTCCTGCCTGGTGGACGATGGTATCCCCTGCCAACACACACAACCAGCATGGTTCACAGTGGCTGCCCCACATCAGACCCCCAGTAGAGATTGGGCTGCTGGCTCAGCAGCCCAAGCCTTCCCCAGCCTTGCTCACTTCTCTTTTATTGGCGTCAACTGAGATACTGGGATTTGCCCCTGGGGAGACAAACCACCCCATTGTGAGCTCCTGGCTTCTGCCAGTGGGAAGGAAAAGGCTCTGCAACAGCAGAGGACCAGTCTGCTGAGTGGCTGAGCCCCTGATCACAGATGCAGCCCACACGATACCATGGGTGCTGCACGTACCTGGATAGTAGATTTCACTTCTGGTGGTCCCCTCCTTCCACTGCCGGAAAGTCCCCGAAATGACAGTGTCAGAGATATCTGCCCAGTACCGACCTGTGGGAGGACAGACAGCACTGGCTCAGGCTATCCTTGCTGAGAACAGCTTGGGAGCTCATGCCTGAGCCATGGAGCACCCTCTAGGGGGAAGGATGCCAGCTCCAAGGCCTTGACACAGAGAGGAGCACAGCTACATCTTGTACCCAGGCTGCCTGTGGGGCTGGCCATATTCCACCAGCCCAGGCTCCTCAGTGTCCTTAAGCCATGTAATTTCCAACGTGTTTGGCATTCACTCCCTGCTGAAGCACCGGGAGACATGATGCCTGCCAGCTGGATGCAGAGAGTCCTGGCCGCAAGACATGGCATGCACAGGGACCTGCGGGTGCTGCAGGACACCACAGGGGCTAATCCCCACACAGAAGGCGCTTTCCAGCATGATGCACACTGTAAAAGAAGTGGAGCAGCTGGCACCTGCCCCAGGCACACCACAGCTGAGCAACCAATTCCAAATGAATGGAGTGGGAGTAGCTCAGAGAACCCCCTCGCCCACCAGCCCTGTCACCCTGCTTACCTGAGTGTCCCCCGGTGTCAACAGCTGTCCCAAAGAGCAGCACGTACTCGGTGAGCGAGGCATGCAGGAGGCACATAGAGCCCATCCATCCGCCTGCATTCACAAACACCCACTGCAGGTCCTCATCTGGCAGGATGTGGCCTGGGTGCTTTTTCCGTAGCTCCACAATGATCTTGGAGAAAGCCAGCTCATGGTCCAAACCTGCAGCAGCCGAGGTTACCATAAGTCCCTGTACAAAGCAAGCCCTGCTGGCGCCCTCAATTCCCTTCCACAGCCACAAGTTCCCAGAACATCTTTAGAGGAGTCTGCCTAGGAGAAGATGTCTCCTCTTTCCAGCTTTCAGCCCTCATGGCAACTGACCCGGCCCCACTGCTTCCCTGGACAGTGATGGAGGATGCGCAGCACTGAGTGCTCCAGCCCTACAGCCCACCTTGGCAGCTGGCCTACATGGGGAACTCAAGCAAGATGACAGTGGCCCTGCCCTGATGACACCACTGTGACTGCACACCCTGTGTCCTGTGGGGCCAGCCCTCCTGTCCAGCCCTAGCTGTGGGGTGGCTGCTGCCCCCTGACCCACTTGGGGCTTGGCCCTGTCCCAACCCCAGCCCTAAGAGAGGTTCAGCCCCAGCCAGGCTGGCTGATACCACTACCCCATCCCCATCTCTCCTTCGCTACAGTCTCATGCCCTCACCCCACTTCCCCCATGCTCCACGGAACATCCTTCCTCGTCTACCAACTCCTGCTGCCCCACTCCCAGCTTCCCAGCCCCTATCTGCTTCCTGACTTCATCCCCAAGCTCCCTGGTAGATGCTTCCTTATTTACCACTCCTGCTGCTCCATCCCCACCTCCCCATCCCCTTCCTGACCCCATTCCCCTCCGTGATCCCAGACCCCCCCCCCCTTGTATCGGAATCTTCTCAATCCCACATTCCGGCTACGGGTCCCCTCCCCACCCCAGGATGCTCCACACCCGTTTGTGGTTCCTCTCCCCCTCTTCCCATGCCTTTTTTCCCCTCTCCCCATCCCCATTCCTCCCGTTTCCCATCCTCAACCCTCCTGGACTCCATCCCCATTCCTCCCGGATCCCGCTCCCCTCTATCCTCCCCACCCACCCACCACCCCCGTGCCCAGCTACTGGTCCTTTCCCCATCCTAGGCTGGTGCTCATCCCTCTGTGGTTCCTTTTCCCTTCTTCCCCTCCCCCCATCCCCATTTCTCCTGGATCCCACCCTCATTCCCCCCGTTTCCCATCCCCACTCCTCCCGGATCCCGCTCCCCTCCATCCTCCCCCACCTCCGCCCCCTCCGTGCCCGGTTATGGGTCCCAGGCTGGCGCTCACCCCTCCGTGGCTCCTTTTCCCCTCTCCCTACCGCCATTTCCCCTTTCCCCAACCCCATTCCTCCCGTTTCCCATCTCCATCCCTCCCGTATCCCACTCCCCTCCATCCTCCCCCCTCCCCCCCGCGCCCGTTATAGGTCCCTTCCTCACTCCAGGCTGTCGCTCCCCGCTCCGTGGTTCCTCTCCCCTCCCCCCCTTCTCCCCGTACCCTTCTCCCCCCCACCCCACCCACCCCCTCGCTCGTACCCGCGTGGTGCCGCGCCAGCTGCGCGATCTCGGCGGGGCTGAACTCGTACCGCTTGGCCGCCAGCCACCCGCGCAGCCCCTGCAGCAGCAGCGCCAGCACACCCAGCGCCAGCCCTGCCCGCAGCGCCCGCCGCGCCGCCGCCCCCATCCCGCGCGGCTCCGGACCGGGCGCAGGCGCGGGGGGGCGGGGCTGCGGGGGACGGGCTTGCCGGGAGAGAGGCGGCATGGAGCCACCGCCGCGCGGGGAGGAGGAGGAGGAGGAGGGGGGCGGCCGCTTCTGCGCCAGCGGTACGGCCGGGGTGCCTCCCGGTAGAGCCCGGCACGGAGACTCGGGGCGGGAGCGTGCCCAGGGCTGGGGCAGGGAGGGGGGAGCCGTGAGGGGAAAGCAGGCGCTCTGGCTGGGGTGGGGGCCGCGAGGTCTGCCTCCCGATCCCCTCCCTCCCTCGTTACCCCGCTTCTCTCTCCCCCACACCACTTTCCCCTGTTCCTTGACGCCCCTCTCCCTTGACACCCTTCCCCCGCCTCTCCCTTGACGCCCTTTTCCTCTCTCTCTCTTGACACCCCTTTTCCTTGATGCCCCTTTCCCTTCGCCCTTGGCACCCCTCTCCCTTGACGCCCCTTTCCCTTCTCCCTTGGCACTCCCCTCCCTTGGTGCCCCTTTCCCTTGACGCCCTTTTCCCCTTTCTCTCTTGACACCCCTTTTCTTTGACGCCCCTTTCCCTTCTCCCTTGGCGCCCCCCTCCCTTGACACCCCTTTCCCCTCTCCCTTGTTGCCCCATTCCCCTCTACCCTGTCTTATCGCCCCTCTCCCTTGTTGTCCTGCTTCCCTCTATCTCCCCTTGTCACCCCTCTCCCTTGTCACCCTGCTCCCCTGTCCCTTGTTGCCTCTGTCGCTTGTTGCCCTGCTCCCCTATATCCCCTCTGCTTTGTCTCCCCTCTTCCTTGTCACCCTGTTGCCCTCTCACTTGTTGTCTCACTCCTTTCTTTCCCCCCTTGTTGCCCCTATCCCTTGTCGCTCTGCTCTCCTCTATCCCCCTGTTATCACCTCTCTCCCTTGTTGCCCTCCTCCCCTCTATCCCCCCTTGTTGCCTTGTTCCCCTCTTCCTTATTGCCTCACTTGCCCCTCCCAGGCTCTCTGCTTGCATGATGTCTGGTTCACCTCTCCCTCTTGGATGCCCTACTCCCCTGACACCCCTCTTCCCTGTCGCCCCACTCGCTGCACCTTCCCAGATGCCCTGCTGGCCAGACGCCTTGTCACCCCTTTCCCTTCTCCCTTGTTGCCCCACTCCCCTTTCCACCTCCTGAATGCCTTGCTCCACTGAAGCTCCTCTTCCTTGTCACCCTGCTTGTCCCTTCCTCTCTGATGTCCCTCTCCCCACAGAGCATCAGCACACTCGTTACAACCCACTGCGGGACGACTGGGTGCTGGTGTCAGCCCACCGGGTGAAGCGGCCCTGGCAGGGGCAGCTGGAGAAGCCACCCCCTGAGGATGTGCCCCGCTGGGACCCCAACAACCCCCTCTGCCCTGGGGCCACCCGGGCCAACGGCGAGGTACCGCCAGGGACCCAGGTGTCCGGGCTCTCTCCACTGCCCTGTGCCCCCCTGATCCTGTCTATTGCCCCGGCAGGTGAACCCCCAGTATGAGGGCACCTTTGTTTTCCCAAATGACTTCCCTGCGCTGCAGACCGATGCTCCTGAGCCTGGTAACGTCTGGGGGTAGACCAGGCTGCTGGGAACCCCCAGGCTCAGGTGCTGGGGGACCTGGAGAGGCATGGGTGCTGCTGCAGCACCTTTTCGCTTCCTGCTCTCTGTCTTTCCACAGGTGACAGTGATCACCCCTTGTTTCGCGCAGCAGCAGCTCGGGGTGTGTGGTGAGTACACCCACAGCTCTGGAGGGTCTAGGCTGTAGTGTCAGCCAGGACCTGTCGGTTGAAGCTGGACTGAGCGTACTTGCCTTCTTGTGCTGCCTGTTCCAAGGACACCTGCTTTTTTTTTCTGGAGGTCCTGTTCCCTCTTCCACTGTGACCTTACAGGGTTGGGGAGGTTGCTGGGGATGCCCCCCAGCCACATCTATCTCTTCCACAGCAAGGTGATGTGCTTTCACCCCTGGTCGGACCTGACACTGCCCCTCATGTCCTTGACGGAGATCCGGGCTGTCATCGATGCGTGGGCAGAGCTGGCGGCCGAGCTGGGTGCCTCCTACCCTTGGGTGCAGGTCCGGAGCTGGCGGGGGTTATCTTTCTCTCCCTACCCTGGGGGTCTCAGGTGGCGGTGGGGAACACAGGACTGGATGCTCATGCATCACCTAGGGTTGGGACTGTTCCAGTCACATGTAGGTCCTTTGTCCCCTCCTCATGCACTCCTCAGCCTTGCCAGGCAGGTGTGAGGATCCACTCTCCTGCGGGATGCTGTCCTGGTGTGCCAGGGACACCAAGGCAGCCCGCAGCAGGAACCGTGGGACTGGCACCTGCTAGCTTCACCTTTTCCTCCACAGATCTTTGAGAACAAGGGAGCGATGATGGGCTGCTCCAACCCACACCCGCACTGCCAGGTGAGGCTGTCCCACCTGTGACCTGGCTAAACCACAAGTCCCTATGGGCGACCCTGCAGCAGACGCAGGCAGAAGATGTAGACAGGAGTCCCCCTGCCCTGGCACCAAAGCCTTCTGCTTGGAGGACGTCCCCGTGCCTGTTCTGTTCCCTCCTGGGGATTGTCCCTTGTGCCTGCCACCTTGGACTCTCCACCTGGTGGCAGCATGGACCTGCAGATGGGCAGCATGGCCGGGACTCCCTTGCAAATACAAGGAGGTACGAGGTACGGGTAATGCAACCCTATGCCCCTATGTCCCTCCCAGGTGTGGGCCAGCAGCTTCCTTCCCAATGAGGCACACCTGGAGGACCGGACCCAGCGGGAGCACCTGAGCCAACACAGCGTGCCCATGCTGCTGGAGTATGCTGAGCAGGAGTCTCGCCGGAAGGTGAGGACATGCCTGTTGTCCTTCCTGGGAGTTGGATATGTGCTGGGGCAGGCCCCCCAGCTCCCAGGAGCAGTGCCCACTCCCAGAACATTGGCGTTGTGCCTGTCCCCATTGAGTGCTGTGTCCCACAGGAGCGGGTGGTGGTGGAGAACACGGACTGGCTGGTTGTGGTGCCATACTGGGCAACTTGGCCCTACCAGACCCTGCTGCTGCCCCGCCGTCACGTCTGCCGCCTCCAGGATCTCCGTGAGGGCGAGAGGGACAGTGAGTGACCCTGTACCATGCCCTTTGGGCTCAGCCTTCCTTAGGAGGCAGCTCTGTGGCAGACTTGCTGCTGCTGGAGGATCTGCGTCCTCCTGAGGTGCAGGACTACCAGGCTTAGTTTGAGGTGAGGACAAGCACCCCAGTTATGCAGCAGCAGGAGCAGGGCATCCACCACAGCTGTACTGGTGGAGGAGCTGCCATGCTTTTTGAGGTGATGAAGCACATGGTGCTCTGTTCTCTTGGGATGCTGACTGATTAGAAATAGGGGCTCCTGCTGCTGCTTTGCTCAGTCTGTCTGCATGGGTTGGGACTTGTTCCTCCTGCCTCTCGCTATGTCTACCCATGAAAGGGGGCTCAGGGTGACTCTCTGGAAGCCAGGTGTGCTGCCTGCCCTTGGCAGGGGCTGACTGGCTTGGGATGTGACTCCCAGGCATTCCCCTGCAGGCCTGGCCTCCATCATGCAGAGGCTGCTCATCAAGTACGACAACCTCTTCGAAGTCTCCTTCCCCTATTCTATGGGCTGGCACGGTGAGTGGCATGGCGGGGGGACCCTCGTGACTCTCATATGCATATCAATGTCCCAGTCCCCTACCTGCACTGTCTGCACCCCTGGCAGGAGCCCCCACGGGCCCCTACCTGAAGGAGGACTGCAGACACTGGCAGCTCCATGCCCACTACTACCCCCCGCTGCTCCGTTCCGCCACCGTCCGCAAGTTCATGGTTGGCTATGAGATGCTGGCACAGGCGCAGCGGGACCTCACACCAGAGCAGGTGAGCACAGCTTGGGTGGCGATGTGGGGACCCAGGGTGTCCCTGTGTCAGGGCTGTCCCCAGGACCGGACACTGGCTGCCCCTTGTACTGTGCACTGCAGGCAGCTGAGCGTCTGAGGAGCCTCCCCGAGGTGCACTACAAGCAGAGGGCCAAGGAGACATCGTGATGGGAAGCAGTGGAGCTGGTCCTTGGTTCTGCTGGGTGAGGCCAGGGAGAGGAGTCAGCTAGGGGTGGTGAGAGCTGAAGCCTGGGAACTCATCACTTGTGAGTCTTCGGGTCTCCCAGCTTCTCCTGAGCCTTGTCATGGTTGGGTCAGGCTTGGGGACTGGTTTTGCGTGTGCAAGTACTCCAGTCCTAATCCTGTGGCATCCTCGTGCAGGCATTATGGTTCCCGTGATCTTCTTCTCCATTGCAGTCTGCGTCTTCCTGCCTCCAAAGTGTGCTTATACTAGCACTAAAGGGCTCACCTTCCTCCCGGTCCAGTCTTAGTGGTGGGACTGGGAGCACCGCCTGTCCTTTGGATGGGCACAGCTCCACTGGCCAATAAAACTTGGAAGCAACGTGCCTCTCTGCCTGTGCCCTGGTGGCTCTCAGCCCTGGGTGGGAGGTTTGGGGTCTTTGTTAGGGGCACCCAGCTGCCCAGAGGGGATAACTCTGGGGGCTGCAGGGGCTCTGCTGGCACCTCTGTGCCGCTTGTAGCTGAACCTGTCTCTGCGTTGCCTCCTCTTCCTCCCTGGGGGGAGCTCTGAGCCTGTCTGAGCGCTGCAGGCTCGGGAGGAGTGGGAAGCAGGGAGGAGTTGATGCTGCCCAAGGTGCGTGTTTGTGCCTCCTGGGAGAGGGCTGAGGCCCGGGAAACTCACTGCATGGAGGCTCCTGGCTGGAGATGCCTGACCGGGGCTCACACAACTGCTTCTCTTCCTTCTCCCTCCCTGGGACTGCCATGTGGGTACTGGGCAGAGCTGCTGGGATGCAGCAAGGAGCTGGATTGTCACTAGCGTGGGGGCTGCGAGGCCGCCCGGCTCTGTTTGTGGTGCTGCTGCTGCCTTTCCTCTTCTCTGTAGCTCTCCTTGGCATAG
Source organism: Cuculus canorus (assembly GCF_017976375.1). Classification (NCBI taxonomy): domain Eukaryota; kingdom Metazoa; phylum Chordata; class Aves; order Cuculiformes; family Cuculidae; genus Cuculus; species Cuculus canorus. The sequence continues at coordinate 68,744,918 of NC_071441.1, read as the reverse complement.
AGCAGCAGCAGCCTGGTCCCTGGGCTGAGCTGAGCGATGCTGCAGCTGGCTCTTCCCCCAGGGCAGCCCTGGAGCTGTGCATGGGTAGGTCCTGAACAGTGATTCCCCACAGCTGATGGGGGCGGGGGGGATGCCCAGAGCCATCTGCCATCACGTCTTTGCACAAATAGTTTTTATTTGTCACTAAAGAGCCATTCTCTTAACTCCTTAATGAGGTCCCTATCCTTGTCAAGTCCATAAGTGGACTCCTGGGACTAGAAATATCTTGCAAGGAGAGAAACGCTGCCTACAAGTTGACGATTTGGAGGGAGGGCTGTGCCTTCCTTGCCCAATTTGTGCATTGCTTCCCCCATCCCTACCCATGGGACTGGAGCAGGGAGAGGGACCACAGCCAGCATGAGGCTCAGAGCCAGGCTGGATGCAGCCCTCCCATCCTCCTCCCTGGCAGCACCATCCCAGAGCCCACAAGACATTCCACCACCTGGCCTCAGGGCTCCCTGGGGGCCCAAGAGTTTTGAGAAGACAGTGGGTTTTGGGGTGACCCTTGAGCTTGGAGCCATCATTGTACAGAGCATTCTCCCCCATGGCGTAGGGGTGTCCAGCTTAGAGTCTGGCCTCTTGCAAACCCATCTCTTTCCTCCTGGGACGAGCAGCATCTGTCTGGGCTCTGCAACCATTCCCATTGCAGACACCATCCCTTCTCATCGAACAAGTCCCTCTGAACTTCCCCGCTTTTCCCCAGGGCCCTGGAAAAGTGGCAATGAATTGGCTTAAATGTGGGAATCCAGATTGGTGTAATTAGCTGCTGAACTGGTTGTAACGAAGCTAGTCATCTCCCTGCACGCGCAGTTAGCTCTGATTTAATAGCCCACCGGCTCCCAGCCTGGGCTGCAGAGCCTCGGCCCGGGGCCGTAAATGAAACTCACAGTAAGTCAAGCGGTATTAAACTTTACAGTCACTGTCTTTAAAAACGAGATTCTCTCTCTAATAAATCAGAACAAGTGGGATTGTAAATATCGAGGCAGGATCCATATTGCTTAATTAAACAGTGCCTAATGAACAGCCTGTTATGTTGTGATTTAGGATGGAAACTGGGGAAGTGGCGCATGCTGACGAGCGCTGGTACCAGTGCCGGGATGCCCTTCCTGGCAGGTGGCAGCTGCAGGAGTTTAGCTACTGCTAAAATAGCTCAGAATTTAGTATTTTTACTAAAAATTTAATTTTCCCCCTAAAGAGAAAACTGAAACATTCAGGATAGAAGTCAGCAGCGGGTGGGGGAGGAGCAAGGGTTACATCTGGGTGGGAGAGCAGGACCCTGGCTAGACTGATTTCCCCCCCTCCCTCATGACTGATAAGATCCACCTCCTCTTGCCCCAGTATTTTTCTTGGTGTGCGAAGGGGTGTGAAAGGCTGGAAGGGAGCAATGAGCTTTTCCAGTGGCACAGGGAGGCGTGGGGTTAGTGTGAATGGAGCTGCTGGGGATGCAAAGGCATTGCGATTTATAGGAACCATTGCAGCCATACTGTAAAGCCCTGAAGCCTTCTATATTGTGGTAGTTACAGTCCAGTTGTAATAAAAAAGTGATTTATAGCGAGGAGATTATAAACATCTAGCTGGATGCAGAATGGTGGAGTGTGGGGGCTGTGGGACACCTGGCTGTTGCTCCTGACCTGGAAACATCAAAGGGAAACTGAGGCCTGTAGGGATGTGCCTTGAAGCCATTTTACTTCTGCAGGGGAGCTGTTGGAGATCATCCTGGGAAAAGTGTCCCTGCAATGGAGTCACCCTTTTCCTAAGCCCCCATCCTCCGGCATCAGGGCAAATATTAAACATTCCCTGGAATCCTTGCCCTGAGCTGCTCTGGAAGGATGAGCGGGGCAGTCGGTGGAGGAAACAAGGGGAGCCGAGATGAAGCTCAAGCATGGAGTTAATGCATTAATAGGGCTGTGAGGGATTAGGAAAGGGCCCTGGTGATTTTGTGCTCGGCTGGCATGTCCTGTGCTCTGCAAGGAGCAAAGGAAAAGCTCAGCTGGGGATGTGGATATATAGACACTTGAGGGAGTATAGGCAGGAATTTAGTCTCATTTCCATCCAGTTTTCTGATGCCACTGAAAGAAATGAGTCAGGCAGCCAAGGGATGTGATTTCCCCAGAGCTGCTGGGGCTTTGGTTTGACTCAGACAAACCAATGTGGTTGTCCCGACTGTATCAGTGCCTGTTTCCATCGTTGCCCCCGTCCTGTGTGTTTGGGAGACTCCAAGTGTCCCCAGCTCTGACACTGACTGCTTTTGCAGCCATGAATAAGTCCTGGGATGCTGTTCCAGGATGCTGCCCCAGTGCACAGAGACCCTTTGTCACGAGTACTTAATAACAGATGGTAACTACAAGGGTCGCATTCATCACCTTTGATTCTATGTCTATGTCCTAGGCTGCTGCCGAAGGCTGCAGAGCTGCAGACGTGCTGCAGACCCCAAGTCCCAAATGCTGCCCACCCCTCTTCCACTCCTCCCTGCCTTCCAGTGCAGGTGAGACAATAAATATTGAGCAAAGGAAGTTAATCTGTGACCAGAGTGTTTTAATCAGAAAAAAAAAGTATTAGTGCAGGCCTGCTGGCTCTTGCCAAACTGCAGTTTTACTGTTCCTCTCGGTATTGGGTTTATGGCTGTCATTTCATTCTGGTTTTACTGTTGTTTTTGCCCTTACTGTTGAGTTTCTCCTTGCCTGTGACTGAGTGGGGCTTTTAGGAGAATAATAAGGAAGAAATCAGTACTTTTCTAGGGAGGAAGAAGGGAAGGAAGGGAGAAAGAGGGGAAGGAAGAAAGGGTGGAAAGAAAGAGGAAGCAAAGGAAATAAGGAAGAAGTGGAGGGAGAAAGAGAGGGAAAGAGGAAGGAAGGCAGGGGAAATGAAACGGGGAAGGAGGGAAGGTTAAATCTGACCTATTTCTATCTAAAAGGCATCATCAGGCACTTAACGTGAAAACAATTACAAATTTTAAACAGATGCTAAACGCCCTGGTGCCCTGCAGCAGGCGGCTTCGTGCTGCGGGGAGGTCTGCTGTACCAGTAGAATGAAAAACAAAACCCAAACCACTTCTAGATTTTGGCTTAGATGGACCCACAGGAGCACTATAACAACCTTTGTAGCAACAAACAGCACCCAGCTTGTCCCAGGCTGCCTGCAGCACCTCCCTTGGGTTCAGCAGCTGCCTTGGCAGTGACTTCACAAGGGACTGAGACCAGCAGGAAGAAATTCTGGAGGTGACTTGCCCATGCCTCAGCCAGCTGGTGTTTTTTCCTCCGCTGATGGTCACAGAGACCTCCATGGAAGGCACTTTTAGAGACCTCAGGGACCGCGTGGGAGGGCTGCTGGTCCCAGGTGGGCACAATGCAATGTCTGGATGCTGCCTGCCGGAGCCATGGGCTCTGCATGGGTTTAGGCCAGCAGTGCCACAGCTGGAATTTTATTTGTTAATCATCTGGGACATGCAGGTAATTAAATGCCATCACACCCTGAGGTGCCTCCACCCGTGTGGTTACTGAGCAGTGTATTCCTCTATCTCCCCTTGAATTTTCTGCACACTCAGGGTTAAGGAGGCATCTTGGGGCTCTGCTCAGTATTGGAGACCGAGCAGTGCAAATGGTTTTGAACCTCTCTTCCCATCCTGTGCCCTATCCAATGATCAGAGAGCTCAATTTAGAGCAAGGAGAGCCTTAGGAAGGCCCAGATTCTTTCTGGATTCACCCCAAACATAACAAGGCAGGGAGGGAGGAGAGCAGATGCAATGGCAGGGGTCAAGTGTGAGCTTGGGGCAGCCGTGCTTGACTGCAAAACAGACTTATCCACCAGCAAGAGAAATGCTGGGAGAAGGCAGGATATCTCACAATGCTCAGGATCAGTGGGAAATCCATCTGGCTTCTGCTGTGCCTGAGACAGGGCACCCCATCTGTGCCTGGCACTCCTCGGCTGCCTGAGCCAGCTGTGAGAACTCACAAACATCTGTGCCTGCCCTATGGTCACCAGGACGCAGGGATCCCCCTTCATTCTGATGTTCCAAAGAAGCAAGTTGCTAATTACATTCAGTGATGCTGAGGAGTCAGTAGCAAAGCCCTAGGAGCAGGGAGACATCCCAACACTCAGATGGATCAGGGTGGAAAGTCACCTCCTGGGGTTCATCTGAGCATGAGGTGACTCCTGGCAGAGGCAGAGTCCTCAGGACAGGTGAAGGAGGTGGAGATAATCTAATTAGATGCTAATGAGAAAGTAATTAGTAGGTCTCTAGCCTGCCTGGTGCTCTGAGGCTCCCTTGCCCAGCTCCAAGCCAATCCACCTACTTCAGTGCACCCAGGGTGGTTTGAGCCCCTCAGGGTACGGCTGGAGCTGGGACGAGCCATCTGCTGCTCCCCATGCTTGCTGCCACTCTTGATTGCAATAAAACATCCTCATAAATGACTCCCATGAAACAAAACATGACAGATAAAAGGCAAAAGTGTGTTTGCAGCCTGTTTGCTTCTGGTGTTTAATCCGTCACTTACTGTGCTTGCGATGGTCTATAACATACAGCAGCTTGTCCGCTTCCTTCTGGTGGCATGTTTAGGCTGAGAGGTAGGATTCCTGGGCTGCATGTATTGTCCCAGTAGGCAAGTTGCTGTTCTTCCTTGCACCTCAGTTTCCCCATGGCTTGAATAGGGTCAATAACATGGAGGCCAAACCCCATCGACCTCAGCTGACGAGGCAGCAGGAGCTCCTCTTGGCAGCCCTGCAGGTGTTTCTAGGCTGCGTGAGGCCTGGTGTGACACCCCAGAGTGACACCCTCCAGGTCTGGATCTGGCTCCATCCCACCCCACATGCATTTACAGATACAAGGAAAATGCTTTTCATCCCAGGGGCTGGCTTCTGCCCCAAAACATTGCTTCCCAGGAGAGTGCTCATTTTGTGCACCCAAACTGTTAGTGCAATATTTAATTCGCACCATTAAAAAAGTATTACATTAAATGTAATTTTAAAAATTACAAATTGAATTCTCGCAGGAGTGAGAAACAGAATGAGAGCAAAGCCAGGATGGGTACCCAAGATGCCAGCTTGCTTTAACTCTTCCCATCCTGACTTCAAGCATCCATCTGGTCCCTGCTCCTTCCACCGCATTTCAGTAACAGCAGGACCCCTCAGAAATAGCTGATACGTTGGCAAAGGAGAAAAGACATGAACCTCAGCCTTGTCTAGGGTCTGAAATTCCCCCACTTTGAGGACTAGCCGACGCATCAGGGACTTGGAATGATTATGATAAAACCTGCGGGACACCAAGGGCATCACTATGATTTGTGCTGTCTAAATGTTAATCAGAATAATAATGCCTATTGAGACAGCTGTTTTAAAAGGCTGTGATGTCGGAGTAAAAATTCCAATAAAACTCTATTAGCCCTTCCTTGTTACACTAATGGTGCCTGCTGCTAAAAGCCCCCTGCTATAGACACCCGTATTAATGGGCTTATTACAGGAAATAAAATCTGAGGCTGAACGTTACAGTGAAGCCTGATTAATTCAGCAAGGTAATCTTTTTTTTCTTCCCCCTCCTCTCTCCTTTTTCTCTCCCCCTTTATTTAATGAATATGCTCCTTGGTGTGCCAACTTTTGAGCTTTTGTTGGAGTTTGGTGGTGATTTTAAACTTATTTTGTTCACAAAGAGATGAATTTGCACTGGCTCCCAGTGCAAATGAGGGGAAAGGCTTCTGAGATGCCTCCATCAAACTAGGAAGAGAGGAACAGCAGTCAGGACAGGAGTGAAGATACTGAGGAGGAAAAATGGGTATCCCATGGGTGGTCCTGGCATGGTGGCTCCTGGGCTTGTCCTCGCAGAGGTGTATGCTGACATTGGCCAAGGAGAAGCTGCTGGGGGGCCAAGTAGCTGCCCTTCACTACTGCTTCCCATTCTTTTCTTCTTCTGATTTCTCCTCTTTTGATGCCACCTTGCAGGAAGGGCTGGGCAGGGCCCAGGGACTTACATGGTTTTGCTGCTGCCATCCCAAATCCAGCGCAGGGGCACCGCATGGCACCCAGTGAGGCTGGCGCTCCCTGCTGAGCCCAACCTCAGCCCACGCCGAGAGGCAGAAACCCACTGACAGACACACTGCTATTCATCCAGCCTATAAATAACTCCCATAAAAATCCTCTTCCCAGCCTTTTTGTGTTCAGCCAAACCCTGCCAATGGGAAAGGAGACGGCATCTATTTTATGGGCAGCTGGAAGCCGGCTTTGCATTTTTCTGGATTGCGTAATCCCACAGGTACCCTCGTTTCTTTTCTTTTTAACAGCCTTTTGATTCACATTCCTCCCAGCCAAGTTTAATTATGGCTTCAGCTCCGGCTGCCCGGAGATGGGAAAAGGAGAGGCCATCTCTGCCTGCCTGTAGCAGGGACACTGGGCATGGGGTGAAAGGGAGGGAGGGAAGAGAGGAAAGGGAGAAGGAGGGAAAGCAGAAAGAAGCGGGCGGGCAGAGAAAGGAGGAGAGAAGAAAAAGAGAGAGGGAGGGAGAGAGGGAAATGGAGGGGGAGAGGGAGAAGGGAAAGAGAGAGGAGAGGAGAGGAGAGGAGAGGAGAGGAGAGGAGAGGAGAGGAGAGGAGAGGAGAGGAGAGGAGAGGAGAGGAGAGGAGAGGAGAGGAGAGGAGAGGAGAGGAGAGGAGAGAGAGAGAGGGGGAGAGGAAGAGGGAGAGGGAGGGGGAGAGGAAGAGGGAGAGGGGAAAGAGGAGAGGAGAGGCAGAGGCAAAGGAAGAGGAAAGGAGTGCAGCACAAGTCTGTGCCCATCCTGGGAGGCCCAGTGTAATGCCTAGGTGCTGGCTGAAGTAGTGACTGCATTTAATAGCCTGACTAATATTTTTTTTTTAATTAACCCCAGCAAGAAGCTGTGAACCCTGTGAGCTTTCAGAGTGGTCTGGGGATACTGAGCAATGGGCTAGCAGAATGTGGTCTTCTGTGGTCTTGGTTCCTCATGGATCTGTTGCAGTCACAGCCTTTGAGTTAAGCAGCCTATGCATAGCACCAATGTGATGCAGGCTTCTAGCAGTTTAATAATAATGTAGGATTGCACTGGAAATAAAAAGATGGTGGGATTGCACAGACCTTGCCAAGCAATCCTCATGGATCTTCAGGCAAGGCTGGAGCAGGGGTTTCCTTCTGTGACCCATGATCTTATTGCCTTAAGAAGATGGTTCCCACCTGTGCCCCACCTGTGCTCACCTTGACTGCCGCGGCAAACAAACTATGTGCGTCCAAGAACCTTGTCTCCCCCATACAATGACACAGCAAATGCGCAAGTACACTGTGATGCCATCCCTCCTCTAAAAAGATGCCTTTGTCATCATCAGTCCCCCAGACCTCCTCAGATGGGTTCTTGCAGTGATTGCCCCACACCCTCTCTGGCACTGTTTGGCAGTGAAGGTGATGGTCCTCATGAGGAACCTTGTGATGAGGGAGGACAGTCTGGTGAGTGGGAAGAGGGGAAAAATACAGAAGAAGGAAGGGAAAAAAACAACTTCTGAAGGAATCAATTTAGTTACAATAAAGCCTCTTACTGTATTAAATGCTAATCCACAAACACACAAACACACAGAGGGAGTCCCTTGGAATAAAGGCGTTTAATTAAGCTATTTGCTCAAAGCTTGTCCTGGCATAATGGAGAAACAGGCATAGTGGGATCCTGGGGAGATGCTCGCTGGGGCCACTGGTGACCTTCTCCCTTGGTTCAAAGCCATGAAGCAGTGCTGTCCCCTTCATGGGGACACCGCCACCCTGCTGACCACATCTGGATCTCTCTGTAGTTCCCATTGCCAGTTGCGGAGAATATCTTCTGGCTCCCTATTGATTCCGGGGAGCTGACCGGGTGTCCCCCAGCTGGAGTGGGAACTGTTGGCATGGTGGGGCCATTTGCTCTTTCCTTCTTTCCTTTTCCTTGTAGGGATGGGGCCACGGCAGGGGAGGCTATAACTCTTCTTTCCTTCCATTTGATCTGCCAGTGGGCTCAGCGGGGGGAAGACCCCGTCTCGGCAGGCTGCCCACGAGATAAAAGGCAGAGAGGGCCCAGCCAAGACATTTTTTCCACTGTTTCCCCCACCCCTTCACCCCTTCCTCCATCCCCCGAGTTTTCTTGGCAAAGGACAAAACGGGAAAATGAGCGTGCTCCTTTCAAAGCCCTTCTTCTTTCAATATTGAACCGGGCCTGGATTCCCTTCTGGATGCCTGATTGCTGGCATTCCCGCTCCCCACATAGCCTAAACTGTAACAGCTGGGGGCTGGGGACGATGTCAGGGGGCTGCGAGCACGTGCAGGGAGGCTGGAACAGAATCATCATCACCTCACTTCCCACCCTGGCACCCGCGCTGCTCTGTACCCACAGAGACTCGTTCCCCTGAGATCCTTTGGCCCCATCATCACCTTTGGCCGGTGAAACTCTGCCGCTTTGACAGGTCACAAATTGTGGGGTCTCTGCTCCCAGCAAGCACATGGGTTGAAAGATGTTTGGCCATGTCCCTGCATCCCACAAAGCTCGTGCTGAGATGGGGCGTGGGAATCAGCTCTGCTGTCCTGGGATGCTTGTCAAGACTTGGAGTTCTGTCCTGCCATGAGCTGGGATGAAAGCCACCCTGGGGAACCTGGCAGAGTGCAGCCCAACTCTCACTTACTGCGTTGGACTCAGCCGAGTGTTTCACTTTAATGTTTTCCAGAGATTTTCTTTTGATTTCACCCTTTTCTATTTGATTTTTTTTTGAAGATGATAATGATCTTCCATTTCCAAATGAAAAGTCATTTGGCACCTGTGAGGGGGGGGGAAAGATTTATTTTTCATTTAAAGCTGTTGAAACAGGAAAGTTAAACTATTGAATGTCTTTCTTTTTTTTTTTTTTTTCCTTTCCCCAGAAGGTTTTTGGAAAGAGAAATTCCTCTGAAGTGACCTTTTCTCAGGAAGTGTTTTGATGAACTGGCATTTTCTGGATGAAAAGGCATTTCTGTCCAAAGTGCGTGGCTGTTCCCAAGGGAGAGTGCAGGAGCAGAGGGGCAGTGGGAGCTGCATAGGGAAACTGACTTTGGGATTTCTCTGATAGTCTGGAGAGGATGGTCAGGGTGGTGTGGTGAACTCAAGTCCCAGGACGTGAGGGCTAATGACAGAGGTAGTGGGTTCCAGTGTGACTGCTCTCCGGGGAGTGCTGATGGGCTAAGCCTGTCTCTGGGAGGCAGTAGAGCAGGGGAGGTGAGATGGGGTGACCTATATCTCTGGCACAGTGCTCCCCAATTCCTCCTTACCAGCTCCTAGGCATTTTTCTTGCCTTTATCACACTTTGTGTAACTCTCTGAGGAAGAAGGGCAGCCCACTGGTGAGGTTTTGGTGTAAACCTTCAACAGCAGCTGCTTCAATTACTGCTAGAGGTCCTCTGAAGCAGGAGGATTTAGGTTTGCAATGGGGTAGTGAACATGCAGGGCTGCTGGGGGGTCTCATGTTGCCACATCCCTCAAACCCCAGTTCTGGCAATGCAGTCTCAATTGGGCTGGAGGAGGACGCTCTGCCTCTGCTCTGTCACGATCCTACCTTCTGTTCACTGTTGCAGTAAGCTTTTCAGCTCTAACAGGCCAAGAGCTGAGCTGAACATCTCCTGGGGCAGCATCCAGATGCTCTGCAGAGCTGCTGACCCTGGCCGGAGTGCCTGCCCTGTGGGTACAGCCCATGCTGGACCCATCACAGGAGGGCTGCATCCTTCTTGGCTGTATCCCATGTCATGTGCACGTGTGATGGATGAGACCTGGGCACACCCTGGGAAATGCTCTTTCAGAGGAGGCTTCCCTTCTTTAATCACATCTGGACATACTCATTTGATGCTTTTGTGCACATCTTGGGTGCCATGTCAATTCACTGTCACTCTGGTTTATTAATCAGTGTCGGGCAGGGGCAGATCAAATGGCTTACAAGAGCGTAAGTATGTTGCAACAACGCTATTATCTCTCTACAAAATTTGTAATCTCCACAAAAAATTAGGGCAAGCTGCTCTGACAAGCTCCATTCTCCATATGCCCCATGAGCAGGACCCTAATTATTTTACCTTTCTCTAACTCTTTTATTAATCCCATCCTCCACCAGCCACCTGTTATTTTGCCTGGGACTGATGCAGTAACAAGAAAGGTTGGTTTCACACATGCTTTTAAAATCCTGATGCTCACAGGCTGCTGATGGGGGACCACTCTCCTTGTATTGCAATGCCTGCCAGAGAGGCAGGCAGCTACTTTTGGGGGGTTACTATATGCTTCTTGGGGTGACCTTACCTGGCAGGGCAGCAGCAGCTGGGAATTCTTCCGGTGGTACCCAGCAGGTGGTGGTGATGTATAACTAATTCCTTATGACCTTTTCTTATCGGAGGCTTTTAATGTTTTATTCAGCTACAGGTTGGCATCATCATTCACTTGAGCTTTTAGTGGGGGCTTGCCCCGTTATAAGACCTTTCTTTTATATTTGCTGAGCTTGATGCAGGCAGGGCTGGCATTGTTTGGTGCTTGTTTCCCTTTTCGTGCTTTCCAGGCTGTGCCACGTGCAGCCTATCGTACAGAGGGAAATCAGGCAAAAAATCTTATCACTCCTTCAAGTCTAGTTGACACAGTCTTTACACTCTTTGATTGTATTTAATACCTTTCCTTTCACTTCTTTCAGCACTTCACAATATGACCAAAAAAATGTAATATCTCTAATGCTGCCTGTTTTGAAGGGACAAGCTGAGGTGATGTTGCCTGGAGGGAGAGGACAGGGAGAGACAAGGCAGGGGGACACTGGGCATGAGGCAGAGAAGGGAGGAAGGTGGTGGCAGAGGACTTGCTGCCCAGGGTGAGTTGGCTTGCCTCGCCCTGGGGTTGCTCTTCATGGGCAACAGGGACTTGAGCTTAAGCTGAAACATTGCCCTCCAGAACACTGATGCAGCCCTCCAGGACACTGGTGTGGCTAAGGGAGGTGGGCTTGCTGCATCTGCCCTAACGACCTGGCATCTGGGGACATGGATGGAGATGGTGAGAGGGTAAGGAAGAGGCGAGAAGGAGTGGAAGAGGATATAGATGACAATTACCCCGCCAGCTGCTAGTATGGGTTTTGGCTGCACCCTGTGTTTGGGAGACTAAAAAGCTTAGGTGGAGCAGGGGTGATGCTGTGGGCGTAAATGGGCAGAGAGGAGCATGGGTGGACCAGGGTGTTGGGGTGCCCTTTTGTACTCTCTGGGAGTGACGAATAACCCTGTAGCTCTCACCAGCACCTTCCAGGTGACTACTGGGCCAGTTGTTGGTCTTGGTGGAAGAGATGGGATGGACTTTGTAAAAACCCATTATATGTCTCCACGAGAGCTGCAGTCAATCTGAACCGTAGAGAAACCAGAGGGACGTGCTGGGGCTGAAAGCGAGGAAATCAGGAGCATGACTGCCATAATCTTTTGCTTCAAGGAGCCAGGGCAGCCAGAGGAGGGGCAGAGTGGTGATGAGGGCATTCAAGATGATACTGCTGAAGCCAGCACATGGCTAGAGCCTGGCTGGTGTTTGATGAAGGGCTGGAACTGCAGGGTGCTTAGTGCTACCAGGTTTACAGGCAGCAGCCCCATTTTGTCCAGCCTTCCAGCTGTGCCCCATGGCCATCAGTACAGAAACTGCTGTGGTCACAAAACTCCATCCCACTGCTCCTTTAGTGTGGAAGTGTCCTCATTGGGATGTTTATTTCCAGGAGCCACCTAATTCCCTGGAGGCGACAGAAGAGTTCCTAAATTGGACAGCCTGAATGGCTGATCCCAAGCTATTGTTTTGCATGGGAAGTAACTGATTCCTCTTCGCTTCTTACTGCTTGCTGTATTTACATCCAGGTGTTTAACTCTGACCTTGGATCAATTTAAGTTATCCATTTTTCCACGACAAGGTCCTCTGAGATGCTGAAAAATTGACATGGCGTAATAGCAGAGAAGTGCCTCTGGATCTGCAGCCAGTCCCTCCTGCCGTGTGGAAATAGAGCCCTCCGAACACTGCAGAATATCTGAGCAAATACAATAGTGTCTCGTTTTCATATAGATATATATGTGCAAGTACATGTGTGTACCTTTATACATACTCGTATTAATATTCTCCACCCATTTCATTGCAGCATCTGGCTATGCTCCTAATGCTGGGTACTAATGGGATATGTTTTTATTTGTCCTTGTTATAAAATAGGTATCTTGGTATTAACTTTGCAGGGCATTATATTGATGTAAGGTAGTAAACTTTATGGCAGATTTCACAACCCTGTTAAGTGTATCATCTTAGACTGTAATATCTAGCTGGGAAGACAAATGAAACACTTGCAAGCAATACTTGCCTGGGATATGAAGCCAAAGGAGGAGAGGAGAAGGGATGCTGATACCTGCAGGATCCTAGGGTGTGCAGGAGGCTCCCCATGACCCAGGGAAAGGGGATTGCTCCCTCTTCTTTGTCTGCTCTCAAAATCTCCCAGAGCCCTATCTGTGCCAGCAGCGACTGCATCCTTTAAGTTTCTGGCCGGCTGCTCTGGAGGCTGTTTTCTCTCTTGTCCCTCCGCCTTCCACATCCCCGGTAAATCTAACATGATGTGCACTGTGGCCGCTGGTCACAGATAACTGCTTAGCTTAAATCCTGCTTGAATTCCCTTGGTTTATCTGTTAAATGGGATCTCAGTTATAAATAGAGTCCTGCGGACATGGAAGCCTATTTCTTCACGGGTTTGTTTGGCAAGGAGTTTTACAGAAGTTTGAGCAAATTTCTGTGGAGAAGCTGAGAGATAATAACAGGGAAAATGATATTAAACTAACTTCTCCACTTTGTCCTCATCCCTTGGCTCTTAGCAACCCATCAGCAAAATGCAGCTCCAAAGCAGACAAAAAGGCATGGCTCTTTACAGCTCCAGTCCACTGGCTACAGCGGCAAAGTGCCGTCTCAGAGCCAGAAAAAGGAGGGGAAGGTGTCTCCATATGTGTCCCCCGGGCTGCCCTCTGCAGTGAGCAGACAGGTACAGGTTTGGGCAGGGTGGGGGTGAGCTGTGTGCACTGATGCTGCGGGGATGCTGTCTTCTGCCCTGTCCCCCAGCTCCTGGTGGCTGGCTGCCATTGCTGATGGCTAATTGGGATGCTGATAATTATTAGTGTTTGATAATTTAATTTTCTCCTCATTACACCCTCCGCCTCAGCCTTAGTGGGGCTGAGTGCATCTCTTCTAAGACCTTAGGAGATGGAAAGGGGTGAGCTACATCTCCACAGGTCACTGGTGAAACCAGATCAGATACAAACCAGAGAGACTGGATCAAAACCCTATTTTTTGGAGACATTTGAAGCCACAGCAAGGACAAGGATGGGCAATGGGTTAGCAAGGCTGAGTATGCAATGAGTATGGAGAATTATGGATAAGGCCCTGGGTTACGAGTTCAACATCTGCAAAAGGGAACCAGCGGGGGTGTGGGGGTGTGGGAGCATAGGTGTATGCAGGAGAAAAGCCCTATTGCTGCTGTGTCTCCCAAGCATTGCACAGAGACCCAGACTGTTAAGAGAAAAAAAAATAATCAAAAACCCTAAATTGATTTACTTGGATATCGGCATAGGATAAACCTTGAGTGGAGAAATTAATCTACTGGACAGGAGACCTGATTGTTGTCTGATGGTGATGGGAGTTTTCATCACAAGGGTTCTTGTTCGTGTATCTTCAGCTGGGCCAGGAGAGACCCTTTACAACGTTTTCTTAATAAGATCTTACAATCTGGCTGGCCATGATCCTACCTGAGCCCCCAGCACATGCATAATTCAGCACCATTGATACCTCAAGTACATGAAAAACACCTCTTAAATATCTTACCTATGCACAGAGGACCATCCTACATGGCCATTCCTATGGATGACTTACGAACGTCTTGTCTGTGCACAGGGGGGTCACCAGTGCAGCAGAGACAATTTGGGACCTACCATCCAGGATGGAGATCAGCACAATCAGATGGGACATGACTGTCTGAAATTCCCACCTGGAGGACTGCTGTAACAATCAGTCACATTCTTAATTGCGAAGGTGCCATGGGGCCATTTTCAGCTTGCATGGGTTGTAAGAACTTGCTCTTCTGCTTGCTAAGCTTTTTTTCTTCCTCACCCCTGTCTGGCAGTCAGAACCCAGCAAGGAAGAGGGATTATTTCATGGAGACTTGGAGCTTGGGGGTGCTGTGGGAAAAGGACATTTGAGTAGACATTGCTGGCGGGATGTTGGCACCAAGACCCTTCCCTGATGAGCGCTGCATGGTCTGGGGCTTGGTTGCCAAACGGCCTTTAGCTTGAGCCAGATAATCCCCAAGGCCAGAGGAGATGGGTAGGAAAGGGACCTGGTGGCAGGGAGGTGCCTTGGATGAGTGTGAGCCCAGGTTGGTGCCAGCACTGCCTGAGGTCACCTTGGCATGATAGAAACTGGAAACACAAGAGGCAGCTCGACAGAGGGCAATTGGGGTAAAACAGCATCAGGAGTGTCAAAGTAGATTTGTTTCCAATATGGAAAACACCTCCACTGTGAGCATGAGGGATACTTAGGAGTTGTTACTTTTGAGTGAGAGAGGCAGTGAATTTGATCTGCGATCAAATGGGAACTGGCAAAGCTGACAGCTTTTGCTCTGATTGCTTTGCTTCTTCTGTGCCGTGCTATGTATTTTTTTTTCTCCTTTAATTTTTTTTCCTTTTAATTTATTGAAATGCTCTGGATCCTGATTCACTTTCTTTGCTCTTTATTTCTTATTGCTTTGGCTGAAACATTAAATCCCCACTATGACTGGGATCAGGGCAAGAACAAAAATAGCCCATGGAAAAACAAACCAACCCAAGGACGTGAAAACAAGCTGCAGAATTTCTGATGCTCAGTTTTGGTAGCAGAGGGTGAGTGACTCCTGGGAGTAGGATGAGGACAAAGGAATGGGAGCCTCTGGCGTGGAGGGCTGTTACCAATCCCTGCGTGATGGAGTGCCTGAAGTGACTAGATGGGCTACCCTCCCTCTCCTAAGGAACAGGGTCTCTGCTAAAATTGCCTGCCTGACTTGATGGGCAGGATAGAGGAGAAATCTCCCTGCCAAGGGGTGAGGCTGGAGTTTTTTTCTGCAGCTAATAAAGTGCCAAGAAGGAAGCCTTGCGAAATGTCCTCGGAGAGGTGAATGGCATGGATAAGTGGCTGCCAAGCAACCTCCTCGGCTGATCCTGCTTTTCCAGAAATGAACATCCTTCGTCACAGAGAGAAACCGAGGCCCAGGGCTACGACATGGCATCAGTAGGTAGGGAAGGCTTGGAGCAGCACCCTGCATTCCAGGTCATCAGCCATTTTTCTTCTGTGCAGACAGATTGTGTAGTCAATGTGTCACATTACTCCCCTTCCATCAGCCTGAAATTACCATTTGTAAAGAAGGAGAAAGAAACACAGATCTTCAAGAAGCCACTCAGACTGTTGTCTGAGGCTAGTTTTTTAAAAGACATCAAAGAAACAGATGTTTCTTTTGATACTAAAAGGGCTGCAGGGCTGGATCCTGCTTTTGCTTCCAGCACTGTGAGTCTGGAACAAAGTGGCGGTTCCTCCACTGGGGAAAGGTGCTCCTCTGCACCACAGGCAGAGCTTGCTCCCTCTTTTGGGAAAGACGTTTCCTCCTATTTGTGGTACCTTAATATTAGTGAGATGAGTAACAGATGCATTTACAGCCTGCCTGCTCTGGTGCTGCCCTGGGAATATTTATTCTTCCTGATTGTTCTTGTGCTACCTTGAGAATGGACCTGCTGCTGCCTTGATAAGTGGATTGAAAGCCTCCTCCAGTTTCGCAGCAGACTCCCTATAAACCTTCGGCTCAGCTTCTGATTCAGTGGTGCTTCTCTAGCACCCTTCATTGTTGCTGCGCAAAGAGATTCGGGGTGGCTTGTGGCAGCTCGTCCCATGGATTTCCTGGCGAAATCCATTTCCCAATGGGATCCTGCAGCCTGCTTAACTTTAGTCCTTCTCTCACCAGTGGCAGCTGTATATCAGCCTCCTGCAGCACCCTGTGTACTGGAACTGTTTTGGACGGTGCTTTTCAGCAGCGGACGAGCTGTTGTCACATGCCTTGACCCTTTTTTCCTTCCAGCTGCAAGGGAGCTGGTGAGTAGCTGTTTGCCCTGACAGTGACCTTGAAGCCTGGGACTAAGAGCTTGTGTTCAGATGAAACCTGCACACCCAGCACGGATGTGGTATGCTGTCAAAGTCTGATTCTGCCAGCTGTGATCTCTAGTCCGTGTTGTGTTTGGATTTGGCTCCTGGTAAACAAGCTGAGAAAGTTGGAGCTTGAGCAACGTGGGAAGCTGGTTCCTCAGCTCTCCTGAAAAACAGATCATAACAGCTTAACAGATCATAACAGCTACTGGCATCTGCCTACAGGGTATCCAGGCTGACACTAAGGAAGGAACTCAGCAACGCATAGGGCTGAAACTGAGCTGCAATAAAACAGTGGAGCTCAGGAGCTGCAATGTCTGTAGAGAGGCAACAGCTTCTCACTTCTGCCTCCCTGAGAACTCCCTGCCCTACAAAGCAGGTAGGTATACCCCAGAAATACCTCATCTTGGACCCAAAATAGGGCCCATCAGTAGCATCCTGCTTTGTTGAGAAGCAGCATCTCAGAGGTGGTTTCTCGTTTCCTACCACCACCTTAATTTGGGAGAGAAGATTTGTGAGTAATGTTCTGCCCTGGAAATCAGATGAGTGTTGTGCCTGGCCATACCACAAATGATGTTCTTCACCCCTCCAGCACCACAGATGTCCTGAGAAAGCCTGAGCCACTCTATGAGGATGCTGCGCACTTTTCAGTGAAGGTTTTGCATTCCGTGTTCAATACCTGAAGCCTCCCACTGCTCCACATCAGGGCTGAACAACAGGACTGTAGCTGATTAGGTGCAGTAGAAAGCTCTGGGCTGGATCAGAGGCATCCAAGATGTCAGATGCTCTTCACTCATCAAAATATAAAAGCAAGAATCTCATCTGGCTGCTTGTCTGTGCTGAAATAATAGCTCATTCAGGAGGTGGAATTTAAGCCTAAGAGCTAACGTTTGTGGTGCATATTTATAACAGGCAGGCACAGGGAAACTACCCATACTGCATTTAATTTCTTTCACAAGCTTCTTTGATCCAGACATTCTTGTCCAGGAAAAAACGGTACAAATTTCATTGCAGACATCACCAGCCATGCTTGCTGTGAGCTGCCCAGTATTGGAACTGAGAGTAGTTACATTATTGTTCATTTTAATTGTGTGTTTGAGGTAGCCACATTGGCCAGCCATATTGCTCCAGCATGTCACCATGAGCTGGTTACCTCCAAAATCCAAAGGCTCTCCTGCCTCACAAATAGGAGACAAGAACAATGCAGCACTTGCCAGGTGCTTGCAGTAGGTCTCAGTTATCGTGCATTGAGTGATGCGCAGCCCAGTGCTGGGAGGGAGAGTCACCCAGTTTGGCAGAGATGGAGCCAGTGGGGTATTTATGGAGGCTGCTGGATGCCCATAGGATGTGTGGGGTGAAAGGGATGAATTCTGGGTTTCCAGGATGTTATCATGCTGCCTGCCCTGGACTAAGCAGGACCATGAGTCCCCTGCCCTGTATTTCATTTGTTATTTCATTGCTTAGCCATTTTGCCAGATCTTTAGGCAGCTCTCAAAAATTAGGTTTCCCTAAACGTGATGCTGGCAGAAGATATCACCTCACTATCTACCTCCTTCCCTGACTCATTCATGAACAATCCAGGTGGTGCAGATCCCCATGCTTCCTCCTTGCAGGGCTTTGCCCCTTTACTGGGAAACTGCATCCTGGCCTCTTTGCCCATTTCTAACCAGAGAGAAAAACCTCCCTGCTCTTCTGCTGTCACCTTGGCTCCTTTGGGAGTGGCTTTTCTGCATGTCTTCGGGTTTGCTTTGAGATGGGTCATAAGGAAGCTTCCAGAGTGCAAAACTTCCCAAACCCACTTGCAGTCTGTATGAATAAAAATGGTCCTCTGCTTTGTCCGGCTGTGGGCTTGTCCTCATCTGATCATCCCATGGTCCTGCAGACTCTGATGCTCCTGTGGTTGAAAAGGGACCATTCATTTTTATGTTCATGGCAAATTAATTTTCACACTCTTTTCTGGGTGCCTTATTATCTACATTTAATGTGCCAGAAGCTGCGTTGTTTTTTTCAGTTCCTCAGCTGGGCAAACCTTCAATGTGTGAAGACTTTTGTCTTTCCTACCTTGCCCTGCTGTTTAACCTGGATGACCTTTCAAATGTGTTTTTCTACCAGGAAGAACCTGCCTGCGCTGAGCCTCCAAAAGGGCGTCTTTAAACAGTCCCTATGCCACCTGCACACCTTTCATCTATTTGGCTCTTTGTCTTGTTTAGGTTCTTTTTAACGAGTGTCCTTGTTGCAATGTCAATTCCTTTTCTCAAGTAAACTCTGACAAGGTGGACATTTGCCATCCCTGCATGTATGTGATGGTCATGTTACACGTAGGTTTTGTGTACTGTTGGCTCAGGGAATAAGTGGTCTGTGCTAAATTCTCTCTGGTGCCAAAAACATCATCTCAGCCTTACACAGGGAAATGCTCTGTGAATGGTAATTCGGTTTCCAAGACTCCTCCAGAGCCATGATAGGAAGGGAGCCTGGAGGTGTCCTTCAAGCTAGAAATCAACAGCAGTGTTGTCCTCACCCTCTTCCACCCCTCCTGCTGCATCCGGAGAGGTCTCTTACTCCCCTTTCAGAACCCACAGGTTGGAGGGTTGGCTGTTCTCATACTGGAGTGGAGCACGGCAGACATCCCTGCCTGCCTTTCAATGGCTGCTCTGTTAGAAGAGGGATAATGTATCCCATTGGATCCATGAGATCCCTTTATACAGTCATTTTGGAGACAAATGGCTCTCCAGCTGACAAAGATGGTTGGTGACCTGGGAAGGAAACATATGTCAGACCTTTTAAATTTTCTTGCTATCAACCTTTGCTAACGCAGCAAACATGGCCTTTGACACTCTCTCCCACAGCGTCCTCCCAGAGAAGCTGGTGGCTCATGGCTTAGGCAGATGTACTCTTTGCTGGGTAAAAATCTACCTGGATGGCTGCGCCCAAAGAATTGTGGTGAATGGAGTTAAGTCCAGGTGGTGGCTGGTCCCAAGTGGTGTTCCCCAGGGCTCAATGTCGGGATTAGTTCTGTTTAGTATCTTTGTCACTGATCTGGGTGAGGGGATTGAGTGCTCCCCCAGGGAGTTTGCAGACCACACCATGATGAATAGGAGTTTTGATCTGCTCAAGGGTAGGAAAGCTCTGCAGAAGGATCCGGACAGGCTGGATCGATGGACAAAGCCAGCTGTATGGGGTTCAACAAGGCCAAGTGTCGGGTCCTGCACTTCACTCACAACAACTTGTGCAGTGCTACAGGCTCGGAGAAGAGTGGCTGGTAAGCATCCGAGTGGAAAGGGGCCTGGGAATGTGGATAGACAACTGGCTGAAAATGAGCCAGCAGTGTGCCCAGGTGACCAAGAAGGCTAACAGCATCCTGGCTTCTATCAGAAATTGTATGGCCAGCAGGAGCAGGGAAGTGGTTGTGCCCCTGTACTTGGCATTGCTGAGGCTGCACCTCAAATCCTGTGTTCAGTTTTGGGCCCCTTGCTACAAGAAAGACATTGAGGGACTGGAGCACATCTGGAGAAAGGCAACGAAGTTGCTGGAGCACAGGGGTTATGAGGGGTGGCTAAGGGAACTGGGGTTGTTAAGTCTGGAGAAAAGAAGGCTGAGGGAGAGACCTCATTGCTTTCTACAACTACCAGAAAGGAGATTGTAGTGAGGTGGGTGTTGGTCTCTTTGCCCAGGTAACAAGTGATAGGACGAGAGGAAATGGCCTCAAGTTGTTCCAGGGGAGGTTTAGGTTGGGTATTAGAAAAAAATTCTTTACTGAGAGAGTGGTGAAGCACGGGAACAGGCTGCCCAGGGAAATGATGGAGTCATCATCCCTGGAGATGTTCAAAACACGTGCAGATGTGGCACTTTGAGACATGGTTTAGCAGTCACAGTGGTGTTGGGCTGACAGTTGGACTTGATGATCCTAGAGGCCTTTTCCAACCTCAATGATTCTATAATTCTGTGAGTTGTTCTCTTCATTAGTAACTTTGCAACTTGCAATGATTAAGTCTGTTTGCCTGCTCTGGGCAGTTCCCCATGACTAGCCATGTTGTGCCAGGAGTTGTCCTCCAACACTGGTGTACACATTGATGATTGCAGCAGACCCAAGACACAAAGAGGATATGTTTTCATGACAAGCTGTACCACGGCTAGCAGGATTTACCAGGCTGCTCTGCAGGCCAGCATTGATTTACTCTAGGGATCTTTCCTGCATGCTGTTGGTCCTCATGGTTCCTTTGGAAACCAAACAGAGTCTAGTGAGTGGTGACGGGGTGGGAGACTGGATCCAGCCCCTCTGCATCTTTCTTTGGGTCTGCATGTCGGGGTTTGTGTCTCACAACTCCCCAGCAGGCAGAGACATTGGGCACCTAGATAAGGCAGGAGGAGAAAGGCCAGTGGGAAGAGCTTCAAGCCCAGCAGCTCACCAGCTGCCTCCCTCTCATTGCAGAGCTGAGCCGAAGCTGAGCCAGGGATCCTTTGCTCTGGGATCAGCCACATGTGCAGGGGTCTTATAGTATTAATTAAACATCTGGAGAATCTGGCAAGGAAGCTTACTTCATTATCCCTGGTGTTCAAGGATGATTTCAGGAGTCCTTCTCCACCTGTCCCTCCTCTCAGAGCTTCTTCCTTTGCCATTTGCACACCCAGAAGGGACCTTCTCTTTCGGTCTAGATGGGAAAACAGGTCTTGCAAACTCTGGGGGCCTATGAGTGTCCTTCAGTGATCAGACAGAGTATGGACACCACAAGGTGGTGAGTAGGGGAGGGTGAGGCAGAAAAAGCAGGCTGAGGGGCACTAACTTTCTTGTGAGATGCTTCTCCATTTCCTGGATCCATGTCTTGAAGTGTCTCAGAGGCAAGTAGCATGCGTCTGGATAAACGCAGCATTTGCTGTGCTTTTTCCTTGTTGTGGGGCACAGCACATGCAGCTGGATGAAATATCTCTGAGGTTTCCCTTCCAGCACCACTCAGGTGCAGAAAACATATGTCCCTTTGCTCTGAGCTGCGCCTCCAGACCTGTGTCCCCGGATTGTACCCAAAACCTATTGGGCAAGGAGGTCTTTGCTGCTAGCACCAGCTGCTGGGCAGATACTTTTAGCCTGGAGTCCCTTAGCTCTGCCACCAGCGCCCAGAGCGGGGCTTCACAGTTGTACCCTTCCACACCCCCAAATGGACACTGGTGACATCCCCTAACCTTCTGACGAAGCTGAGAGGGCAAAAGGGCCATGGTATGAATGCAGCAAGCTCCTCTCTGAACTGCTAGTGCCACTAACAAAAATGGGGAAGGCTGGTCCTTGATACTGCAATTCCAACTCTGAGGGTATGTACAGAAGTGTGAAAAGCACTCAAATAATACATCTGCCTGGATCCTTCTTAGAATTTAAGTGGTACTGGTAGGCTGTGCGAAACAGTTCAAAATTACTACATGGGAGGCACAATGAGATAATTAGCCACCAGTTAACAGGATGAATATGACGACCCTATTCCCTGCTTACCCATGTTTGTCTAATCTGCCATCAGTGGCCTTGTTAAGTGGTTATGAATTACACAGGAGGCACAATGAACTGGAACTTGCTAACAATGGCACAATGACGCGTGGCTTGCACTGGCGACGTTTATTACTCCCAGGTGACTGCTCCCAGTCCACATGGTTATCGTGTCTCCTAGCTGCTCCCTTCCTCCGTCTGGTCCAGTGACCTTCCCAGGGCTGTCTGCTGGTCTTTGGTGTCCTCCTACATGCTCGTGCTCATAATGGCAAGTCTGTTCTCCTCTCTTCCATTTGACTGGGAGCAGTCACAGTGCAGGGGAGATCCTTGGGGACACAGCCCTCAGCATGGCAGGGACAAGGAGGTCAGGCAGGGTTTGCCTGGTACATGGTACATTGTCAGGTGCAACCAAGTGGTCTTTGCAGATGAAAAACAGCCCAATGAGAGATAAGCAAGTACTCTGATGGGTGGTCTTAAGGAAAGGCTGGGTAGCACCAAGTTGGGGCCAAAGGAAGGCAGTGAGGGAACTTTTGTGACAGCCCACAAGGAGCCTGCAGGATAGGGCCTGTGGAGCAGGGAAGTCGTGAGCTTCCTGATGGCCCTGAGGGACTCTTTGACATGTCGTTTCTGTCCTAGACAGAGGGTATGGCCAACAGACATCAAGAATGCCCTTGAAAACTTGGAATGTTTTGGGACTCTCCCTGGGCATTGCAGCCCTTATGCCAGGGGAGGTGAAATCTTGGTCTGGGCAGGTGCCCATCTCTGCAGTGGTTGTTTTGCCACCCTTGCTTCTACCCATAGTAAGAGACTTGGGAGGGGAGGGAAGTAGTCAATGCTCAGCCAGTGTCTGCCCAGGCTTTGAGGCAGGCAGACACAGATGTGCCTGCGGAGGCAGTCGTGTGGCTTGGTCAGCACCGTGCCAGGCCAAGCCAATCAACCTGTTGGGAGATGGAGATAATTAACACCTGCCCAGCATGATGCTGATAGTACTTTTGGAAGTTGCTGCCTCAGATATTTCAAGGGCACACGGCTAAGCAACCTGTTAAATGCTCTTACAAATCTAACAAGATAACCAGCCCCCTGAGAAGCTGAACAAACAGTTATATTTCCACTTGGAGGAGGTGAGCAACCTCTGCAAACGTCAAGCTGTTCACTAGGAGGCTTGGGGCAGTGCAGGAAAAAAACCCAGGGGCCACGAAATGGGAACAGAAACTCTCATAAAGCAGTTTGTCTTCAGCGATTTGTCTCTTTTCTCCCTGGCTTGAATGAGAAGCTGCAGAGACAGCATGAAAATGAAATATAACCAGGAGGAATACCCCATTTCAGCTTTTCTGTGTCTCTTACTGCTCCCTCCGGTCCCTGCTGCTTGTCTGCAGAAGTCCAAGGCAAAATGTTATTGAGCTGCTGGATCTGATTGAATTTTTTTTCATATCCCCGAAGGGCTGCAGTGACTGGAGTGCTGCTTTGAACAAGAGAGAACATCGTGAGCCAGTTGGCAGGACTGGTCCTCTTGAGACCTACACAACGCCTGGCCTGGGCTGCTGAAAGACCGGGTAGCAAGGCCAGCTCTCTGCTGCTATGTCAGAAGTGATGCAGATATTCAGATCAAGGATGGACATTTAGATTACACCTGCCTTGCTAACTTACTCAGATAATAGTCATATGTCCCACAATGTCTCTATGGAGAGGAGTTCTCTGCTGCCCTGTTGCTGTGATTCCCCTTGATGGGATTTGATGGGCTCTAGATAAACCCTTGGGATTAAACTGTGTTGGAAAATGGACCTTTCTGTCCATGGATTGAAGGTCTGCTTTGGGAGCCCCTGGGCTTTGACATGGCTCTGAGCTGCTCAGCTGCTGGCAAGCCCTGAGGGGGTTACTAACCTCTCTGGGGGGAAGAGAGAAGCAACTCATGGCTCTAAAGAGGGCTCTGAGCCCTTCGAGTCTCATAGCAAATCAGTGAGTGAGCATGGACTCAGGGATATGTTAACAGACGCTTAATTGTACTTCCTCTGCAAGCTACAGTGTGGAGCTGTAGTGGACAGCCCCTGCCAGCTCTGTCACACAGCGGTGAAATGAGGAAGGCAACATCTCAAAGCCTTTAGGGACACCCCTCTCCTGAAATCCGTGGGCTGTAGTGGCTACCGTGCTGTCTGGGGCACCTCATCTGGGCACACAAGGCTGTGCTGAGGTCCAGGAGGTGAGGATGGAGATGCTGTTGCCCTCCACTGTTCCTCATTAGAGGCTGTTGTCTTCCAGCGCTGCTGAGGAGCTGGGTTAACAGGGGTATCAGGACCACCTTTCAGGGTGTGCTCTTTCCGCTCTTCAAGCTGCTGAGCCTGATCCAGTGGGCTCTGTGAGGTGCAGCTCAGGCAGCAGGAGCACAACCCTTTCCCCCTGGCTGTGCTGCAGCCTGGAAGCATGAGGGCTCCAAAACCTTTGGGATGGGGAATAAGCATTGTGAACTTTTGCAGCTGTTTGCGGAGTGCAAGTCTATCCACAATTTTTGGGCTCTCTGTCAAGAGAGCCAACAAGCCAGCTGAGCCGTTGTCTTCAGCATTCTCCCTCTCCGAGGGGGGCCAGCCACGTCTCTTTGCCTTTTGGATGGTGAGTGCTGCCCAGCGGTCTCTGCAGAGCTGGGACATCCAAATAGGCTGTACCTCTGCTCCCAAGCCAACACTGCTCCAACCTGGCGTGGAGATGGCACCACTGCTGGCTTCAGTGATAACAGGCTAAGCCATGAGGGGAGCTGGCTGGGGAGCACATGTATTTTTTGTCCAAGTGGCCCCACCAAAGTCAGGAGTAGAGACCTGGCTGCAGTACCTGTTTCCACCTCGCCAGTGCAGTCAGCAAGGGAAAGCAAGCCTGGCCCAGCAGAGCAGCAAGGATGATGGATGAATTGAGATGAGGTGAGGTGGCCAAGGTGGCCGGTGGTGGTGCTGGACCAGGCACACACAAGCTGGACCATGATGAAACCCAGTAAAGGGCAGTGGCAGTCTGCACATCCTCCTCCCTGTTCCTTGGGAGCAGAGAGAGATCTCGGCTCCACATTTCTGTGGTTTCTTTGCTCATTATAGGGAAAACGAAGGGTGAAGACAGGTCAATGAATCATTACTGTTTGGTTTGGCTGCACTACTGTGCTGTGTTTAGGAATGGCTGATTCTTTTTCTTCTTTCGAGCTGTTCTCTCTTTCCCTACTCCTTCGGGTTTTGGGGTTGTTTAGTGTTTTGGGTTTTTTTTTTCCTCAATTATCCTGAATTATTGAAAGATGGTGAAACAGAATAGCTCCTCCTTTCCTTGGGTTGGCTTCCCTTACAGCAGATGTCAAATAAAAGAGTCCGGCTTTTGGATAACAAATCCCAAAAGGGGGTTGGTGCATCCTGGATCCTTCACCCGTCCCATGCTGAGACATTACAGGGAGCCACTGGCGTGGCCTTCAGGTTCATGAAACCCTTTCCAGGGAAAAAAATACAGAAGAAAAGACAAGTAAAAAAGAACAAGATTCCTCCATCTATTTCTTAATTATGTGGTTTTTTTTCGGGTTCCTGCTAGAACATCTGTTCTGCATTTGCACCAGACACGTTACTATCACTAGATTTGTTCATCCTTTTGCTGCTGGGAAGCTGTGGTTGCATGATGAGAAGAGTGCACACACCACCTTGCATGTGTACCTGGGCAGCACCGCTCTTGAGGCATAAACATGATGGAGGGCATAGCAGCAAGATGCTCTGCTGCCCTGTTGCTCACCACCGACTGTGATGGGAATTGAGGCTGTTGCTTTCCTGTCCCGCTGGTGCACGTTAGGGATGGCTGTGCCACATGCTTTTTGCACACACATGCTCAATCCCAAGCTTATATTGTGTGACAGGTATACGTGCTGGCAAAGGTATTTGCAGACCCATCTCCCTTTTGCTGTTACGTTCTGAGGTTGGGAGGAGAGGCAGTACTCCTGCATTTACAGTGATGAGGGTCCTGGAAAGACAGGGGGCAATTTTCTCATTTGAGTCTGTGCTGGGTTATAATTTTTCCTAATTCCTCACCTGTCATGACACACAAGCTAGGGATGAGAGCTCCCTCTTACATATTGCTGCCTGATTACACGGTGTCAGACGAGGCTTCCAAAAATTATTCCACGTAGGTGGCACAGTCTGGAAGGGGACTTGGCAGACAGCCACACGCAGGGGCTACAGCCCTTGCAGCTCTCCCAGTGGCAAGTGAGGCTGGGGGGGCTGAGAGGAGGATATCCTGCTCCTTCAAGTAGCCTGACACTCCCAGGAGTCAAAAATCAATTTTAGGTGCAGATGGATGGGAGAAGGTAAATCTTCCCTGGAAATCTGAGTGTGGCTGTTGTCCTGATGACATTGTCCCTTGGGAAGGCATATTTCTGCCCCTTCTGTCCTCCCAGTCTGGGTAGGGGTGGTTATGGAGCAGATGGGCATACTGATGGAAGACAGGCTGGAGAGCTGTTAACCACGCACAATTCTGCAACAGGATTGACCTGGAGACTGCAGCAGGCAACCAGAGGGCTAATCAGAGAGCAAACTGCTTGCGATATGCTTAAATCAGGGAGGGTCTTTTTTAGAGTTGGAGGTATCTCTGCAAAGGGGGTCAGTGTTTGCAAAAGGAGAGGTGTGCTCTCTGAAGAAAGGCAGGCAAGTGGCCAAAGGGTAACAGTGAGTCTCAGTAACAGAGCCCAGCTCAGAGGCATGGGGTGTGGATGGGGTTCAGGATTTTTCTTCCAAATTTTCCTACCATAGTAAATGTTTTCATGGACTCTTTGGAGGAGGTTTGTGTTCCTAAGATGTCTTTAATGACAGAGTGTCTTGCAAAGCCAGTGAAGTCTTGAAAGGCTCTGCCAATGCTCGCTGCAGGGAGCAATGGCAGAACAGTATAAATTGAGTACGGATTGTCATGTGCTGCCCTCCTGCCAAATACACCACCACCACATTGCATCCTCCGTTGCCAGTGCTCTTGTGACTACATGGTGAGCCAGGTAACGGCACTGATCTGGCTGAAAAAATGCATTTTGGGAGGTGTGGGGCTTGCCAGGTTCCCTTCAGCTGATCAGATCCATGAATGGACTTGCTGTGCTGTGATACGATGAGTGGTGCCCAAGCAGAGACACATGAGGGGTGTGGGACAGGATTGCTTCTCAGGGAACAGCTTCAGCAGCTGGGTGGGCCAGCCAAACCTGAGACCTCTTGCATCCTTGAATCACCTCATGAGCTCCCCCATCTCTCTAGCAGCAAGCTGTTACCTACAGCAGCACAAGCAGTAGAGAGCCTGAACTACCAAACCCATGCTACTACACTTTCCCCACATGAAAACTTGGCTAAGCATGTGTGCTCTTGTCAGCTTGAATTCCTCCTCTCCATCTCTTGTTCATGGGCTTCCCTGACCAAGCTTAAGCCGAGGCTTGGTGTGAGCTGCTAGCTTGGGTCTGCAGAGGCCTGAGGCATCCTCAGCGTAGGTCTTTGGTCCACACGCTGGCCATGCCCTGCCCCAGGATGTGCCCAGGACCTGACATGGGGAGTCCCAGGAGAAGGAGGTGGTTCACATCACGGCGAGTGAAATATGCCAGTGTTTATCCAGTACCTTGAAATAAGGTGGTGCTTTCAGCATGGTTTTGAAGAACAGGTGCCCAGCCCCAGCCCCACGGGTTGCATGTTCCTTGTTGTTTTGCCCCTGTGAAGTCTCAATGCTGCCATAGCCGTTGTCCCTATGAGCCTTCACTGACTACGGTCTAGGGACGTGAGGTTGCCCAAAATTGCAGCTGCCCCTCAGCTCATCTTGCATGTGTTGTAATAACTCTGCCTGATGCATTGCTGACTGTCTCACAAGGATTAGCAGTGCTCGCCCTGCTTTGACAGAGGAAGTATAGGGCGGTGCTTGAGCTGACTGAAGCTGCCAAGGAGACCTAGTTCATCTTGATACCAGCAGAAAGGAATGTTTAATGATCCCTGATCCACGCTGTCCACAGAGGCCCCCTTCCATATTTGCAAGGACCAAAGAGAATCAGATGATAAATGTGGTAGGAGAGCGTGAATAGATAAAGCCACGTATCAAGAATAAATTAACAGTGGGCAGTGCCTTACTCGGCTGCCTCTAGTCCAGCTCTTGTGCAGCACAAATATGTTCCCCATCTACATCTCAGGATTCACTGTTTAATCTAGTTTCAAATGTCCCAGGCTTTCCGTGGGAGAAACTTCTCCATAGTCTCATAAATCTTCTTGTCAGGAAGGTTTTTTTTCTTGCTGTGGACCTGAAAATTTCCCTTTTT
Organism: Cuculus canorus; assembly: GCF_017976375.1. Lineage (NCBI taxonomy): Eukaryota > Metazoa > Chordata > Aves > Cuculiformes > Cuculidae > Cuculus > Cuculus canorus. The sequence goes on along the minus strand of NC_071441.1, from coordinate 68,716,977 downwards.
TAATTTCATATTGCTTATCCTCATTTCTCTGTGCCTAGCCATCCCCTGGATAGGTGCTGGAATGCAACAGGAGCAGTGGTCTCAGCAGTGGCTCTCTCTCATCCCACTCTCTTAAGTGATTATTTCTTGCTTGGTGCTAGTTCCCTTCCTCCTGCCTCCACTTGCCTGCTCCAAGGCAATCCAGTGAGGGTTCCAGGCCTGTGCTGGAGGTGGTGGGAGAAGCATAGGATAGACCTGATGGGGAGGCAGATGTTGGAGGGGCTCTCTGGAGCCTCTGAGACCAGGATCAGCTTTCCTCAGCCCAACTTTCACCTAACATCTTCCTAAAATCCTCCTCCCTCAAGGCAGTCAGGAATAAACCTTCACTCCCCTCTTTTCTGGTGCGCAGCCTAAGTTTTCTTTGCTGCAGTTTAAGTTCATCCCTGTTTCACTCTTCCCAGCATGGCCATGGAGCAGAGCCCCCTGCCTTGACATTTGCTGCAGCATTCCCTGCAGAAGAAGCCTGATACATTCTTATCTATGCCAGCGCTTAAGGTGACAAGAAACCCTGGGTCTGAAAGTCTTTTCAGCTCCTGGGGGAAATGGCTACAGGCTGCTGCCTACTTACTGCGAACAGATGAGCCCAGAGGAGCACCTTGCAGGTTAATCCTGAGACTTTAAATGTGGCCAGGTTGGTTTGCAGATGTTGATGCCAGAATGTATTTATTCATTTCACAGTTTTGCTTATTTATCAGTTCCTGAGATCATTAAATTATGCATTACCATTTGGCATGTGGCAGGTTTTAATTCCTATGGCTGGTTTATGCCCTCTGCAGGTATTAGCTTAAATGCATTTCCTGACAAGTGATGGATGCTCCGAAAAGCAGTGGCAACTTATTTATTGATCAGAGCTCTCCGTAACCCCAGCTCACTAATGCAAGCTCTAACAGCGCCAGGAACTATTGTCTCCTCAGACTGTTTCATTAACTCAGATGTAAGGGTTCGGACTTTCCTTCCTTGCAGGATGGAGTATATCTTGAGCAGTGTCAGCTCTGTCAACAGCTTCAGCTCACTAAGTAGAGTAGACCTGGCTTATGCTTGGCAAGCGGACCTCTGAGGGATATTTAGGAATAAAGAAGCCCATCAAGGAGTTTCCAGAGAATGTAGGGGAAAACAAAGACCTCCCAGCTATGTTTGGAATTGGAAAGTGTGCAATTGCTTCTCTCCCAAATACATCTGACTTGGCTCTGTACTTGGTCCTGCAGTTGCAGATTTTGGGAGCACAGCATTTCGGTGCTGCCGCGGTTTCTCCCTGGCACAGATGAAGTTTTCTAGTGAGGTGTCAGCTTGAATCTCCCTGCAGGGTCTACAGTGCAGAGCCTTTTCGATGTGTGTGCTGCCGGCAGGGTTGTGCTTGGAAAAATCTAGCCGGAAAAGTTCTGCTTAGAGCTTTTTCCAGGGAAATGTTTGTGTTAACACTCAAAGAGATGGAGGAGTAGAGAGGTACCCTGAATTACTCTGTGGTTCATGGAGGTGTACATGGATTCTGGTGGGCTCAGAAGGCTAAGGGCTACCATAGCAAGAAGAGATAATAAGTACTTCTAACCAGCCAAGCTGGTTAGAAAATTGTTAGGAAACAAATTCAGCACAAAGGTCAGTTATTGAGGCTTGAAGTAGCGACAGGTCATCTCAGCAGTGGTAACGAGGCTGTTGTGTGCTTCTTGCCTGCCTATGGACATGGCAAAGTGCTTTGTTGAAACTCTTCTACGCTCTGCCACTGCAAAGCACTGTTCCTACCTGCTCTTCCCAAACCCAGCCTAAATGAGTCTAACTTCCTCAAGGACCAAGATAAGAAGCCTTGGAAATTTTCACATACTTCTGTGAGAGGGTATGGTAGACAAATACAGGATGTCCTGCCCCGTACAAGGTCTCACTAGAGCTGGGGCTTCATGAAATGAAATGACCTTGCAAGAAGATCATGCCCACGACTGTGGAGGTGGTACCACTGTTCTCAACGATCTGCAAACCTCCTCTCCCATCTGAAACTGGAGAATTGTTTCAACCCTGGAGCAGAGCAGACAGTTTCTTGACGCCTCCACATTGCAAGATCCTGTGGATAAATTCATGTTGCTTGGGGCTGGCTGCTTATGACTGCTGCTAATGCCCTCCCTTTTCTCTGTGCTGTGCCCCACTGAGAAGAGAGCATCTTTATGTCACAGAAGAAAAAGCTAGAGATAACAGCGGCTGCTACAGTGAACAGTCCATTTTGCTTCCTAAGATACATTCTTAGACTCTTTTCCTTGAGTCTGCACCTTGGGTCCATCTATCCCACTCTGCTTCTCTGGGACCATGCCACAGCATCCAAACCCCTCATCGATGCACTATCATCTCACTTCCTTTGAAAGTAGCAGGACAGGATGGCTTTGCCTGGGGACTCCTTGCAGCCCAGTGCCTGGCACGGTGAAGCGGGGAGTTTGTGCTGTGTGACAGTGACTTTGCAGGCCAACAGCTATGAGGGGATGAATAAGAATGGAGTGAAACTGCCAAGGCCTTCTCTGGGAGGGGAGAGGTAAGCGATTATGAAGAGCGGGTGGGATGTTGGTGTGGGATCCTGTCAGCTCCCCAGTTACGGGAAACTCCAGCTGATTCAAACCTGCTGGCGGAGCTGTTGTGGCTGCTGGAAAAGGCTCTCTGCTTGCACTGGAGAGGAGCAACAGACCACATGTTCCAAACATTTCCTGAGGACAGCGCCTCACCCCTTCTCCTGTGGTTTGCATGGCCTGAACACCCATGGTATGAATAGATGAGACTGTCAGGAGAGAGCACTTTGATCTCAGGATGATGCTGGAGCACTCCATAAGGCTCTCCAGACATGATCCCTAGCAGCGCTGGCTGCAGCTCTGTCTGTCCTCAGCACCTGGGCATGAATTATTTGTTGTGCCCTGGAGCAGGACACTGGCTCATCTTCCCTGACCTCTCATTCACACAGTCCTTGGTCTGGGGCTGGAAACTGGAAATGAAACCCTGAGGTCCTGAGGCCACCTGACAATAAGCTGCACCTTTGCCAAAAGACAAACCAGACTTGAATTCATGCTCATCCCAAAGCTCGCAGCTGCCTGGTGTGAGCATCTTTGGAGCTGAATTTGCCACTTAGGTGGCACTTAGGTGGCAAATTCACTACCTTAGCAAACTCTGTGGTGAAACTGAAAGTTTTCCCCCAGCCTTATGCAATTCTCCCCAAATGTCTCTCCTCAGTCAAAGGTCTCTGTGCCTGTTAGTTGCCACCGCTTAGGTTTTAAAGCCCTCAGTTGTCCCCACCACTTGACCACAAATGTTAATGAACGGTGTCTTCGGCAGGCTGTGGCAGGGTAGTGAGTTGGAGCCAGGCCCCCATGGTGAGGGTATCTGGGACAGGTGGGTACAAGAGATGCTTCGGAAAAGCAGGGTGAACATTCCTGCTATCTCGTGGGCTGGCAAATGCCCATGAAACAGAGCAGGACAAAGACAATTTCACCTTGGAATTCACAAGTGGAAAGACTTTTTCCACCTTCATCTTCTTCTGCTGGAGAATGGAGAAGAGAAATAGTTATTTTACAGAAAGAAACGGGGTCTTACATTAATAGACAGAGATTACAGCTTGATGTGAGAAGAAAAAAAGCTAAATGAGGTGCTGATGCAGTAAGGGGAAATCTTTATTGTTAAGCACGGACTTAACAATGCAGAGTGTTGTGCTCATCTTTTGGTAGCTTTATTACACTATTGTAAATCTGTTTTTACTGATTGCATTATTTCAGCCTTAACTCTTGTTTAGAATCAGCCAGGCAGAACCTTCTGCCAGCCAACAGAAACTCTTCCCTCCCTCTCCTTGCAACAAACACTGAGAAATGCCCTGCTCCCCCAAATACTGCTCTCAAATACCTGGGGGGCAGTACTGTGTCCAGAACAGAACCTCTACAGTCTGGGGCAGAAGCACATCCTAAATGCTGTGAAAAGGGAAGGGAAGGGGGGAAGAGGAAAGCAGAAATTGCACAGGGAGAAGTGCTGGTGGTAACGGAGGTGCAATCAAAGAGGAAAACTCTTGATAATGTCAAGTAGGTGTAAGCAGTCGAAGACACCATTGCTTTCATACAAGGTCTCCAAACAGTTGCAAAAGTACTCTTATTAGAGAAAACTGCCAACCAAACAAATTATATACGCTTTGTTTTGGAAATCACCACAAGGGGATGGAAGCCAGCAGGTTTTCTCCTATGTCCCATTAGCACCTGTGTCCCTTTGCTGCTTCTGCTAGGCTGGAGACAAACTTTGGGAGCTGCTCTCTGGCTGGCCAAGCAGCAGCACCCCGAGCTGAGCTTTAATTAACAGAAAGTGGCAGCCGTTCTGCTCAGCGCAGCAATCTCAGACTTCAATTGCTGATTGAGGCAAGAGCCATTTCTCACCAGGTAGAGGAAATAAGGCTTGCATCAGAACATAAAAGATTGTTTTAATTAAACCTGGTATTTCTAAGCCTGCTGCTGGCTGCAGCTGAACAGAGGAAGCAGCTGGAGTCAGTCAGAAAATTCCCAGAAAAAAGGCACTTTTAAAACTTTGTAGGCTAGAACTGGAGCAGGATAGAGCTGAAATAAGGCTCTTCTTTTGTTCAGATGCAGGCTACAGGCATCAGGTTGGGCATTGCAGAAATATAGCTGCCTGTGGGGTGTTGCAGAGGAGGAAGATCTCTTCTGCATGGAGGTCTGGGGGCTGTGTGTGCCCCAAAACTGACTGTAGCCTGGAGTGGTCTGATGAGATCAAACCCCAGCATCACCCATCACCCTGTCTTTTGTCTGGGAATCACAGTCCTTCTGTCACTTATTTGTCTCATCCCTAACTCTGCAGTGGTGTTTGCAGGAAGGTCAGTATCCAGGTGAATTTCTGTCTCAGCAATGTAAATGTCTTCAAATGCGCTACACCTGGCTCTGAGTTTTTTTTGTCCCAGCAGCTGCTTATCAAACCAAGATCTCTCCCCACCAGCAGCCAGGCTCGTCTTTAGGCACCTTTGCTAATTCAGCCCTTTAGCACAGGAGCAAACCCTAGAAGCCAGCATGCTCCAAAGTCATCAAACATGGTGAGGAGCTGAGACTGGGCTCTCCTTGCTCCATGTTCTACATCTGTGATAAATTTTAAATCCTCAGCTGGAGAAGTAAATACCTCCAGCTATTCCTCAAGTGCTTGCCCATCCTGGACACGGCTCTCCTTCTCCAGAGCTGCTCTCTGTGCAGAAGCATCAATCCAGACAAGAGCACGTTATTAACCGCATGCTGATTCTGGGCTTTCGCTGCTTAACAAGGTAAAAATCGGAGATCCCCAAAAGCACGGCTGGCTCAGTAATCAAGCTGGATTTAGGCTTAGGCTTCACAAAACTGTCAGGCAAGGGGTAACCAAAACCAAATAAACTCAGACAGACCCGGTGTGTAGCAGGTCACAGACAAAACCCGTGAGGTGAACCCAATGTACACGTGTTTTTCTGTATCCAGGAGCCACCTCCCACCCATGCACCCAGACAGGGTGAAGAATGTTTCCTGGCAGGTTTGTTCAGGTGCTGCTCTGTGTCAAGTGCAGCTCCTTTTCTCCATCTGTTTTCATGGGCTTTTTTGACAAGGCAAGGATCTGGATCTCCAGGAGCCCCACGCCAGCCATGCCCGCACAAAGCCTGGGTGATGTGACCAGGGTCTGGGAAAATGTGCTCCTATCAAGCCCTTTAGAGGCAATTCGGGGCTCCAGCACCTCCCAGACCATGACTACAAGCCAGAGGAAAGGCTGGGTCACAGCAACAGAAGCCTGGGACATTTAGCGGCCCATCAGGCCATAGCATCCAAAATGGAAATTTCCCAGCTTCTTTTTGTTCAAATTTTGATATTAAATCCTCACTTTCTTGCCTAAAATAAATATAATTTAGCAAAGACACAAAAATATGCCTGTACCCACAGACTGAAATACACTTACATGCCACATAGATGGAGTTTCATATATTGTGTTTGCCCAGAATGCTGTTTCAGCGAAACCAAAACTATTTCCAGAGAAAAGTCAGTCACAAAAAATAAAAACCTTTCCCAGCTTAGAAATTTCTCGGGGCAAAAGATACAAAGTCTGTTAAAATGAAACTGTCTGCCAAGGTATTTTCAAACCAGAGAGCTGCAGATGAATGCAAATGGGCCTGTCTCAAAATTGGAGTAAATTTAGACAAACAAACAAATAAATTGAGACTCACATAAACCTACTTGAAATGATCAAACCAATCTACTTCGGTTGCCTTCCTTCCAACCTGGCAGTATCAGCTTGTAAGAAGATAAAAGACCTCACATTTTGTCCCAGTACAAGACAGGAAACATTCCTGAAAGCTCAAATATTTCTATAGATCAGAACTTTAAAAAAATTGCTTATTTACAGTATCTCACAGTGCTTCTGAAATATCTCTTGCCAGTGGGTGATCTAAAATAACTTCACTTGATGGACCAGAGGGACCAAGATGTTTTTGTGGTGCATCAGTGAGGTTTGTCAGCTGTCTGGTGGCTACTGCCAGCTGATTTAAACTGTATATGCAAATCTTAATTAATTAGCAATTAGGAATGGCAGCTTGTCAGATTGCAAAGCCTGGCACCAAAAGACATCAGCTTTGGCCACATACTTTCAGAGTGTCAGAATGTAAGCAGGGCATAGTCAAAGCCTTTGTGAGAGGGATGTACAACGAAGCCACAAGCTTTGGAAACATCCAGCTTTGATGGCAATCTGATGGTAATCTGATGGTAATCTGCCCCGAACTGCCCTGTATGGAGGAAGAAGGGGAATGTGGGGTTGTGAGTTGTTATCTCTCCTCGCAGGCCAGGTCTGCATTCATGTATCTCCAGCCAGATGTCCTCTGGGGTGGCCAGGTGGACATCCCAGCTTGCAGACACAGAGATCTGCCTCTCTGGAGGTCTCATTAGCCCAAATCAGAGCCAAGCTCCCATCTGTGCCACCGCTGGAACTAGCCCAATCCATGCCAACAGAGGGATTTGGCTGAAGTCAAATTGCCATATGGATCACCCTGGCTGGAGTCTGTGGGTGTTCATGTGATGTGTGCACCAAGACAGGACACCGGGCAGCTGAGCCAGGGCTGTGATGGTACAACACATCGGTGGTTATGGACAGGGCAGGGCACATTTCCCATGCAGCCTGTTCACCTGTGGGAGGAAACACTCCCCTGCACTGCTACAGGCACTGCCCGTATCCAGCTGTTCTGCAGCTGGGGCCAGTTTCACAGCTCCACTGCTTTCAGCATCCCAGTATGTGTAGGAGGCACCACACAGATGGGATGGGACAGCAGGGCAGCCAGGGCCTGCACACCCCTGGGAAAGCCACATATACTGGAAGCCCCTCCAAGGATTTCTCTCTAAGCTTGCAGCTCACGTCCTGCATCCTGCTGCTGCAATTAGCCAGCTTGGTCAGATCAAGTAATTTATTTTCCACGCAGCCTGAAAATACACATTTTAAACAATTTGTTTTGAGGACCTCTGCATATTTTCCAATGCAATTTCAAGAAGAGATGCAGATTTCTTGTGCGTTAAAGCCCACTGGCCATTGCCTTTTTCTCCTCTGTGGACTCCACAAACTGCCCATGTGTCCTCCAAATCTCTAGGACAACATGGTGAAAAATAATAACCTGTATATCCCCATGAAATGTTCAGAGCACCACGCAGGAGTGAGACCACTGCTCTGAGCCAAATGACAAGAATGGTTCTTGGTGTGCACCCGTCCTTATAGCCTTCAGCAGCAAAATGAGTCTAGGAGCAATGATGAGAGCCAGCCAGGGTACATTAGAGAACCCCATAGGGATATTATTGTGCTGCTGTGATTTTAATATCCTTAGACAGGAGATAACCCATCTCCACAGATAAAAAACAGGAATCCAACATGAAAAATGCGGCCATTACCCAACTAGGCACCGTTTCCTCAGCGCTGGGAATCTCTGAGTGGAGGTAAATGCATACAGGATTGAAATTTCAGTGTGCTCCAACTTCCTCCTGGGGCCAGAGCTATGTGGAGAGAAAGGAAAAGATTTACTTCTTTCAGAATAGGCTCAAAGCTCTTTACATATCACTAGGTGCCTGGTGCGGCATGCTGACCAGATCTATGCATTTCATTGCATTTCATCTCATTTCATCTCATTTCATCTCATTTTGTTAGAGCTTTAATCATGTTAATGACAGTCCTAACATTTTGGGATGGCTGTGGATCAGCTACTGAGCTCTGAGCATTTTACTGCAAAGGAAAGGATGCCAGGAGTCAGACACCACTCTCAGGTGTCCTGGCATTCCCTCTGCTCTGCACCAATGTGTTGGGAACACTTCCTGCAGAGATGGAGAGGTGGCATCCGCTGGAAATTGCCTTCTCAGCTCCCTCATGCCACATCTTCTGCTCCGGCTCCGTGCATCAATCAGGATACTGCAGAAGACTCCTTTAGGAGTTCACTCCTTGAGCAAGACTTGCAAAAAAGATTGTGAAAAATAAAGACAGCTTAATCCAGAGCAGGAGGAGGCAGAGGGGAGATGGGAAAGGTCTCTAGCCATATAAAAGGGAGCTGCAAAGAGGACTGGAATAGGCAGAGCTCAGCTCCACTGGGCACAGACAAAAACAGCTGCAGGCTGTCAGCAGGGAAGGTTTAGGTAAGACATTAGGGGATATTTTCTAATGATACAGGCAGCATAGCACAGAAATCAGTTGCTGGGAGGAGGTGTTAAAACACTATCAGGTGTTTTAAAGAAGCAGTTAGCCCCATGCCTGGCAGGGCAGCGCCTTGCTCAGCTCGGGACAGAAGCGTGGGGTTGCTGGCTGCCCGCAATCAATCCCAGCACCATCAGCTCCACAAAGCCACACGTGCCTGAAATGCACAGCGGAGAGGAGACAGCCCCGTTACTCCTGCTTTGGCACCCTTGGTACAGAGCAGGCAGGGAGCAGGTGATGTTATGTCTGCAGTGGCATATTACAGGCCTTGTTAATCACACTGAAATAAGCAAGCCCAGGGAGTCAAATGCATTAAGTGCTAATTACAGGCGTTGCTAAACCTGCAGGCACTCTGTGTCCCCATCACCAGGCTCATCCCAAAGGCAGGGAGCCTGGCACCAAGAAAGGAATGTGACAGCCCTGAGCATGATGTGCCGACGTCCTCGCCCCATTGCTGACACCCCTCTTCTTCCTAGCTGAGGGCACCCGCACTCTCCCAGACCTGTGCACAATGAACTAAATGAAGGATGTGCTAATATTGCTGAATTAGCCTCCCCATTGGCTTCTTCCATGACCTTGGGCAGCCTCCCTCAAAAGGAGGATGGTACTTGGCCAGAGCTTGGCACAGGGCAGGGGGCAGGCTGAAAGCCAGACCTCAGTGCTCTGATCCAGCATGGCATAGCGTGTCTATGTGGAGGAAATGCATGAAAAAAGCTTGAATCCAGCTGGCATTTCTCTTCTGCCTGCCCATTTCAGCTTTGCCTGTCTCCTCCCAGGACTCAGCTCTGCAGCAGATGTGGAACAGTCTCAAAATGACAGGATAGTTAAAGATTGGGAGCTCTAATAAGATGAGATGAAATGCTGAAAATCAGGTCTCTGAGCTGCACCAAGCGCCGCCTCAAAGGCAAAGAGGTCTCTGTAAAGAGAAGGAAAGCACTGCCATTTTTTTCCCATAGTCTCAGGTCTGCACTGGCGTCCTTTTCAATCTTGAGCTTTATTTTAGCAGAAGAGGAGTAACCTGGCACACAAAACTGGGAGCACAATAGCTGGAATATGAAATCGTCCATCAAAGTAGCAACTGTGCCTGCATACCTCATCACTGCAGCTCCTGGGCAGCCACTGACCCCAGCTCACAAGTCACATTCACTACACAGACCTGATTTCAACCAACATGCCTCAAACTCATTTAATTGCCTGATATTAATCTCTTTATGAATTGCTAATTACTATGGTCTTTTTGCATTTTCACTAAATATATGTCCAGATAGTATCACTCTGCCACTCTACTTGCCAGGCCTTATAATGAGTAGTGGTTGATATCTCCTTTTCTAAGTGAGTTTTATCTCTTGCATTAACTTGGCTTTACAGACAAGGCGCTGACCATGGAATGAATTAATCCATTAGTCTCAAAAAATCCAGTGGCAAACACAGGCCATATTTCATATTTCCCACTCATAATCTCCAGGCAGCAACTACAATGAAGAGGGCGGGATATTTTCTCTCTGACTGCCCTGGGGATCTCCCCACATGTGTACCAGCTTTAACCTCAATGAGTCTCTGATTCTGTGAAAACTGGCCCTACGTTTCTCCAGCAAAATCTTTCTGATTGAAAAATTAAATATTTTCGCCAGAAGAAGAACAACTGGAAGCTAAACACTACTGTTTAAACCAGGCAAAAAGGAGCTGCCTGCAGTATGGTAATGGGTTATGGCAAGAAATTTCTGAGCCTCACTTGCCCCTCTTTCTGTGGGTCGTTTGGGGTCAGATCCATCACCTGTGATGCATTTTATCCCCTCCTACAGGTCACATACCCAAATGTGTCAGGGGAACCCCCTGACAGAGACTATCTCCCAAGATCTTTCTCTGTTTCTTGCTGAGGCAGCCTTATAGACATTTGCAGCACTTCTCCTCTTTTATATTCAGCTCCAAAGCATGCTGTTTGTTTTCAGGCTGGCAAGGGCAGGAACTCAGCCTGTGGTCAGCCGGCTCCCATCCTAACCCCCAGCCAGGGCTCCATACCAATTCCTCTGCACAGGCTTTTATGGCTCTTTCAGCTGCACTCAGCTTTGATTGTGCCTGATCAAAATGCACACTGCTAGCTTTGATAATCACTGATGATCAGGAGCTTTTAGGAGGCAAGTGACGGGGCCAGTGCTAGCTTGATGGATTGGGTTATTAGGAGCAGCTGTTTTCCTCCTTCACTTGCTTTTTAAAGTGATGTTGCTTTTTTCCTCCTCTAGGAAGTTGTGTGATGGTCTTTTGGGTTCCTGGCTATCGCACCCTCTCAAAAGTGTAAGGGTATTAGTAGATATGAGGAGGGAGGTCAATTACAGTTTCCAATGCAGTATTTTCCCCACTAGTTGGGCGGGCTGGGGGCATGAAGGGCTCCTCTGCAGCGGCCCAGTTGTGAGCACTACGTGGGAACTGGAGAGTTTGGGGCTGCTGGAAACCTGCTTGGTGCAGCCTTGATGTGACGCTGTGCCTCACTGACTTCCTTGCTCAAGGAAGAGCTGTAGTTCCCTAGGTGCAACTTCAGCTCCTCTAGGACAGAGAAGTGGCTGTAATTACCACTCACCAGTGCAAAAGAGTGTAAGCACAGTGATCGTAAATACCTCCTTGCCCTGGACGAATGGAGCTACTGCCAGCAACTAGCGAGTCACAGACCTTAGGATATGTTTCCAGCCTATTACATGCTGCCTTTCCCCATTCTCCTTGGGATCACTGACCTGTGGCCTGGGAAGCCCAGAATGGTGATCCAGCCCCAGCGTCACTGCCAGTGCAACTCCTCTACGTTGTAGCATCTCCTCAGCAAAGCCAGTAGCACCCATGGCTAAAAGCCATGTGTGTCCTGTGCCAGGACCTGCTGCTGTGAGGGGGGGCAGCCTGTGTGTCTCCAGCCATCAGTGGCCTCTCCAGAGAATGTTCCCATCCTACAGACAGAGCCAGGGACCTGCTGCATCAGCTGAGCCTGGGAGAAGTAGCTACCAGATCCTGCTGGAAGGAAGGGATACAAAATCCCAGGGAAAAGCCAGACAATGAAAAGTCTTCATTTAGAGGAGCCCATCAGAGATGCTATGACAGCTTGCTCTGTCTATAGCAATTTGGCAACTCTGCAAGCTGCACTGCCTTTCACAAGCACAGCAGGTATTTCTGCCATGGTAAAGGCCGAATGCATCCTTGGAGTGGTTTGTGCTTAGCTGTACCACTGGTCCCTGGGGATGTGTGTGCAGACAAGGCTAATCATAGGTGCTACGTATCTGCCTCCCTGAGGACACCTTGTTTAGCCTCTCTTGCTCTGGTGGGACACTATCAGTTTAGGAATTCATTATAAACGTGAATTAGAAAAAAAAATATTTTGTTTAATTATAAAAAGAAGGGGCAGGGGGGAGACAGAGGGGAATTTTGCCAGAGCCATACATTAAAAACAAATTATGCTCAGCAGGCAGGTGAGTCAAGGCCCACCAGGCAATTGGGAAGGCAGCGTGCAGGCGGTAATTGAAAAAAGTGAGATGCAAGTGAACCACTTAATGCGCCAGCATAATAACTCCCAACACACACGTACACACAAAGTTAACAGCTGGCAGTGGTGGCCACAGCAGCGACAGGAGCTGCCCTATGCTGTGTCCTGGTGTCCCCACTAGGCTGAGGTCTGCATGCCTGGGACAGAGGCGGGCATCCCAGTGACAATTCCTCACTATTTTCCTCTCTTGGCCTTGACAAATCTCAGGTCACCCCCAGGGTTTGCTGAGTGTGAGTTACTGCCAGGGTTCCCGTTATAGCCCAAATTATAGGTTATTGCACAGTGTAAGTGCTAAACACCTGCTGCAGGAGTGATGCTGTTTTCCCTTTGCAATTGGCAGCTTCTTTTTCCAGCTCCCACGTTAGGGACAGCCCTGGTATCTCATCCTGCGCTGCCCTCCTCGATGTCTCCGTTGGTCCCAGCCTCAAGCAATGGCCAGGACAGAGTTTATCCCCAGGGAAAGCCACTGAGCTGTCCCCAGCCACGGATGAGTTGAGGACAGCCTCGTGCCAAGGCTTTCCCTAAGGTTGCCAATCTTAGCTAGCAGCTGAACTGGATGTGTGCAAGCATGCAGCCCCTTTCCAGTGTCAGGGATTCCTTACATTGTGAGCTTATGAAGTGAGACAAGGATGTTCCTGATGCTACGGTCCTTCTCTGCAAAGGGAGCAGACCATCTGGCTCACTGCAGGGAGGGCAGAGCTCTTTCTGTGGAGTTGACCCCACACTGGCTTCTATGACTGACTGTTCCTTAGGCAGGAGGAGCTGGGGATGCAAAGGAGCTTTTTAGTCTCCTCCTTTTCACCTCCTTATCTCCAAGCAGCCTTGAGAAACAAGGAAGGAGTGGGGATGCAGTAGGGTCTGGCAGTGTTTTCCATCTTCTTCATTCGGGTCATGTCTGCACATTAGCAACCAGCACACAGTCAAGACCTGAGTTTGCACCAGTGAGTGTCTGCAGAGTGTCTGCATCACAAGGAGTGTGGCAACTCCTCCACTTAATGGCTAATCTCGCTCAGTTCCCATCCTAGCCCCTTTCTCCAGGACCCTTGCCCACAGGATGGGTTATGTTTAATCCCAGCTGCTGCTGGTAAATCCCTTCTTTAACCCCATTCCCACCATCTTCCATTACTCCCTCCCCTGTGGTTCTCCTGCAACCTTTTTCACAGCTCCTTTATGCTTTGGGCTCTGTTGCTTTGTTTGCTTCACATTCAGTGGGTCAACAAAGTTTGGGGCTCATTTATGAGAGATGCTGTACATGCAGAGATCATCCCCAACCTGTGATCCTACACCTAGTTCAACAAGCCATGCTTTTTTTTTGGGATGGGGGAGAATGGAGACTGAGACAGAGGTGGTAACTTGCCCTGTGTCAGACAGAGGACCCTCTGTAAGGAGCAGTCCCAACCTGGGTGCGACTATGACCCCATGTAAGGCAAGTGGAATGTTAAAAACAAGACAAACTAAGCACAGCTGGCATAAAATCCATGCAGTACATTGAACTGTAATGATTCTGACAATAAAGCAACCCAATAAATATTATGAAATGAAAACAGCCCTCCGGGAGCGTTTTCTATCGATTGCTGAGAGCTGGCATTTGTGCAGCAGATTACGTGCGAGACAGGTCCACTCTGCCTTTTCTTCTTTCCCTTTTAAATGCAGAATGAAAAGAGCACTCTGCAGTGCGTGTTGGAGGGAGACCCCCTCCCCCTTGCACTTTGGCGCTGTCAGAAAGGGAGAAAAAGAGGTAAGCGAGCTGGGAAAGGCTGTGTGGCAAGGGGGAGAGGAGTGTGGGGATGTAACTCCTGTCCTTGCAAACAGTGACAGCTCTCTGGTGTCCCTCTGTCCCAGCCTGCAGAATTAGAGATCTCTCTTCACCCCTGAAACATTCATACTCCCATGGCTTATGCATGGTGTGGGTCTTCTGCCCCATGATGGGTACGTGAGGCTGAGTGATGGGATCTGGAGTGGGTTTGTCCATACTAGAAGGAACTTGGAATGGTGGGAGGAGGATGCTTGCCATTGGCATCTTGCCAAGCTAAAGCTCTGACTTTCTTGCCTCCCTAATCTTTTGCTCAAGCACGGGTGACTAAGTTCCTTGGCTGTTCTAGGACATGCCTGAGCACCCGGGGCAGCCAAGCCAGGCTCTGTCATCCCTCACATAGAACCCTGTACTCCAGGGCATGCACTCTCTTTGGTTTCACTGGCTCCTGCCTGGTACTTCTTGAATCCTTTCCATGTGCCTAATTAATCCTGTTCCCAGTGAGAGTGTTTCTGCTGCCTTTAATTACAGGAACACCAGCCTGTAACATAACTGGTCCCTACCTCTGGTTTCTAACAGGGATAGGCAAACTCACAGGACATGACAGGGAGTGAGGGAATTCTTCAGTAATTCGAGACGTGAATCAGGTGGGCAATGTGTCTCTTCTAATGTAAGTATGGTTCATTGGATAAAGATAGGCATAGCCAGGTTTCGAGGTAAAAAGTAGCCCTTCCTGCAACAGGCAGTGGATGTTCAGCAGTTTTGTCACAGTCGTTAAAAGCTTACTTGAACTGCAGGGAAGACTGGACAAATTCATAGAAAAGAAAAGTTCACAGTTATGTGGGAATTACATCACGCTTAGGAAGCCCCTGAGCTGAGCGGCTGCTGCGTTTTTATCAAACACCCCAACACTGGCAAAAGAGAGACAGTGTCAGTAAACCTCAGTGCTGAACAGGACTCCTCGAGAGCACAAACCCTCTTGTACCACCTCTCAGCCGGTTCTTCTTCCTTTCTGCCTTCGCTTGTCATCATTTCAACAAAATCTTCTCTTCTGCAGGCTCGAGGCAGAACACCAAGCACTCAGACTCATTGCTTGGGCACTGCTGGCATGTTTGCCATGAATAGCTCTGTATTAAGAGAAATACATTTAAAAGCTGCTGAAAAATAGCAAGAGATGTCCCAGGGCGTGTGTTATCTCATCAAGCGCACCCAGACTGAGATTGGCTCTTTCACCAGCCTTGTTTTGATGAGCAGCAGCTGATTGCGATTTACAAAGCGACATCTCCAGAACCCTGGTTCTTTTTTTTAATTATTATTTTTTTTTTGTGGTTGCTGTTGTTTTTCATTTCAGAGAGCTGTTCTGCAAACATCTAGGGCAGGGATGAGAAAGAAAAAAGAGGGAATATTTATCCATCGTTGGGGAGAGAGGATAAAATAGCTCCATCTATTGTGGGCATTTCTTAGACCGATGTTATGACCAACTGCTGGGTGCATGACAAGAATGGGCCCTACTCTGCTCTTAGATATTTACCAGAATAAATTTGAAGTATCTGTGCTGGAGTCAATAGTTATACTGGATTTTTATCAGTGCGAATGATAGCAATTGAATGTTTTTTCAAGGCATTTAGAAAAAAAATATTCCTGCTGGCTAAAGAGATATACTTCTATGCTAACTGGAAATAATCATATGCATTTTGATATCAGCATCTGCTAAATAAGGCCAAGGCTGTGTACTAATGAGGGCGCTGCAAGAACTTTGGAGACAGGCTCAGAATTCGAAGTGATGGGGATGAATCGGAGCGAGTGTCTGGAATCAACCAGATGAAATTTAGTACAGAGAGCACAGGATGACACATTTGAGAGGGATAAATGAATGCATGAATGCATAGACAGGAGAGCCTGGAGAGGCAGCGGGATGGCAGGAAAGGATCAAGGGGTTGAGACGGATCACTAACTTAGCATGAGTCAATAGTGTGATGGTTTAGCAAAAAGGGCAGCTCACCTCCTGGGATGCATTAATGTTGGATGTTGGATGCGAGCCATGGAAAGCTGCAATTCTGCTTTGTCTGAGCCGTGTCCGGGTCTGAGCACTGCAGCTGAGGGCCCCTGCAGACGAACTGGAGAAGAACAGCAGTGTATTTGAACTGAGAGATGCTGAAGTGGGCCAGAAATCCACGTTTCCTTCCTGAAAACTTTTGTTTTTCATGAGGAAAAAACGAAGGGCACTAATTTCTGAAGAGCTCGGTCCCCTTCTGAAAGTGGACCTCAGGCTACTCTGAGATCGAATTTGTGGCACAATGTCCTTCACTTCTTGCTATTTCTGCCCCTCAAACCCTACTCCTAGCTCATTAGACGCTGCCCCAACTGGATTTCATCCTTTGACATAGCTGATTTCTTTTGAGGATGCCTCACAATGGAGAGCAAACTATCCTCACTCCAATTTCTGTGGACTATCTCCGTTTCCACTTGCATTCCTTGGAAGCCTTATGAGAAATGGACTCCTTGAGTGACTTCTGGACAGGGACCCTGTCTTCGGTGTTCATCCTCTGTGCTTTCCCTCTGCTTTATTTCCTGTAAAAACTAAGAGAGTTGTAAAAGGGGCTTCTTCACTGACAGCGTGGATTGTTGGTGACACTGTAAGTCTGAGCAATGTTCGGGAAAAGGGTAACCCCAGCATCAGATACCACCTCTCTCCTACTGCTTCTGGGACCTGTGTTCATGATCCCAAGGACAAACAGCAATAAAACAGAAAATAGCTATTTATATAGGGAAGCGTAACTGCTTTAGGGATGATCATTTCCCACCAGGGAGTGACTGACTCCTCAGTTGCAGAAAAACCTGTGAAGTTGCTGGGAGGCTGCACAAACGGTTCATTATCCTCTGCTTGACAAAAGCAAGAGGCATACTTTTCCGCACTGACTCCTTCCTCTTTGCAATGCACTGTGCATACCGGCTCCTGGGTGACATTAACGTTTAGGCGGGTGTGTGTACACCAGAGGAATACAGGAATGCCAAGCATATCCCAGAGTGGCAATATAGATTAAGCTCTTCTTTTGGTGATATTAGGACAAACCTGCAGGAGGTCTCTTGAAATCAGAGGGGCAGATTATTTTGATAATAAAAGCAATCAGAATCTGTCCTGCCCAGGACATTTAAATGACACCACTGACTGCATGAATTTCAGGGATGTGCAGTCAGGGTGTGAATGGGACTGGTCTGGGCAGGATTTTTGCAAAATTCTGTGGATCTGGCTCTGCAGAAGGAGGCAGGATGGGCAGAATACCCTGTGCCTCTTCTTATCCTGACTCTTTGGCTTCACTGCTTGGGATGGGCGAGGGCAGTACAATATTGAGTGTCCACCTTGGGAAAAGAGCAGCCTAGAGCACGATTCATCTCCACCACCAGTGGCTAAAATCTGTAGACTGAAGGACCTCCCTGAAGGTTTTCTTTCACCTTCTCCTTAATTGTGCCTAACTCTGTTCCTGCATGGAGGGTTGCCCAGCAGCTGAGGAACAACCCTGCATTCCATTCTGGCTTTTGTCAAGGCCTCCCCACCACTCTTCCTCCTTGCCCACATCCTCACAATGCTATCTCAGACCTTCTGGGTGTGCTTCTGCCTTGCAGACAAACCTGCCCTCATCCAGATACCCGTGTCATGCATGGCACACTGCATGTGGCATCTCATCATCCCTGCCCAGGTGATAGCCATGGTTGGGGTCCATAAGGAGAAGGGTCCCTCTCAGACATTTCAGGGGCTGGGACATCATCTGAGCAAGTCCACACCCTTGAAGCCCTCTTCTTACACTGTCTGGCCTCCAGAGTGCTTCTCTGCTGCATGACTTTGGGGCGCACTGTGGAGGCTGGTGGGGCTCCAGCAGTCCCGGTTGCACCCCAGTTGGCATCTTCAGTGCCTGGCCATGGTGCTGTGCCAGCCCTCCTGGCCATGCCTTCAAAGCATTGTGGGGATCAAAGCATCTCTGTGCCCTCCAGTATGACACAAGCTTTTACCTTAACCTTTGGGTGCTGAATAAATTCACTGTGCTGAATGGCAACCCCTCAGTCCCCCGCTGTGCAGGTCCCCAGGCTGTAGGCATGTGATTTATCTGCCTCTTCAGCAGTGATTTGGGCTTAGACAGGTTTTACCAGAATAATTGCCTGCCTCGGCTGGGGACAAGAGGCTGACATAGGAATATAGAGCAAATAAACCCTGACTAGCCATTCACACCCACCCTGTCCCACCAGCCCCAGTCAAACAGGTTCACAGGGCAAAGAGTTCACTTCCCAGCACATGATGGAAGCTGATAAAAATCAGCTCTCGCACAAGCCAAAGCACTCAGGTTTTCACTGCTTAACAGGTCTTGTGAACAGCGTCTGAAGTGCTCCTGTTCAGATGAGACACGTCCTCTTCAGAAGGCTGTACTTCCCTTTCAGCTTTGCATTTTCATTCCTCCTGGTCTTTTTTTTCTGCCTTTTTTTTTCATAGGGGTTTCGAAATGAGGCCAGTGCTGGAGTATGATACGAAACTTGTTTTTAAGGAAAAGGGGACAGGACACCTCGTTCAGCATTTGAACAGTGATGCCTCTGGAATGCTTCTTCCTGTCATCCTGTCTGCCAGGGAGGGCCACAGGAGTTAATGTCAGCTTCACGTGTTGCTGGAGGGGTGCACAGGCGCAGCTGCTGCACACACACAAGGCATGCACAGGCACCTGACGAGAGCTTTACACACCACCTCCCACACCAACCCACGGATGCAAAATCTGTCACCTCCATTCCCTGCCATATAGCCATTATTGACTGACTGAATGACGAATGAACATCCCTTTGCACTCAAACAGACACCTCCAGCCTACAGAGCCTGTTGCTTGAACGTTTTGCTGTACTAACTGAATGAACACACGCATTTCTGTCACGCATTTCTTCAAATGAACAGAAGAGCGCACACAGAGGCATAGTCTGCCGTATGACATTGCCTAGGCATAATAATCCTCCCAACTCCGCTTTGCAAGTAGCTGCTGCTGTTCACACAAACACTCTCATCTCCACCACGGACTCTTCCCCAGTGCAGCTCATCTCCCACCCCTGACCCATAGTAACACTCAGGTGTCCAACCCACAGGCTGTCATTTGCTGTCCAGCATCTCTGCCCATCACGCAGCTGCTGTGAGAAATCACTGCTCAGTCCCTTATTAGTATGGAAAGCAAAGCTAATCAGGAGCAGCAGCCACCACATGTCCCACCTGGGCAAACCGGAGGACTGAGCAAGCCCCGGCTGATGCAGGCAGCTGGGTCTCCTGGGGGTAAGGGTGTTGCTTTCATGTTTGAAATGAGAATTGCCACAGACTCGAATTTCATTTTGTCTCATAGACTGTACACATGAGGTTGTCAAAGGCCTGGCTGTGAGCAAAGTGCAAGGCGGAGATAAGGCCCTGTTTACTTACTAACGGAGAGATGGCAGATCTTACTCTTCTCCTCTGAAAAACAGACCTGGTAAATGCAAACAGCTCCGGCTGCCCCGGGGAAAGCAAGCTCCGAGGCACAGATTCTGACCCTAAGGATGCATTGATGGGTCTTATTTACTTGGCATTTTGGGGACAAGATTTTCTCTGAATCTCTGATCCGACACACCAGCTGGAGTTGTAACAGGTCACTGGTGTGGGTTCCCAGTGCTCCCCTAAGCCCCAGCAGTCCCTGAGGGTTGCTAATGTTTCTGACTCCTGCACCAGCTTTCCTAATGCACCTTGTCCTTGCCTTGCAGCAGGGAACCTTGTTCCCTCCTCTCTCAGCTCTGCTGAAACCTTTCAGCGCCCTTGTAGTGCCCCATCCCTCATGCTCCTGAGCTCAGGAACCAAAGCAGGGATGCCAAAGTATTAGACAGTATGTGCTGCAAGGAAGGGAGCCCAGCAACCAGGTGAAGCGTAAATGGGGCTTCCAAGTGATCTGATTCTTGCTGTTTCCTTTTGTTCCCTGCTCGTCTCGCAGCAAAGGGACCTCTGACCTCAGCACTGCGCTATTTATCAGCTGCTGTCTTTGATTCCCTGTACGAGGGATGCAGTAAGTTCCACACCCAGGTTTGCTGGCAGACAGCTTTCTGGGGCCATGTGTGCTTGTGGTTTGATCTCCTTTGCTTTGTGCCTCTGTGGCAAAACAAACTGAGCTGCGCTGTGAGGAATTCCTTGAAAGAAAGGAAGGAAAGCATCACCTGGGCAGATCAAGTCACCTAGCTCATGAACTGTCTGCCTTCCATGCAGCTCTCAGCCAGTGCCACCACACCATATCCAGGGGACACTAGCAAAGCTGGGCACTTGTTATCTTTGGAACAGATGGATCTAAAGTCAAGAAAACCAGTATGGAAAGGGAGATTGAGTTAAGGATAAGGCATTGAAACTGGAGATCCTAGCCCAAACTGAGGATGCTCATCTTGCCCCTGGCGCCAGCCTGCATTGGATGTCCGCGGTGCAGCGTGACCTGCCTGCCATGGTGGAGCCCTGGGCATAACGGGAGGGCAATGTAATCCCTTTGAGGGTGGAAGGTCCCTTGTATGGTCTGCTGTGGATACCATGTACAACCCCCTAAGTTTCAGGGCACTGGATCAGCCACTGCCAGACGGGATTGGGATGGGGAAACGTGGCAAACTGAGTCGGGAGGTGGAAACAATGTGGTGCTGAGCCCCCCAGCCTGGCAGGAGCAGTTCATGCCCCTCCACCCCCTCTCTCTGTGGGGAAACTGAGTCCTAGGGCTCTCAGTGCTTTTCTTCAGCCATTCAGCCTGCAGTTCTCCTTTGTCTCAGACAAGGTGTTTGATGCCGAACGTGGGCACACACCACAGCCTACTCCCTGAGTGCATCCTGGCAGGCTGGTGTGCTGCGTGCACCTCACTCATGTGTGTGAAACACCATTTTCCACAGTTTCATGCATCGATAAGGCAAGACAGGTGTTCTTTCATCCAGGGAGAGATTTACAACAGCTTATCTCTCTTTCTAGACGTGCAAAGCAGGTCTGATGTGGTTTGGGCATTGTTTCTCCTAACAGCAAGCAGAGAAAGCAGAGACAGGATGCCTGTGCTCCCAGCGGGGATATGACAGCTCTGCTGAGAGAGAGGGCTGGGCCCAGGGAGTTGGAAAACGATGTCTCAAAAGTCCATCAATATCATCCTAGGAGGGAACTTGCTGGGCTCTAACGTGGATGGCCTTCAGCCTGAATACATGCAGGTGTAGTTTAGCTCAAAAAAAAGCCCTGGGGATGGCCTGATTCTGGCCCCAGGCACCATCTCCTGCCAGGAAGGACAAAATTCCCTGGTAAAGCATCTCATTTGGTTGCAGCCGTTTATGGTTTGAGGCAGAGTGGCTGCAGGGCAGCTACAATAGCCATGGGGGGCCAGGCAGGGGGAGATGAGCAGGCAGGAGGGAGGGAGCGGATGACAGAGGAGAGCTGGGAACATCAGACTGGGCAGAGAATGCCGGGGAACTCTGACAAATGGAAAAGGCAATTAAGATGCAAAGAAGGAAGAAAGCGAGACCTAAAAGGTAACTGACTAGAAAATTAAAATTATTCAGCTACAGAAAACAGATCTAATGGCTTCAACTGATGCAGTCCGTGCCAGATCAGCACAACCAACATGTGAGGGGGAGTTTCCTTAAAGGTGCTGAGGACAGAGAGGAACCCCAAGGCCTCTGGGGTTTCCAGAAACCACTTTCCTCCCTAGTCACATTCCAGTCTCCTGCCTATGCCCCGATTTCCTGCTTCAGCCTTCAGGTCCCTGTCTGCCAAACTGCTTTCCCCAAGGTGGGCTGGGCACATTTGTACCCACGCTGCAGCCAGCGGCTTCAGCACACAATAGCCAGGCTGTGCAGGTTTCCTTGCTTATAGGGCAAAATGCCCCCACTGTTGTTTGTGGCGTTCATTACTCCATTCTCGTGCTATACCTCACTTCTATTATTCCTGAATATTTTTTTTTTTGGATGGTTCTTCCATCTGCTGACATTGTTTCAAATTCTAGTCTTGTCCTCCCTGCTATTTACAGTTCCTCCCAGTTTGCTGATGCCTATAGATGGAAGATGCTTTCCACCACCAGGGTCATCACCAAAAGCATTAGCCGAATGGGGACATCCCACACACTTTCCATTTAATGGATCACCATGAAATTGATGGGAGGGAATGACAAGCATGCCTACTGATAGAGAGAGGTGGTGGGGACCTCCGGGGACACCAGGAGGACAGGGAGATTGAGCACCGGTGCAGTATGGGTGCTGACAATGTCTGGTGCTGAGGCTGAATCAGGCTGTGCAGGTGACTGAAAGGATAAAAGCTTGTGCAGGGGGGAAATGCAAAGGTGCACACCTGGTCTAGATGAGCTGACTTAGCCTCTTGCTGATAAGCCCCATTCTGGAGAGGGCCCATGTCCGCAGAATTGTAAAGGGACAAGAGGCAGTCCTGGAAGGTGGGAGAGCAAACACCTTGGTCATCCCACCCCATCCCTCCTGTCGCTGCTAAAATGGGAGTGTTGTTCACCAGCAGGTATCATCAGTGCCAGCTGACTGGTGCTCTTGACAGCAGTCACTTTAAGGATGGATATGAGGACAGCCTCTCCTCCTGTTAGGGTAAACATCAAACAGTGCTATGTAGTGGCTGTAGTGGGGGTCTCCTTACTCCCCCTCCCTTCTCCAGAATTTCTTGCCTAACACCTTGTTCCATCTCTCTTTCATCAAGTCTGGGCTCCCAGCTGCTTGTGTCCTGAAGGCACGCTGAGAAAACACTGCATATTATAGGATAAGATTGGTAAACAAGGGTTTCTTGCTAGTTTTCCATTTGTTTTTATTCTGTGAGCATCAGCTAAAGCCACGGGGATAGGGTATTTAATTAGAATACTGTCTTTCACCTTTCTTTAAGCTCTGTGGGGTCTTTTCAGGGGGATCCCATTACAGTGATGTTCAGGAATGGCTTTACTGGGGAAGCAATGGGAGCATACCCCTACAGTGTCTTGCCATTGCCTAGCAAAGCTTCTGCCTTGGGGTTACCATTCAGCAGGATTGGGTTGCCAGGTGGTGGACAAGGAACCTGCAAATCCATCCCAGGGCTGTTTCTGGCCTGGACTTAGACCCTCTGGCAAATCCTGCTGAGGCTCATCAGATCCCAGTGGATTCTCTCTCTGAGATAATACTGCCACATAACTCTATTCCTCTTTAATATCATGTCCCTGATAAAAATGCCTATGATTTGTGCTCAATGCATTGCAACATCTTCCCCTGGAGGGTTCCCAGGCTCTTTATGCACTCTAATTAATAATGATCTCCCTTACCATCACAGTAATTTATTTATGCAGCACAAAGGGGCAGGCATGCTGCTTTGCAGAAAAAATACCTCACAACCTTTCAATGGTGATGGTGGAAGCTGGAAGTCTTGCTTTGAAATCATGGCCTAGAGTCTGAGCAAGGAGATCAGCTGGTGCTGAGGCTGCAGACAGTGCTCTCATCTTGCAGCTGGGCTGCATGTGTCTGAACCCTCTTTGCAACCTGCTGCTCTGTCCCTGCATTGCACAGGTTCAGACGAGTCATGCCAAGACTCCCCAAGGATGTCATTGGACTAATGGTTTAACCATGGACCCGTGGTTTAACCAAGGAGTAATGGTTTTAAACTAAGGGAAGGTAGATTTAGACTGGATATGAGGAAGAAATTATTTACAATTAGGGTGGTGAAACACTGGAACACGTTGCCTAGGGAGGTGGTGGAGGCCCTATCCCTGGAAACCTCCGAGGTCAGGTTGGATGGGGCTCTGAGCAAGCTCATCTATGTAAAGATACCCCTGCTCACTGCAAGGACATGTGACTATGTGACCTGCAAAGGTCCCTTCCAACCCAAAGCATTCTGTGCTTCTATGGTTCCGTGACTCTTGCCTGATGCCTGCAGGCCAATGAGACAAAGGCTGTGCAACCAGCCTATCTCCCGGGGCTGAAGCCAGTGATGCTCAGGCACATCTCACCTTTTCGATGGATGAATCATGGCCTAAAAATCAGATGAGGTTAATTCCACCACTGGCTTGCACAAGGCACTGCTACCCATTCACTTGCCATACACAGAAGCAGGTGGCCATGCGTGGGAGAGGTGACGGACACATGTGCACCCCAGGGGTGGACTGGCTCTAAGGTGGGGGCAAGTCCTGCCAAGAAGCAACACTTTTGTTACAACCTTGTTCTGCTAATTGCCTCTTTATGTGACTCTGGGAAAGAAGGAAAGGTGCTGCCCCAGTACTATCAGGCTGCAGAGCAGGCAGTGCCCCAGGGCTTTTAACCCCACAATGTCCCTGGCAGAGATGATACTGCCTGGCTCCAGGTTGGGCATGGATGCAAACCAGCAGCTTAACTCTTCCAGGCTATTTGGAAACACAGAGGTGGGATGTGGGCAGAGATAAGCCAAGAGGTACAGGATGCCTAGTAAGATTTATGGTGTTGTGTTTTCAATTTGCACATCAACACAAGACAAACAGATGAGGTTTCAGTACAGCAAGCTCAATTAATCAGGTCTTTGACAGTATGAAGCTGGACATTATTAATCCCTTTTGCAGGGAGGCTGAAGGGGTAATAATTATACTTTCCCCAAAAATAATAAGAAAGGACGTTCCTCTTGCTGCTCACCCTGCAAAAATATTTCCTAACTGCAGTTAGGGAAGTCTGGGGAAGGGGGATGCAGCCAAAGCATCTGCAGCCTCTAGGAATGGGGCAAAGGGACTTCTCCAAGGGCTGGAGGAGAGAAACATCCTCACTCCCAGCTTGAACAGTGCATTCTGTGGCCACACTGCAAAAGCGATCCAGCCCCAAAACCGCCCACATGGCTGCAGAAGTCAGAGTAGCCCATTGCTTTCCTGCACTGTGCTGCGCAGACACCGTCCTGATACATCTATCTCCAGACAATGTCATCTTCCAAGCGGGAGACATTTAAACAGTGAAATGCCAAAGGAACAGTGTGGTATTTAAAGGCAAAGATGCAATTACTAAAGTTCTCGGGAGAGCAAGCACACAAATGAGGGAGGTCCAGAGACAGGTTGTTTATCCCGCTCCTAAATCCACAGCAATGCCATGTGTTCTCTAGGAAGGAGATGTACAAACACGAGGCTGAGATGAGTGGCTTCAGCAGGGACAGATTTGTTTGACGGTTTGCCATTAGAGCATCTGAAATACCTGACATCGCCTGCAGCCATCAGGAAGTTGACAAGCTGTGGTTCCTGCAATATTGTGCCTGGCTGAAACCTCATTACAGTCATTAGTGGCAGAGGAAGCATCAAGGGCTCTGTTCACATGCACACCCAGCAGGTGGGAGATAAGCTGGAAAGGAAAATAGCCAGGCAAAAGGCATTAGTGGTAGGGTAAATTCTTGGCTGGGGATTAGATCTGGTCCTAAGCCCTCTGCCTGCTGCTCTGTCCTTCCCCTAGGTCTTGTCCCACCGTATTTAGCATCCCCACCATCCCCTTCATCATTGGCAACAGGAGCCACTAAGCCAAAGGAGCCCTAAGTGTCTGCTCTGGCGCTCTGGCATGGAGCTGGAGGTGTCTGTATGGTGCTGCTGCTGCTCCAGGCTGCTGGGAGGTGCAGCAATGGATGGGGCAATAGGTACTGTCATAACGCTGTCATTACAAGCCAGAGTCTACTCACAGCTCCTGACACCACAAGAAATACCTGTTTGCTTTTCTGATAAGATTGGTGAATTGCCCACAGGGAATGGCCAGCACAGATGTGGGACTAAAGGTGTGGATAACCTCACTGTGGCCATACAACATTCCAGGTGAAAGAGCATCCGGCCTCTCCCTGCTTGCCTCTTCCCCTGTTTCAATGATGGACACATTACAAAGCTTTCTCCCGTCATTCTGCCTGAATCTTTGTTCTTTTGCATCTGTCAAGTGCCTTTGGTGCTGGGCAATGCTAAATAATGCTAATTTTATTCCAGCTACTGTCTTGTGCTTAAAAACACTGTTGCAGAGGAACAAAAATCAACATCAGGTGGAAGTGCCGGCTTTGAGAAAGAAGTGTCACAGAAACAGTGGGGGGGCAGGACTGAAAAGCTGAGGGGGGTTAGAGGCTGAGAAGGAGACAATGGAAGTGTCTGTGAGATACTGTGTGAGGAGAGAAGATGCTGGAGCTCACACCCTCTGCAGCACCAAGCCCTCAGCATCTCCCACTGAAGCAGAAAATCTCCTTCTTGGTCTTGGTGAAGTTTCTTGTGATTGAAGGTTGTGGTGTGGCAACCCACAAAATCCAGCCATAAGGCCCCCAGCGTGGCCACGCAGTGTGAACAGGAGATCTCCTACAAGCTGTGCCTCTGTTCAGAGATGCTGAAGCACTTTCATGGGTTCCCTTTACACCTCCAGCTTCTTGCAGACTGCAGAGCGTTGGCCCTGGCAGCACTCTGGCTTCACAAGTGGTTTAAGACACCACTACCTCCAGCAAAAATAATATCCAAAGATTTGCTGTTGCCTGTGGAGCGACAAGTACTTTTGCTGTGTTGCTGTGGTGGTGAGATTGTGCTTGGGGGGACAATGGCTGTATGGGCAAACCACACTGACTTTGCTTGGGAGCGAAGCAGGGAGCTCCCAAGAAACGGAGAGGACACAGTGGCAGCTTGTCCTGCAGCAGTGAGATGGAAGAAGACAGCCATCCACAGGGTTGCCTGGTGACAAGCTCCAGTAAAACGAGCCCCTGGCATACAGGGTGCTGCAGGTCCTGTTGAGCCTAGGATCTCCTCCTGGTGGTTTTACCTTCAGCTCCAGATCCCAAGCAGTGAAACAGGGCTTTCCTCCCTTTCCCAGGCACCTCTGGATGCTGGCAGGGAATTTCCATCTCGACTCTAGGTCAGCCCGGGGCGTTATTTAATTTGACCCTAATCTTTTTTAAGAGCTGAACTAGATGGAGGGGAAGGTAAAAGCATTTCCCCTCTGCCCTGCCCTCCCTGCTGGAAGGTTAACACATCGGGCATTTCCTGCCTGTGCAGATGGGGTGCGCCTGGAGTTTGTCAACTCAAATTCATATTAACTCTCAATTCAGTGGCTTCGTGTGAGGCCTCAAGGGCAGGTGGGGTGAGCAGCAGCCACAGATGTGGGCAGGCAGGGAGAAAGGCAAGGGGCAGAGTGACGCTGCCAGCTGGGCCTGAGGAACTCACCCTGTAAACATTGGTGTTTACAGGAAAGGAAAGAGCAATGAAGGGAAAGAAACCTAAGAATCAGGTAAGAGTGATGGAGGGGAGAGGCAGATGATGAAGGGAAGTGATAAGGAGAGGAAGAGGTAGAGGGACATGGATAGAAGGGGAAAACCTGGGCTGCTCAGGCTAGAAGGAACTCTCATGAGGAGCTAATCTGACCACCCGTGTGTTCTAAAGCATTGAAATAGAAATGAGCAAACATAGGTAAAAAAGTCCCCTGAATATTTGCTTGTCTGGAAGAATGAATTTGCGTGCTCCGGGCTGTGCCCTCTCCTGTGTTTGCTTTCTGCAAATATACAGCCCTCAGGTTTTACCCATGCAGACATTGGAGGAGAACTAGTCGCAGTATTGTTCACACAAATTAGTGCAGAGATGAATTGGCTCTTTCCAAATGCCCAGTAGGGAGCAGGACCCAGCAAACCATCCCGAGGAACCATCCTGCCACCACGGGCTGCTGGGGAACAGACTCACAATGACGCATTTTTAGAAAAATCACAGATTTTAAGAGCAAATTGAATAATTGTGACTTGCCATCCATATCTGAGGAGCTTGCAATCCACTTCCAGACATGCCCTAGGCAGAAAAGCAGGAAGATAGTTTTTCTTTGTGTGAAGTTTTGACTTTGCTTTTCCACATAGGAGTGTGAAAGTGGCTGATGTAGTGATGTGTTCTTGATTACAGGTGTGTTTGGAAGGGGACACATAGAGCTCTGTGTGTTGGCAGGGCTTGTACATGTGACTGTGACCTGGTGAATGGTTTTATAAGGTCATTAGGATCCTTTGTAGCTCTCTAGGCTGCTCTAGAGGGAAACCTCTACCCAGCTGTGGCCAGATGTGAAGGCCAGGTGGTGTCTGCTTCTGCTCAGCTCTTCTGTTCTGCTCTTGCTGATTCTGTTTGCAGCCCCCTAACTCTTTAAAATTCCTGTCCAGTTGGCCCAGTCAGTCTCCTGTTTTTATTCCAGCCAGTGGCTTGGTGCAGATGTAATTCTGCAGTGCTGGGCAAAGCAGTAGCTGCACTGTCCTGCTGGAATAAGGACATGGGACATGCTCCTGGTAACCCTAAGGAGCTGTAGGGGTCTCCATCCCAGCAGTACTTCTAGTTCCCCACAGATGGGAGCATGGGAGTTTGGTGGGACAGAGCAGGCCCTCTTCAAGCAGGGGATTTCTGTCCAGAGGAGGAGACGTGATGCTTTGCAGTCCCTTTCTCACTCGCTGGTTTTGAGGCCTGTAAAAAAACCAAAAAAATCTGCTGTGTTGGGGGATGCTGTGAGTGCCTGGGGCAGGTGCTACCTTGGAGCAGCTCTGTGCTGTGATGGAAAGAAGATGCTAATCCACTTTGTCATCTCTCCTCAGAGCAAACGGAGCCCTCAAGGAGTGGAGACCATCATGTCTGAATACGGGAAAACTGGCATGGCATATCCAATGGTTCCCCAAAGTGCCTCTGAAGTATGGATTGATGTGTGCCCACTTACCTGGGTGGTGAAAAATGCTAGCACCCCTGCTTTTCCCAGTCAATGTCAGCAGTAGTGTTGTGGGGTCAGGATGACCTATACCCACCTTCTGTGCTCCCCATCAAAGCCATGGGGTGATTTATTTCTTTGACTCACCACCTCTTCACATTTTCTGCAATTCTTCTATGTAAATCATGACACTGATTAATAACACTTAGCACTTTCCAGCTCCAAAGCACATTGCAAGTATTTCCTAATTAATCCTCACAACACCATCATCAGAGAAGGCAATGTGCCACCATCCTGACTTAGCAGGCTTGCAGCATTCTGGCGGACAGAGGTGGAAGTGTTCATATGCACATCATTAGCCCCACGCTGCTGCTGCTTAATGAGTTTCCTTGCACCAGAAGGGAGCATCACACAGTGCAGTTCGGAGCAGATGGAGCTTGCTTGCATGCCATTCAGAAGATTGAGAGTAGTGCAGTTTCTCAACTTGCTGTCTCTTTGTGGGGCTTTTGGCCGGTGGCAGAAGGATGGTGCCTGTGGGTGCTTTCCCACCTCTGGCACAGGGGTCCTTCAGTTCCCATGTGGCTGCAGCCCAGCAGGTGCAACAGTGGCTTCAGGGGACTTGAAGAATCAGCTCTGCCTCTAACTGAGGAGGAGTCTGCAGGCAAGAAATGGAAGCCACAGAAGCATGAAGGTCAGTCAGGAAAGGGTTACCAGACATTTAATGGAGACTTGCTCTGAATTGACACCTCCTGGTAGATGCTGCTGTATCTCCTGGAAGATGGAGCCTCAGAAGGGGTTAAAATAGAGTTTTGAGGCTGCAAGCGGGGAGCACAAAACAGATCATTTTTACCCAAAGCAATTTCCCCGGTAGATCATTTTCCCACCTCCTCTCTGCTATTATGGCAGGTAATAGTGACTGAATGACAAGTTCACGGCTCTATTCTCCATCCTGCTTTTCCTCTTGCTCTGTCTTGCAGGCAAGTAATGAAACTGGTTGCTGGAGATGTCAAGTCCCAAGGTACAACCGTCAGCCTCACAGAATGCAGCAGTGGAAGGCAGTGAGGACAGCTCTGTGGGTCACTGGCCTGGATGCTGACGTGCCTGATGGCTTCTCGTTGTCTCCTGCACCAAGCCCGTAAGATTTACACCTGCCTCCTGCAGCCTCAGCTCCAGGCAAGGGCTATTTAGTTCCAGTTTTTCTGGAAAAGAAGGGCTGGATTGTGGCCATTCTCACCTGTGCAGGGTAGCTGAGAGGGATGGGGAACCCAGCTGCTCCTCTGCCACCTGTCCTGCTTTGGTGCATCGCACCCTGCACTGAGCCCCTTGCTGTGCACCTTTTCCTAGGCATCCCTAGCTCTGCGTTTCACTTCAGCGCTTTCCAAAGAGGTCTGGCATCCTCTCCCTCCTCTCCCTGGCCCTTGCCCCTCAGGCTCATTAAAAAGGCTCACAAGGTGCCCTCTTGACTCTTGTAACACGGGAGCACATGTCTTCAAAAAGCCAGGCTCTGGCAATATCCCCTGGGCTTGCCGCTGGCTTTCCTTCCCCTGCTCTCACAGCCCTCCCCAGGGGGGCTGTAAATTTGGCAGGAGCTGCATTATTTCCAGACCAACCTCATCTCACGTTTCCCCTGCCACTAGCTTAAGTGTCACACCTTCCCACCGGCCCCATGCCCTTGTTGCTGCCTGCTGCCCGCTCTGCCAGTCTTTTCAGGTAGAACTGGGACCCTCAGCTGGTGCAGACATGTCCAGCACTGGATTTGCAGGCACCGCTGCATGCCCACACTGCCCTCTGTGCATACACATGCACACATGCTCACATTTGAATGCAGAGACAGGTCTGTGCACACCCTCACTGCCCTTCCTCCTTGTATGCAGTCTAGGTGTCTGGAGGCTCTTCCCAGTGCATCCTAGGATTTCAGATGTTCTGGTGGAAGAACTGAAAATCATCTGCCTTTCTGGTCCCTCCTAGGGATGGAAAACTGCTCGTAAGCATGGTCAACATGAGACTCAGACCTGTCAAGTGAGCAGGGACTTTGGCTTCATACAGCAATCTATCGGATTTGCATCCTCTGAGACCTCTGTGCTGTGGTGCCTCATTTTCCTCCCTGCCATCAAGCAGGCTTGGGTGCTGCTCCACGTGCAGAGTCTGTATGGGAGACATAGATGTATCATGGCTTGTATCATCCCTTCTCTCACCCAAAAAGCAGCCAGAAAAATCACTGCAGCTCACTGCCTGGGTTGATGTATCATGGCTTTTATCATCTCCTCTCTCACCCAAAAAGCGGCCAGAAAAATCACTGCAGCTCACTGCCTGGGTTGTGAACCAAACCACAGAGTAACATTCTCCCCTCCTATCCCCTAAAGGTCCTGCAGCATCCTTCTCTGTGTCACCCAGAGCCACAGACCAGGTGTTTCAGGGCGCAAAGCCCCTTGGATCCATGTCTGAATATTCTGTCCTTGCCATCGCTGATGGGAGGCAGCTTGGTGGGGCACTTTTCATCTCACCCCCTTTTTGGCAGAAAGGAGAAGAGTTGCTTCCGGCTTGCATCCACCGGGTCCTCGGTGTCTGAATAACCCTACCTTTGTTTGGAGGATCTCAAAGGCTCCTTATTCATTAACCCCACCAGAGACTTTCCTGGCAATTAATTTTTAATGGGCTGAAAAATTCTCCTCCTAACCCCGCTTTCTTCAGAACAAGCCTCCAAAGCTGCTGCTCACCCTCTTGATGTTTCTAATCATTATCTCCTGCATTCCTTTAGCTGTCTTAGAAACCAAAGCCGGGGAAGAAATTGGAAATTGTTATTATTTCATTTGGGTTAAACTGTATCATTTCAAGTTTTGCTCCCCCTGGGCATGATCATCAGCATATCTGATCAGCAAACATCTGCCTAAGCCACCCGCTTACGCCTCCCGGGAAACTCAGGGGAGAAAAAAAAAGCAAGACGAAGACACTGACGTCAACCTCCTGCCTTTTGGTCTTTCCCCCCTGAGTTTTATTTCTAAGGGACATTTGCATAGAAAGAGGATCTTTGTTTCTAAAGGTTTTGCCAGCTCCTGCTGCCGATTACCTCCATCTGGAAGCTTAATCCATTTCCCTGTGGTCTCTGTGGAAATCAGAGCTTCATGCCAGTGTGGTCCCTGCCGCCCCCAGCCCTGTCCCACCACCCAAAGGTCCAGCAGCCTCATGCGTGTACCATATTGCCTTCAAAATCTCACAGCAAAGGAGCTTAGGGCCGCAATTGAAGATGCCTGTGGTGGAAGCGGGCGCTGGCGCTGCAGTCTCGACATGCGACCTTGCCCATCCCGTGCCTCAGTTTCCCTGGCAAGAGCTAAGGGCAGGTGCATATGAGCTTCAGAGTCCATTTGTGCAAATGAATTACCACCCATGAAGTTACTTTAACACGTGAAGAGTGACACTGATGCATAAACAACAAAAGTAATTTTTACAGTGCTCCAGGGGAATGAGGTGCTAAATTAGTAATACAGCAAACTTGGCTATGACAATACATCAAGTGTCATCATTGCAGAGGCAAAGGCAGCTATAGGGCATTAAAACCACCTCCTACACAGCCTGGAACACCCCTGGACAACCAGCCACCTTCTCCCCCCACTGCCTCTGCTGCCTGTATCCTGCCACCTCCACCAGGACCTGCTGTCTTTATTGGCTAAAAGGATTTTTACGACTCAGCTGGTCAAAACATATCTGAGTTTTCTTGTGGGCGTTTCCCCCTTTCCCAAATCATGTATGAATTTATTCTGTTTTGTTTTTTTTTTTTTTTTTCCTCAGGATGAAAAAGAAGGAGACAAGGAGAGACTTTAAAAGAACAATCTTTGGTAAAAATATCCATTTGTTCCATTAAAAAAATATGGTATTTTTATGTTTAGCTCTCTTCCAATGGAAATTTATAAACAAAACAAAGTTTTCCCAGGGAAATAGTATCTTTTCCTCATTTGTCAAAAAGGCATATTTTATCCCCTCCACTCCTACAAATAATACTGAGATGAAAAACATCTTGTGGAGTTGTAAGAGCTCTCAGTACTATGTGGAGGGAGGGAAGCAACAAGAGCATCTTCCCTTGAAGAAGTAAATGCTGCAGCAAGGGAGATAACTGCAAGGATAAATCCTAAGGGATGGGGTTTGCTTTGTTGTTTTGTTGGGGGTTTTTTTTTGGTTTTGCTTTTTTTTTTTTTTTTTTCTTTTAAATCTAGGGCCTGCAATGCCACATCCTTTGAATCAACATGACCATGGGCAGATGATGCTGAGCTAGTGGCTGTGTGTCAGGGCGTGTCGCGTCAGCCAGAATGCATGGAGTGAAACCTACCCCTCCATGCAGCTGCATCTCCTTGGGCTGCATTGTTTAAACCCATCCCAATATCTCTGAAACTTACGCTTTGGAAATCAGGAAGGATGCTCTTTTTCTTGGCATTTGCAGTATTACCTGGGAAGGAAGACTACTGCTGGCCTTGACCCAAGAGAAAGCCTCCAGAATGGGAGGTTCAGAAGAGAAAAGCAATTCCTTTAGAGGGTTTTATAATTGATCTGAGTCACGGGAAGCAATTAATGTGGAGCCCCATGGTATTGCTTCAAAGCAAGGATGGATTTTCAAGTTCGTAACAGATAAAACCAAGAAAAGGGGTCCAGTGGAAATTTGTGTTTTGAATGAATGAAGCTCCTCCTGCAGCATTTGCAAGTGCAGCTGGTTTTCAGAGAGTTTTTTTCCCCTTCTTTTTATTGAAAATGCCAAACTGTTGAAAGCAAAACAGCTTGTGAAAATGCGTGGATTGTGAGGAAACTTCAGTCTCACAGAAAGAAAAAGGGAGGAAGTGGTCAAAACATCAAAATGCTTGTGCATAATACACTGTAATGTATATAAAATAATTTAATAGTAATGGGTAATTAAAATCAGGACAAAACGTTTTGATTTTATCCAACTGTGCTGAGTTGACTGACTCAAAATGATTAAATTCCAGTTCACAGGGAAAACTCTGCCTTTGTTTTGTTCCGTTTTGGAACATGGGCTGTTTTGAAACACTGGACTCTCCTGAGGAGCAAACTCCCAATTTCCTCTCGGCAATAGCTGCTGTGAGAGGTGGGCTGGTCTGATGGAGGAGGGGAACGGGGTCCCCACCAGGGAGCTGGGCAAGACTTATAGTGAATTCCTACAGGAAAACTGAGCGTGGTATTGACATTACCCACAGCAGAAACCCATCCTGGGGAGGGTGAGGATCCAAGGCGTCTGGGACTCCGGGGTTGGCTTCAGTGGTGTGCACGGAAAATGCAACCTCCTAGGACCTGTGTAAACTGGCTGGGCCAGTGATATCTTGATGAGTAGTGGCTCTCAGTGGTAAATAATTTGGTTGAAAGCACATGTGCAGTTGGGGGGAGAGCAACACATACCAAAGTCTTCTAACAGGGCAAAAACGTTTTCTTCCTCTGCTCATCCAAACATCTCTTCTCCTGGGATGCTCTGCTATACACCATGCACAGCCTGTCACTAATCTGGAGGTCACAGCTCTGGCTCATCACTGACCCCTCTACCCCATTCTTTTTTTCTGGGGTTATTATATGAAAGCAAAGACAATTTAGTGCTGGTGACACAAGCAAGGATGAGGAATTAAAAACATATTCAAATCCAGCTTCCTTTCTGATGTGGTGCTGGCAAGTCGCAAGTAAATCTGAGATAGTGAGTAGTTGTCTTTCTCTGAGCACAGCCAAGGGAAGATAGACCTGCTTTTTATGATTAATTACTCATTAATTCATTTTACATTAAAAGAAGTACTACTTTCTGTTTCCTCATTGCTGGCTTTTTTTTCTTTCTCTGTTTGTTGTTTGAGAACATCAATGAATACATTTAGGCAAATGGGTTTCAAAGTGTCATTGTGAAATGGAAACTTGAGCCTTGCAAATGTGACTTTCATTTTGGTTGATTGTTTTGGTTTTTTTTTTTCTTGCTTTCCTCTCAACCGCGATTAAACTATTTGCCATCATTGGCACGAATTCATGAATAGTTTCAGTTGTCTGAAAACTGTGTTTTTTGGGCATTAAACCCTTCATCTGAAGATCTGACTTCATATAGTCCTGTAAATAACACCACATGCCTTGGGCTGGGATGCTTCAAGGGCATGCTGCAACAGGTAGATCAAGAAGAGGGATACAGACATGGAAAACTTGATGCTCAAGATCTGCTT
Organism: Cuculus canorus; assembly: GCF_017976375.1. Lineage (NCBI taxonomy): Eukaryota > Metazoa > Chordata > Aves > Cuculiformes > Cuculidae > Cuculus > Cuculus canorus. Next base: position 68,682,161 of record NC_071441.1, on the reverse strand, counting down.
CATGGATGGGATGCAGAGAGCTGCATCCATGCCTTCACACCATGCTGCCTTGGGATATCTTGTTATTGCATGCTGGATGAGATGCAGAGGCCTGTTACTTGGAAAAGGACTTCTCCCATCGGTTTTAAGAGCAGTTTTGAGATCCTTGCATCCTAAAAAGACCCTTCAGCCACTGAAGGGTGGGTAGCCTTCTCTTCATGAGACAGCTGGAAACGTTTGCAAACTCTCAAAATCACAACCTCATTCGCAGTAGCTAAATAATCATTTAAGGGGTGAAAGTTCCCTCTTTCAGGGGAAAGAGGGGGTTTGGCTGCTACTTTCTTTGCCAGCCCTCTTATGACAAAATGCCTTCTTAAATACTTCCTCCATCAGTATTTTCACTTACAGGGCCAGTTTGGATCACATTTCCTTTGATGGTAAGAGGATGAGGTTTGCATGGTCAAAGTAGAAGTCTTAGGTGCCTGCACCTGAGCTGGAGATTACGCACTTCTCTTATTGCTGGTGAGACAAAATTGTTTTTTCCCTGGACAGCATTTCTCTCCTGCTCCATCTCCAAAATACATGGTCCATGCATGGTTCAGTGGGAGCCAGAACCTCCCCAGGGCTTGCTGCATAGCATGGCAGGACTGACCTGGAGAAAGTGGGGACTTGAAGCAAGACAGTGGCAGCCCTAGGATGAAGGCAGGGCTGCTCCTAGCTCTATCCTCTCTCTCTCAGCCTCCCCATGCCCTACTCACACCTTGTGCTTCACCCTGCATGGCCGGCAGTGCCCACCCTTTGTTCCTCTTTGTTTTTTTCTCCTGTTACTTTTTATTTCTCTTCTCATCCCCTGCCATTTATTTAGGTCTGAATGTGATAAAGTCCACATTTGGGCTTTTCTTAAAAGCCACATATTTGTGGAAAGTAATACTTAGCCAGACTCATATTCCATCCTTAACACAAATCTAATCCAGATACAAGCCAAACAGCAGGACGACAAATGCTCTTAATACTCACTGTATTTCTAGCATCACAGCTTTAATTGAAGAGAGAGGATACCAGGTTTTTAATTACTTTAGGATTCAGCGTACCTGCTGCCTGGCCCACCCTGGTCTCCCCCATCTGCAGTTCCTCTTTCAGGGGTAGTTCTCTCCTTTAATACCCCAATCTTTCTCCTTGACAGCTCCAGCCTGGCCTTTCTTAACCCAGGTTGTTAAAGAAGACAAACTGTCTATCTTTGTGAGAGTGTGCAAAGATGATCAGTGATTGAGGTGACCGCATTTTCAAAGAGGATTTAGTCTATTAATTGAATTTAGTCTATTAATTAATTTTTATTTGGTCTATTAATTTTTCAGGCTTCATTCTGATAATCTCTTTGTTATCCTCTTTGTTCTCTCTAAAGGTTTCCTTTTACATCTGTCTACCAAGCTCCAACGATGCTCCTGGGCTAAGCAGTGCAAATGCAATTTATGATTCCAAATGCTTCTTTGTGGAGCTTGTAAACCGGTGCTAATCCATGGAGATGATTAACAAAGCAGATCTGCTTCAGCAAGGGAGTTAGAAGGGCATTGATGGAGAGGAGGCTTCTGGGTCTTGTTGTCATGTTTGAACCATTCTCAGATTTCCGTGGTCCAACACAAACAACTGAGAGAGGACAGGGTTCAGCAGATGGGTTAACGCAGCAACCCTATCAGATAGAGATGACACTGAGTCTCTCGTCCTACAGAAGAGAGGTTATAGAGGTATTGCAATCATAGAATCATAGGATCATAGAATCATAGAATAGTTGGGGTTGGAAGAGACCTTAAAGAACATCCAATTCTAATCCCCCTGCCATGGGCAGGGACACGTCACACTGGATCGGGCTGCCCAAGGCCCCATCCAACCTGGACTTGAACACCTCGAGGGATGCAGCATCCACAACTTCCCTGGGCAACTTGTTCCAGTGCCTCATCGCTCTCATCATGAAGAAATTCTTCCTTATGTCTTGTCTAAAATTGCACCTCTCCAGTTTATACCCATTGGCCCTAGTCCTATCACTACAAGCCTTTGTGAACAGTCCCTCCCTGTATTTCTTGTAGGCCCCCTTCAGGTACTGCTGTAAGATCTCCTCTGAGCCTTCTCTTCTCCAGGCTGAACAACCCCAATTCTCTCAGCCTGTACTCCTATGGGAGGTGCTCCAGCCCTCTGGTCATCTTTGTAGCCCTCCTCTGGACCCATTCCAACAGCTCCATATCCTTCTTATGTTGAGGATTCCAGAACTGGACACAGTATTCCAGATGAGGTCTCACAAGAGAGGAATAGAGGGGCAGAATCCCCTCCCTCGCCCTGCTGGCCACGCTTCTTTTGATGCACCCCAGGACACAGTTGGCCTTCTGGGCTATGAGCGCACATTGCCAGCTCATGTTGAGCTTCTCATCCATCAGCACCCCCAAGTCCTTCTCTGCAGGGCTGCTCTCAAGCACGTCATCTCCCATCATGTACTGAAACCATG